>NC_091121.1:130944532-131289532 GCF_040183065.1 Periplaneta americana
TAATTCATTGGAATAATAATAATAATAATAATAATAATAATAATAAATAATAATAATAATAATTAATAATAATAATAATAATAATAATAATAATAAATGAATATGTGAAAAGAGTAGACTACAGTGTTCATGTAAAATATATTAAGTTTCTTTCATTATTTCCGAAAAGGTACGGTGTATGAATTGAACAACAGAAAGGTAGTACCTTAGTTTATAATATGTAATATATTTTAATATCAAGACTGACAGCCTTTTATTGTAATATAATTGAGACGTAGAAGTTTGGAAATTACGTCTATTGTCCATAAAATATTGTACGAAGCATTTAATAAGCAATGGTGAGTCCTTTAAATTCCCCAAATGTCAATGTCATTTAAGTGTTCTGCTATGAATATTTAGTTTAGAACAGCGCTCCGAGCGGCGGAATTGGCATTACGAGGGAACCACTTCTGACTCGTATATACTTCAAGCGCTATGCGCCAGCTTGTATAATCTCGTAAGCAACGGTTGAAACAATGCCGTCATGCGTTCGTTCCGTTGCTTACGAGATTATACAATAATCTCGTAAGCAACGGTTCGTTCATTCTAACGTTGATCGTAATGAAATACACGGAGCTTGTATTTGTCCAACTTCTACGTACTTCACCGCAACGTAACGTAACGCAAACGAACGTCGATAGTAATCCCGGCGGGTTGGGTTCAGGAAGCCATAAATCTGACTGACACGCTCCCCCAATTAGTGAAACTGTGGTCAAAGACACCGCCAGGAGACCGCCGAGAATACTGTGTTGTGAATTTTCCATTTTTGAAATAATATCCCTGTCACTGCATCAGAGTATTCTACTGTCGATGACACACCTCATCTGCTCTGGAAGGAATGCGGAGTTGGGGGTAGTTTCGCACTATAATAGTAGTGGATGGAGTGTATGTCTGTATGTATGTATGTATTTATTAACACTACAATTGGGTATACACCCGATAGTAGTGATATATAATATACAATAATTATAATTACATGAAATAAAATAAAATAAACATAAATGAAATAAAATAAAATAAACGTAAATCTATAAATAGTAGATGCAATAAACCTAGGACTATAAATAAAAACTATTCTATAATAATGCCTACGATAAGCAAAAGTAAATCTAACTTATAAGTACTTCTATTTCACCCAACTATTACCAATTTAAGTAATTACAATCACCTTAATTAATTACATACCAAGTTAATTACATATAATTTTAATTAATTACATATCACCTTAATTTATTTACATATCAACTAAATTACATTATTGCTCAATCTCGTGCCACTAGTAGCCGCCTGTCCCTCTAAGAAGATCAGAATTCGCCGGTAGCACAGAGGATACCGGACACGCTGATTCCTTCAGTGTAGCGCGCGTGCGGCCCAGAACAGCTAAGGGCGATTAATTTGTTTTCGCTGTTTTTTTATTTTATTTTATTTGGTTATTTTACGACGCTGTATCAACATCTAGGTTATTTAGCATCTGAATGGTATGCCGGTGAAATGAATCCGGGGTCCAGCACCGAAAGTTACCCAGCATTTGCTCGTATTGGGTTGAGGGAAACCCCCGGAAAAAACCTCAACCAAGTAACTTGCCCCGACCGGGATTCGAACCCGTGCCACCTGGTTTCGCGGCCAGAGGACATTACGACGAAGCTGTCCGGTATTATCTGTAGTAATGTCACGAGAGATCTGAGATCTGCCGATAAATCCACGAGTGACATTTATTAGGACTATTTCGTGAATAAAATAAAAATTTTAATAATATATCCCTAAAATTCGATCACAAAGTGTTAATAATTGTATATTAACGAATACTTAACCTATTCAGACATTGTGAAGTTGAAATACTCGTAGATGAATATCGATTATTGCAATAAAGAAATTCGATGTTATTATTCAGTAATGCCAATTGCGAAAAGCGAAATACAGGTTTAAAAATGTTAATTATATGTACTGCACTTTTCTCTTATTATTATAACAAATACATTTTCATTATCTGCTGAAATCATAATTTAATTTAACAGTAACAGTGGGGACAGCTATATACCAATGGTTATGTATTCACAGCGAGACATGTTGCTACACAGTGAAGCCATCTCTGTATAGATAGGCCTAATTAAAACACGAATTTTATTACGCCATACGAAAGGCAGTTTGATCAAAGACATTATTACTATGCAAGGTCTTTGAGTTTGATATGCGATGATGTTACATAAATTTGAACGTCTATTAATTGTTTAATTTCAATACAAATGTTATAGGCTACAATTTTATAAGTTACGTTAGGCCTACCTTTGGAAGCAGGGCCAATGTCAGCTGTGCCTTGTTTCGACCGTTACTTACAATGAGTGCTACACGAAAGCATTTTTTATAGCTCGACAAACGCATTCTCGCTATAGTGTGTAACGGAACTAAAGCTGCATCTACACAGTTCAATATTCCAATCGCGTATGCGTGCAATCTGGGAAGAATATTGAAAGAATCAAGTTTAAAAGGTACGTTCAATTAAGATGCATAAAGATTTTGTGTCTACATAGTGCGCCGTTTTGAAAGTGGTCTTCACTGCGTAAATATATTAATTAATGTTAAATATCAATCTTGCATTCATTGCTTTAAAGTTGAAAGAAAAGTTTAACCGTGTAGTTGCATCTTAATGTATTCATGATCATCAATTTACGGGGAAACAGTTGGCGACAACGACTAAACAAAAGAACGACCATGCGATAAATTGATAGCGATAAATCTAGCTGCAGAAATTATCGCAAAGTCTGACTGTGATTGGTTGGAATTCAAAATTTCATTACACTTCATTGGTCGAAAATAGAATGACGTCATATAAACGAAATAGTCATAGTAAGATTTTCGATATCATGTTTTTGTTGCCCAAACCTAGACAGAATTTAACTCCATTGGATGGAGGGAGAGAAAGTTTGAAAATAGAAATACAGTGTAGCATGCATTATAAAAACACTGACTGACCAATTCTGTGCCGCATTACAATGGAGTAGGTAATTCTGAATCACTTTCATCATCATCATCATCATCATCATCATCATCATCATCATCATCATCATCATCATCATCACTGCTGCTATCATCATTATCACTATCACTATCGTCTTCGTTATCCAAAGAAATAATTAGATTATCCACTACTGCAGGCACTGTGCTATGTCGAAATCTATATTGGCTTTCTACTTTTAATGTATGTTGACAATAGCCCTCCCAGTCGTCTTTGGGGCGATCCCGGTTTCTTTCCAATTTTTTTTTTCATATAATTTGTTTTATCGTAAATTCAGACTATGCCGCGCGTTTAGTGGCCTGAGTAACTAAATGCGTAAGATTCTTAGTCTTGGCTTCATTATCACACTTTTCTATTACTTTTGCTATTATTTCACGTACTTGGGAATGAATTGCTTTCTTTTTCTTAGGTGGCGGCATGATTAGGTACACTTAAGTGTAAGTTAATAAATTTAGTTGATAAATACAGATATGCTTAGAGATACACTTAATCTCTATATATACACAAACACTACACACGAAATTACTCTATAAGGGTTACTACATACACTTAGGCTGGTATTCATAGTCGACATTTTATATTATGACCACTTTGCAAAGTGACACTTTTGACGAAAGTGGCTCTTTCATATTAGTGGTATTCATAGACGATTGAAGAAGTGCACTTTACAAAGTGTCACTTTACGCCAGCGAAGTGTAGAGTTACAATTTGGTTTTTAACAGAAGTCCCACAATGCCTTTCAAAACAAGTGAACAAACAATAACAAATTAATGTGTAACCTACAAATTACAATGCTTGTGATTTGAATTGAGAGCCTAATTGATCGCACGAAAAAGAAAATATATACTCGTATTTAAAGTTGTTTTATTTCAGTTTCTAGTTTTTGTTGCCGATAGTTTAGATTATTTCAGTCAGTTCAGATATATAATATTTAATTAAACAGGTAGTGATACTGTTGGTGAAATTAGGTTAGGTTTTGTACAGTACATAGCTGATCCATTAATTTACATAGTTAGATTAGGTTTTGTACATATCTTTTTCATTGATTTATGTCGCTAAATTAGGTTTTGTATGTATCCGTTCCACTGATTTATAAAGTTTGGTTAGATTTTGTACATAACTTCTATTAGTTTATATAGTTAGGTTAAGTTGGACTGAATAGGTTGTTTTGTGTGTATATATATATATATATATATATATATATATATATATATATATATCATTAAATTTATATCGTTAGGTTAGGTTTTATACGTATCTGCTTCATTGATATATCGTTTTATTTCCTTAATTTTCATTTTTGTCTTTTTCGTGAATAGTGAATAGAAGTAAAAAAAAAAGAATGAAATAAACACATTACTACTGCTATTATTATTATTATTATTATTATTATTATTATTATTATTATTATTATTATTTTCTCTCTCTCGTTTGCATTATTGCCTGCTCTTCAGGAATATTTTGAATGCCAAATTTTTCTACAATGCAAAACAAAATAGGCCTAAGTTAATAGTATGAGATCTCTTTTCATGGTGAGGTTATGACTGCACATGAACTAGAAACAGTATCTCAGCAGAAGCAACCATATCCGATGTATTGCTTACCCACGTGAAAATATACGAGTATATTATCAAAACAGTAATGATTATATCAACATCAAGATAAATCTTATCTCAAAATACAGATAGTCAACTAAAATCAAAACCATTTTAAACTCAATATAATTATGGAATCTGCTTAGAAGGCAGGCACGTGAGGTCTCTCAATGCTAATTTAAGATAGTTATGCCTACATTAGATTGAAGTTAGTTTAATATTATTTAAGTTAAAAAATTCGTTTCAGTAATAAAAAATAGGTTATATAAGCATATCTACCTACATATCACTTCATCGAATTGAGGTTATAAATATACGAATACCTGAACTATAATATTATAGATATTAATGTATGGTACATATCTGTAGCATAGAGTTTTAATATAGTCAATAACTGTATTATTGGAGGCACTGGCAAACCTCTATTATTCGTTTTTGTCAACAGGTCATCGAAAAGATAAGCAATCTCAATAAGAGTTTCCTTATCAAATTGGAACTGTTTTTTTTAAATTCTATATCATTATAAAATTCCACGGGATTGTCTTTAGGCCTATATCTAATTAGCGCTTTCGTACATTGTCCGCTAATTGTGCTCCTCTTCCGCACTTTCTAATAAATAATTCGACAACTTCCAAGACGTCCGCCAATTTTCTACAAAGTGTCACTTTCGGCTCAAAGTGTGGTCGGAAGTACACTTTCACCCAAAGTGTTCCTTTGCACCAAAGTGTCGACTGTGCAACGGAAAAGTGATACTTTGCGTCTTCCAAAGGACACTTTAATCGAAAGTGTCGACTATGAATACCAGCCTAAGTCTCTACATATACACAAACACTACGCACGACATCATTCTACAATACAAGAGTTACTATGTAGACTACACTTAGTCTCTCAATATATACGCAAACACTAAACACGAAAGTTGTATTGCTATGTCTTAGCGTTGAATATAGGCCTATATTTACATCAGTAATATTAACTAGAGAAAGCAAACGTTCATCTCCATCTTCTACGTATAAATGGAGAGAAATGTTTCTTTGAAGAAAATAGAAAGGGGATTAAGCAAAATGTATTCACACCAAAAGTACCGTTCGCCAGCCACTTGCTCCAAAGTTAGCCTAAAGGTTGACGCTCACTGGCATGAACCGACCGGAACGGAACGGACCGGAAGTATTCTGCGAGAGACGTATGCATGTATTTTAAACGGCAAATGCTCACTTGTCCGAACGGAAGCAACCGGCTGCCGGTCCTGACGGACAGGGTTCTCGCGACACGACCCTAGCGGAATTTCCGATGACGATCGTCAGCATTCGTATGTCTTCGCTGGTCTTCGGAGAAAAGTGTGTTGGCTGTTCTCAGTACTTTCCCACTCAACACTGCTGCTGCGTTGTCCAGACAGATTATTCTTAAAATGGGTGATGAAAAGTTAATTTTAACAGTGCTAATCGCGCTTCTGTGCTGATTGGCCTTCGAAATGTGATGTTTCCCTTCATTATTTCAGATGCTAATAACAAATGAAGTTTTAAACATTTTTCTTCGCTCATACGAAAGTACTAAAAAACCATTACTCGATCTTTACACAAATGTGGGCAAAGATGGTTAAATTAATCAAAACACTTTTTTATATTGTTATGACTAGAGCCCGGATTGTATGTAATTACATATTCCGTTCCTACATATGTAGCTATAAGGAAAGCTAAAAGTCCGCGAATCGTATTAAATTTAAATTTAAATATACAGAATAAAGAATATAATTACAAACAAACAAGACAAATAGAAATAAAATAATACAATCAATATAAAAAAGGAGATACAGTAGTATTAACAAAATTTGAGACCGAATGAGCAGCGCTCGTGTTCGGTCGCAGTTAAGATATAATATTAATAGGCCTATAAGAGAATATAAAATAAAATAGGAAATAAAATTAAAATTACAGTTACAGAAATTATATAATACAATATTAATATAAGAGAAATATAGAAAAAATAATAAAAATAAATAAGTAAAATAAAATAGGAACTATAATTTAAATTACAGCTGCATTGGAATTATATAATGCAATATTAACACTAGAGAAGAATAATATCGCACGTGAAAAGTAGGACAATATATATATATATATATATATATATATATATATATATATATATATATATATTTCAAAATTATAGAATACAAATATAATATAGGTTGATTAATTCATACACATAGGCTATAAATTTATTTAATCAAATTGAAGATATTAACACGTTTCTAATTTTCTTGTTATATGTTAGTGGGTTACATGTTAGAAGTTCTGGGTGTAATTTAGTTAAAGCATTGTACAACCGAGGGCCAAAATTAATGTTATGTTTTAGACCAGCAGATGTGAGACATTTAGGTTCTATTAATGTTGAATTAATATTTCGTCTTGTGTCATAATTATGTGTCTGTAATACAAACTTATTACGACTTTTTTTTTATAAAATTTTAACAGCGTATACTTATAAATTTGTTCAATATTAAATACATTAAATTCAGAATAAATTAATTTAGTTGGATAATTGAAACGTTTCTTCAAACAAATTTTAATTATTCGTTTTTGTAGTAAATTTAACGAACTAAGATTAATCTTTGTACTTCCACCCCAAACAATTATACCATATTGAATGGTAGACTGAATAATGGCCAAATAAACATTTCGTAGAACTCTATTGGGTAAGTAGCATCGACGATTAACGAAAGGGATCATTATTCCGAAGTTTTAAATGTTTTTACATATTTTGGTGCATAATAAATATTTTGGCATATATTATATATTTTTAAATATTTTGAAGGATATTGCATATTTTGAAAGAATATATACATTTTTTCACTAATTTTCTCTCTACGTAATGCTTAAGTTATTTTTTAAAATTGTTTATAAAGCTTATCCCTTCGTCTCTAGTGCATAAATATAATTTGATAATTGAAAATAATAACGTATTCTGTCAAAAAATGGACATCTCTTTGCAATGCTAATAGTTTGTAGGCTATATCCCTTGAGACGTAACGGTAAAATAGGTACAAATACCAATGCGAATGGTAGTAGTGAAGGAAAGAATGAAAATTACCCTGTGGGTATGACCGTTTCGCACAAACACCCCCAATCAGTTGCTCTAAAAGAAAACAATAGTTTTTTCTGTTTTTTTAAGAAACTTATTTTGACATCAGGTAATACAAGTAGCAAGCCTACTGCCATTCGCATCCAAGTTAAAAGACTGGATTTCAATTGACGATTCCTTTACTAAAATGGTAAAATCGTGCAGTCCAAAGTGTGTGACAAACGCATTGGGTGCTCCATGAAGTCACAATTAGAATAGCATTTAAAAATTGGACTTCATGTGAGAAATAAAAAACGTGCTCCGTCGAAAAGAAAAAGTTCTTCTTACACAAGTGGTGCTGAAACATTCGTCTTCTACAAGTGAATTTAATAAAAATTTGTGCATGGCAATGGATGCTGCAAACATATACAGTGGTATAAACTTGGAGTTCCAAAGTTCCAAGCATTCCTACGCAAATACTGCAACTTCAATATTTCGCATGAATCAACACTCCGGAAAAAATATTTGAACTCCTGCTACACTGACACAATGGAAACGATTAGAGATGGACTAGATGATTCCTACGTATGGGTTGCCGTTGACGAGACGATCAATAACCGCAGAAAATATGGAAAAATATTTAATTATTAATTGCGCCTCTAAACAATGAGATTCAATCACATGTGCACATGTAATTTTTTATTAATGTGCAAAAATACATCTAATAACGCTTAGATTTTAAATTACCAACGTTTTTTTTTATTTATTACATATTTATCTACATACTTCGTCATTTTTAGCTTCATATTTATGTAGTCTACATAGTTCTCATTTTCACATTACATAAAATCCGGGCTCTAGTTATGGACCCATATTTTCTTTTTTCTTTTCTTTTTTTCCTCCTCACCAGCTAAAGACTCAGTAAAATAAAATAATCTTCGGAACTACTATCCCACTCCATGTTTAAACCAGACTGCCTGTCGACTGTACCGGAATATTCCGAGCAGTGAGCGTCAGAGCTTCCGGGGAAGACGGACTGCTGTAGATTTCTGTTCCGGTCGGTTCGTGCCAGTGAGCGTCAACCTTAACACCCCTCTAAACAACACCCCTAACTTCTCCAAGGTTCAGGGCAGATGATCTGTGTCACCGACAGTAAGTGCCTTGCCATTGCATTACGGTTTCAGTTGTGTCTTAGTAACAGCGCAGCAGTATGATAGTGAATTTACAATGTTTAATTACTTTCGGCCGTGGATAAACTATAATAATAGTGAAGTGCCTCGACAGTAAGAATTGTAATAAATCGTCAATAGGAAAGGAGACGAAGTTACAAAAACAAGGTGTACAAAATGTTAAGAACTTTATTAGAAGAATAATTCAAAATGGTGGAGTTTTGAAAGAAGGAATATTAATCAATTGGTGGAAGAGGCGACAGGTCTTAGTTTAAGGAGTATAAAGAGAATATAAAATATTGAAGATCCGTCTACGTATCACACTCCGGAAAAAAAGATAAGAAAGGGAAGCCGTCCTTTTGAAAAATCGATTATTTTACACATGATCTAGTGCGACGAACAGTGTACGAGTGCTACCATACAAGAATGGAATGTCACCGACATCGACAGTAGAGTCCGTAAAGCATGCTATGCGCGAGAAAACTAGTGGCACTGACTACGAATTTCCTTAAGGGAAAAGCACTGTTCGTAGATTACTCCGAAGTATGGGGTTTTTACATAAGAAAGTGTAAAGAAAACCCACTAGATACACGTATCTCGAACAGATAAGAGTTGGGTTTACAAGGCTACAATGATGTGTATTTAGACGAAACCTGGTACGACAGTCATAATGAACTGAACAGACGACTCCGAAAACTGTATGGTACCGATATCAGGTGCAAAGGATGACAGAATTGTTATTGTGCATTGTGGGGGGCGTTTCGGTTTCATTGCTGTTACTCACAAGAAAATGGCAGATGCACCTGCAGATTATCGTGGCACAATGAACTTTCGTTTTCGAAGAGTAGTTCGAAAATAGTGTCCTGAAAATGCTACAGGACTCCTCTGTAATAGTATGTGACACTGCACCTTATCACAGATTTCAGTGTTAGTCAGGCCTAGCCTATAGCATAGGCCTATACAGAAGATGCACGATGGCACAACAACACATATTGTTTACTTTTCTTAATATAATGACAGGCATGTTAACCACTCGATGATCGGTGATGACCTGTTGTATTATTATTATTATTATTATTGTTATTATTATTATTATTCAATGACTTAATTTGTTTGTAAATAGAAAGCACCGGTACACTGAAAGAATCCAACCAGTTGCAAAAGAAAATACATTTAAAGAGTCCAGCCAAGAGCAAACGTGGCAACAGCTGAAAGTTTAGCAAGACAACTTCCCCTAACTGGCCTGTCAATCACTGTCATCTGTGTAGAAGTGGTGTGAGACTAGGGCTCTTTACTTGTGGAGCATGTTGCATTGCAAAATTTTACACATAAATACATTGGCCAGACTAAAAGAAATTATAGAACTCGATATTCGGAACATAAAGCAGATTTTTGTCATAGAAGAAATTTGCATCTCACTTAATAGAGAATAACCACAAACTTCAGAAAATGTGAGAAGCCTTACAAATTTTAAAATCTATAAACAATGGAAAAATCAATAACGTTACCGAAGAGTTTTATATTGCCAAATTTTTCAATAGCAATATTCCTTTACTTAATGAACCACCTAACTTAAATAACATGTTATGTTATTTAAGTTGGCCAATAGATTCTTTCTTTACTTTAACGTGCATCCCCCTCCCCTTACACCATAACGTTGTCTTTTCATATATCGATGTATTCAGTCAACGTCACCCATTCGTCTACACAGCGTCACACATCTCCATCTGATTATTCTCTGTAAGTTATCTTCAGATTACTTATTTAGATAACAATTCACCTTTTTATTTTCGCTTCACTAAATCTGCTTTATTGAATTTTTTCACATGTTCAAAACACTTTCATAACTTTGCATCATGATGACTGGGCCACAAACACTACTCTGTTGAACTCTGTAACTTTACGCGTCCACATCAAATATTGTAACTTTTGTAGATTTATACTTCTGCTGTAAACTGCAGCAACAGCAAAGGACGAAACACAGAATTGAATTTTTACAATTTCCCCAAAAATTCCGGAGAATTTATATGTGTGTCTATATATATATATATATATATATATATATATATATATATATATATATATATAAATGTTATGTTTTATTTAACGACGCTCGCAACTGCAGTGGTTATATCAGCGTCGCCGGATGTGCCGGAATTTTGTCCCGCAGGAGTTCTTTTACATGCCAGTAAATCTACTGACATGAGGCTGTCACATTTAAGCACACTTAAATGCCATCGACCTGGCCCGGGATCGAACCCGCAACCTTGGGCATAGAAGGCCAGCGCTATACCAACTTGCCAACCAGGTCGACTCTATATATATATATATATATATATATATATATATACATACAGGGTGATTCAGACCATCCCTAACAGTCATTTATTTCGGAAACTAGTGCATTAAAATTTTCAAGACAAAAATATTTATAACTAAACCAAATGATGTGAACTTTCATTTGAGCTTGATTTCATCAATCAGCTCTAACAGGAAGTAGGGTCAGTGGCGTATCACTTTAAAATTTCAAATGGGAGTCGGGGTCAAATAGGGTACTGTTTGATAGAGCTCTTCAAAACAAACAACTTTCATGAGAAACGATTTTATTAATTCCTACTCTTTCAATGAGAAAACATACGAAAAGACAATGCCATTAATATTGAGAAAAGTTACAAGACGAAAATATAAACAAGACAATTAGGGCCGTATTATAGACATTCTTAGCGCGGGCTTCCGGTGGATGATCAGCGAACTAACGTTTTTCGTATTCATAAACCAGTGTTAGCGATATGATATGAATCCTGTACAAGTAACCAGTCGATAGCCGGGGCTAGTTTAGCACACTCGTAGCGCGGACTAGCGAAATGTCTATGAATAGTACCCTTAATGTTGATTTGTTACTAAAAGGCTGGACAATTCCATTAGTTTTTTTTATAAATTTTCAAACTATATGCCCTTCTGAGCAGCACACACCTGTCTCTTTTTCTAACACTGTCAGTGACTCCTAATACTTCGGCGTGGTCGAGTGACTGGCAAGTCTCCCGGATTCGCTGTTTTAAGTCATCTCTTGTTGTGAGACGATCTTGATAGTCGATGTTTTTTAACCGTCCCCAAAAATAGAATATATATAGAATATATATATATATATATATATATATATATATACATACATACATACATACATACATACACACAAACACACACACACACACACATATATATATATATATATACATACACACAAACACACACACACACATACACACACATATATATATACACCGTGTTCCGCTTATAAGTATAATAAAAGAAATAGTTATAATTTCATAACAATGCATGCAAATGGGTTAAGATTGGTACCATTGTAAAGAGGAAATTGGGAAGTTTTAATCCATTGTTGTTACTTATTTTTAGAAGACTCACGCATGCGCAGATCATTAAATAAGAGAATTCGTATCGTATCTTTAGTCAGTCAGCATGTGGACGCCACAGCAGAAAGCCTTTTGTGTGCTGTCATTAGCAGAACATAGATCCATAATTCGTGTACAGCGCTTGTTTCGCCGTCAGTACAATCTTAGACCGAGGGAAGCTGTACCGACGTACGTCTCAATAATGAAATGGGATAGGCAGCTCAGAGAAACAGGAAGTTTGTTGTCTAATGCAGGTAAACATTCCAAGCGTAAAGTGTCTGACGAAAATGTCGAACGCATTCGCGAGGCATTTCAGAGAAGCCCGCGGAAATCCATTCGACAGGCAACTGTATGCTGTGCCACAACTCCCAGATGGAGCAATTTTCCAGCAAGATGGGGCTCCACCACACTTTGCCAACATGGTTCGCACATTCTTAGACGAACAATTCCCTGCAAGATGGATCGGAAGAGGATCACCGTACATCACATGGCCTGCCAGATCACCAGATCTAACACCACCTGATTTTTTCCTGTGGGGGTTTGTTAAGGACCAGGTCTACAGGACGCCAGTACGTGATTTGGCAGACTTACAAGAAAGAATTTATGCTGCTGTCAACAATGTTACACCACAGATGCTTCATAACACTTGGGTCGAGGTTGAATACCGGTTGGATATTTCCCGTGCCACCAATGGAAGCCATGTTGAGGTTTATGGAACATAAGGTAACAAAAATTCCCAGTTTTCATTCTTTGTAGCAGTTGGTTTCAACTATATACCTGTATTAATTCAGAAGTTATAGCTATTTCTTTTGTTATACTTATAAGCGGAACACTCTGTATATATATATATATATATATATATATATATATATATATATATATATATCTTTTCTCTGTGTGTGTGTGAGTGAGAGAGAGAGAGAGAGAGTTGACTTATGCTTAGCATGTGCTGTTCATGTAGTTGGTTTCCATTTTCGCATTGCGTTTATTTTTGTTTTAAACTTTTGTAATGATTCTGATATAAAAATGGGTTATAAATGATTGGTCATAGGACCTACTAAAACAGATACAATACTTTTTAGTGCAAATTACCGCGTACAGGCCATTCGTTATTTCGTGAAACCAAATGTGTTCTTGCGCCATAGATGATAGTAAAAAAACTTACGGTGGGGGCAAGCGAGCTAGTTAGCTAGCAAGTCGAAGCGTAGCGAGGGAGGGAAGCTTCTCAGTCCACTTTTCTTTCCCTCACGCGCAGGCAGGTTTCACTCGGTATAATATAAGCTACAAGCAGGATCATTTTGAGAACAACCAGATTCAAACTCTGTAGCCGGCCTATCTGACTTGGGTTTTTTCATAGTTTTCCTTAGTTACTAAGGCAAATAACTGATTGGAAATTTACGTATTATGATTTATTACAACCTGTATCATCAATATCGTAAACATTAAACCTAAATCTGAATCAGTTACATGAAAAGAAGTCATATAACACACGATAATGGAAACAGTATCTCGACAATAGTCAACGTACTCATTGGATTTAATTCATGCAACCTTTAACGTACATTTGAGTGAAATATTTTTAAAAGGCGAAATCAGTAATACATTTTAAAAGGCATGACTTTGTAAACAAGAATTTTATTCCAAAGTTGCGTAGGTGGATACGGTATACAGTAGCCCAGCGATTATCAGTACAGTAAAAGGTGACCGTGAAAAATTTTAAGAAGCTTTCAAAGTGTGAATTTTACACTCCATATAGGCCTATACTTATATTATATTATATTACCGGTACTTATATTAACAATAAAATAAAAGGGATCATAATAATTTCTTTTTATTGCATATCTTTAATTTCTATTACCGGTACTTAGAGAAACAATAAAAAACGAAATCTCGAATGGAGAACAACTGCAACAATGGGGAGTTTGCAGTGAAATATTGTAAGAGTACAGGAGTTTGAATGAGAAACGATTTATTTATTGTTCACTGCTGAGGCAAATTGTAATTATTTTCCCGTGTAAACCGCACATGTCTTTCAGTTAGGGATGGAAGGTTATTCGAAAATAACCGGTTATCTGTTAACTAGTTATTTTAAAATTAATTTAACCTGAAGGAAGTTAACCGATAAAAAATAACCGGTTATAGATTATTTTCCAGTTATTATTATTTTTAACATTTTAAAGTCATCAAATTAGTCAGACAAACAAAATTAGAGGTTATTTACAATAGAAATCAAAGAACATATTCCAATCAACTGTAAATTAACAAAACGATAGTTAAAAGACCGTCATTAGATGCTGAAAACTATCAATGACGTCCCTAAACAATAAACAAAAAAACAATAAGAAATTATGAAATTGCATTTAGTTAATTACTTCACTCCAATTAAGGGTAAAGGTAAGATAAATGAAAAATAACATAAATTGTAAACTTTTTAGCATAATAATCTTTATTGTGATACATTTCGACATGCAATTGTTCTCCTATAACCAATAAATACTGAAGTCAAGTTTTCTCGCCATATGGACAGAGAATATATGACAATGTCCACCCCTGAAGTCCACCTGTGTAAGTGATCGGCTGATTGTTATTGGGAAGCTAGAGATCTAATGGGCCTATGATGTATAAAAATGTCAATAACCTATGATAAAAAAAAATAGTTTCTCGCCATTTGAAAAGCTTCATTACCGCCAGATTGTTATAACTGCAGACATCGGATTCTAGGGCAAATGCCTATTTTGTTTCTTTAGGAGAAAAGTAAAAATAATTATTAATATTTGTGTTTCATGGAAATTGAAAGGTATTCAAAGGTTTTATAGTGCCCTAAAATGCCCTAAAACGGTTATTAGAGCCTAATTTGTTAATATTCACCTAAAAATGCCTAACTAAAGTTTCACATTTTACTCTTACTTTTTATAATTTATACATGCATTCACTGCGAAATTTAAGGCATTTAAAAAGTGGAAAGTTTGCTTCACACCGGCCATGAAACCAATGATAAAGGAAACAAAATGTTTTGAATCTCACGACACTCGCAATAGATTTCACCGAATTTAACATGTTTGGAGGCATAAATGCCGACAAAGAACCAACCTTAGTTTTGAAGCAGGCAACAATCACAACATGTGCTGCTACCGATTCAGAGATATACTATACTATCAAAATGACCGTTTTCGGTCTGAAACCGATTAGCTGTACTGCCCTTCAGAGTGTCATAAAATCACAATTTTTGGAGAAAGAGTGTTTTTGAAATATTTATGAAAAGTCGTAAAACTGCGAATTAGTAGGGTAAACCGTTACAAAATATTTAAAAGAATGGCCCTCCTAGTGTTAACACTACCAGAAAATGCAACAATAAGTGGAACTTTGTATTTTTGTCCAATTGAATCTCAATAACAACGGTTCATTTGAATGCTCGTTAACAGTTGCTCTTTCCCTCACCTTATTTGTGTTGAGAAGTTTTGAGCGGTAGGACGTTTTCCTGTGAAGTTTAACGCGATAATGCCGAAAAATATAAGTGCAAAATCTACATTGATCCGGCAATGGCTAACAGAATATTCAGAATTCACTTATGATGGAAAAATAATATTCTGCAAGATTTGTAGCAAACAGGTATGTAACAATAGTTGAAATATATAAATTCTATTAATTTTAATGAGTAGGCCTATAATATTTATACATTGACTGAGCTATCCTGAGGTATAAATCTTTTTTAGACCACTACACTTTAACCTTTTAAATTCCGATATTTAAAGTATTTGCAGGTCATTAAAATTTTGATTGTTCGAACCCACTAACTTTGTGATAGAAATACGGCAATACAACAATTAGGATTTTATTTTAATTCAGTTTACTTTACATTTTTAGATTTCGCAAGAAAAGAAGTGCCACCTAAAGCAGCATGTGCAAGGAGCGGCTCATAAGGCTAAAGCTCAGCAGAAAAATCAGCTGCAACAAACTTTACTAACACAGCCTACTTCATCCAATCTCAGCAGCAATTTCTATGCTGATTTAACCAGAGCGTTTGTTGCTGCTAACATTCCTTGGAATGCAATTGAAAATCCGGTTTTAAGACAGTTTTTACAAAAATACTGCAAACAAAATATCCCATCTGAGTCGACCCTAAGAAAAAATTACTTAGACAGAATACCTATACAATGAAACTTTAGCTTCCATTCGGGAGGATATAGGCGATTCTTACATATGGGTCTCTGTGGATGAAACCTCAGATCCTATGAATAGGTATATAGCAAATATGGTAGTAGGAAAACTTAGTCCTGATGGACCTTCGATTCCACACCTCGTATGTGTTAAGGAACTTTCGAAAGTGAATAGCCAAGCCATTGCTTATTTTGTAAATAAAGGCCTACAGTCTTTATACTCAGGTAATATAGACGATTCTAAAGTTCTGTTGTTTTGTACCGATGCTGCCTCATACATGGTTGCTGCAGCTCCACTTCTTAAAACATTTTATCCTAACCTCACGCATGTAACCTGTCTAGCACATGGCCTTCACAGGGTTTCTGAAACAATCCGGAATGAATTTCCTCTTGTCAATTCGTTTATTTCTAACACAAAAAAATGTTTTTGTAAAGCCCCATCCAGGATTTCAATATTCAGAGAGAACTTTCCAGATATCCCACTCCCACCTCAGCCGGTTGTTACACGATGGGGAACCTGGATTCAGTCAGTGGTGTATTATTCTAAGTATTTTAAAGAAGTGGTCACAGTTATTGATAAATTACCTGAAACTGATAGTGCAGCGTGTGTGAAAACAGTGAAAGATTGTCTGAATGACTCACGAGTGAAAAACGATATTGCCTACATAACATCAAACTTTTGTTTCATACCTGCAAGCATTGAAAAATTAGAACGTGAAAAACAATCTCTTTGTAGCCAAATAGCAATAGTAAAGGAAGCTCAAGTGAACATACATTCTGCTTTGGGCGAAACTGGGAAAAAAGTTAAAAATAAGTGGGACAACGTATTAAATAAGAATGTAGGATTTTCATTGTTGGAAAAAGTATCAAGAGTGATATCGGGGGAAAGTGTAAATGTTCCAGTAAGTATTGATGTTTCTATTGTACCTAATTTAAAATTTTCGCCTCTCACATCAGTTTCGGTTGAAAGAAGTTTTTCTGCTTTCAAAATGATTCTCAGTGACAAAAGGCAAAGGTTAACTGTGGAGAATTTAGAAAAAATTCTGGTGGTGTACTGTGCAGATAATTATAATAAAGTCTGAGCATGGAACTGAATTTCAATAACTTAAAATGAGTAATCTTAATATCAATAATCATTATTTCATTAGTTTCAATATATTAAATTTGTGCAGCTCTGTTTATAAATATAATATAGTATTCTTTTTTAATGTTTAAACATACTTTTTTGTGCGTATTTTAGTGTATAACTAAAAATTTCAGTGAGAGAAATAAGTATGATACCTTGATGTGCCTAAAATGCCTATTTTCATTAAAATAGAGCCTAATTTTACAAATTTTGAGCATATTTTAGGCGCCTAAAACTGCAATTTTTAGTGCCTAAAAATCCGATGTCTGGTTATAAGCCACTTTATACAATGGTCAGCGATTGAGATAGGTACTGTATATGTTGCTGACATTGATTCGATATCGCATTTCATTTTTCCATCTAAGGTCATGTGAAGAAATAAAGCAGTAAACCCATACCTTAACTAGGAATGGCCCATGAGGTATATTTGCATATAGGGCCGATTATATAGGAGTACAAAATAATAAAAAAAAAACTATGTTCGACTGGTATTAAATTTGAGATAAACTTAAATACTTTTGATTCGGCGTGTATTTTAAAAAATAGCCGGTAAGTAACCGGTTAATCGTATGAAAATAACCGGTATTAAGTTGTTCTACTTTTAAAAGTGTAGCAAGAACGTTGCTTTATAGTATCTTAAAATGAGAAATCGAGGCCGAAAACTTCATCCAATTTGGAGAGAATTAAAAATTTGTTTAATCATGTGGTTTATAAATGTTGCTACAATGAAGTTACATATTAAAAATGTAAAAGAATAAAAGATAAATAAAAAAAATTAGATAGCCTACTCAAATATATGACACTGAAGATCAAAATTTAGAGACAGGTCCATTAGTTGCACCCTCAATATCAAAACAAAAGAGATCAATTTTTCCCTTAAAATTATTCAAATCTACTTTACAGGAAGCTTTACCTGAAAGATTAGATTTGCATAATATATACGTTCCTGTGTACGTTAACAGAAAACCACAATTTCAAGTCACACAGAGTTTGTGTGCACTCGATGTGGGTCTCTAGCGTTTCGTCAGCCCACGCGAGTTGTGTGGATATAAAGGGAAAAGTTGAGACGGTGTCGGGTGGAGTTCCCGGGTAGCTCAGTTGGCAGACCGCTGGTACGTTCAACCAGAGGTCCTGGGTTCGATACCCGGCCCGGAACAATTTTTCCCTTGAAATTATTTAAATTATTGTTGCAACACAGCATGTTATTCATCCCAGGCACTTGATGAACATGAAGCATGCACAATCTGAGAATAATTTTAAATGATTTATATATAAGCAGAAATTTGATGTAAACAAATCCAATTTATATCGCCCTCCAATTAACCTTCTAAGGACTGGGTGGGGAGATTTGACACCCCAGTCGCAGTTTCTTGAATTAAAAACACATTAAAAGCTCGTTTTATGTAATGATATTTTTATTGTGTCAAAGTTGCTTTATGTTTTAATATGCCAACTGTTACAAGTATGACAGTTAATTACTTTTCTTAGAACACACGTAAATAGTAGTTGGGGTGTTGAAACACCCCACATAGTCTTTACTGTCACTTACTAATTTTCTTATTTTTTTGATTTTGAATTGTTTTATAGATTATTTATGTTGATAGTTGACTACCGGTCTTACAACATGTAAGTTAAATATGTCTTGAAGTATGTTTTTTTTTTCTGCAATATGTCGAAAAGTACTAAACGTAGAAGATTATAACTGATAAGCAGGGAAAGGATTTATATGTAAATACATATTTACTTATAAAGCTAATATAATTTATATTTTGCATTATCTTTATGTTTCACAATGTGTAGGGTTGAAAAATCCTACTTTTATTTTCCATATTTTAGAGTTTAGTACATATTTTCGTTAATTTCCATATATTTTCCATATTTCATATAAAACAGTCCATATTATATTAGGTTTAACAATAAAACAAAACAAAATTCCATTAACTTTTAAAAATACATTTCAACAATAGAGATTTAAACACATGTTCAGTAATCCCTTTAACATCAGAGTTATTTGAAAATTAGCAGTCCTATCAACAATGGGAAAGTAAGTTACAAAACTGTATTAATTTAATTTAAAATTTTTAACAGACTTCAGTTGTGCAGCTCAACAGTTAAATGCCAGTCAGAGTACACATAGGTTCAGTTTTGTAAATCATACTATAAAGACGGTAAATATGCCAAAAGTACGTCATTCAGTCAATTTAAAATCAAAACTAACAAGTTACATTTCAGAATTTAAAGAAGATGGTTTATCAACTGACAATAAAATATTATTTTGTAATTTGTGTCAGTGTGCAGTATCATCTACACAAAAGTTCCTGGTGCAACAACACATTACAACTAGTAAACATCAGGCCAACAAACAACTAAATTCCAAGCAGAGACAATTGTTTTTAACACAACCAACAACATCGAATGTAAGATCTGAGTTTAACATCGACCTGTGCCGTTCTCTCATCTCTGCTGATATTCCTCTCTACAAACTAAAGAATAAGGTCTTCAGGGAATTCCTTGAAAAATATACTCAACATACAATCCCGGATGAGTCAACACTTAGGAAGACGTATGCTCCATCCATCTACGATGAGACAATACAGAAGATAAGAGATGAAATTAAAGATAGTTCAATTTGGGTTTCCATTGATGAGACTCCCGACAAAGAAGGTAGACTTGTTGGTAATGTAGTTATCGGTTTGTTAAGTGAACAATATTCTGAACGAATTCTTTTACATTGTGATGTTCTAGAAAAGTGCAATAACAAAACTATAGTTGAACTGTTCAACGAAGCTATGGGTATCCTGTGGCCAAAGGGTATTATGTACGATAATGTGTTATTCTTTATTAGCGATGCTGCCCCTTATATGGTCAAAGCTGGACAAGCATTATCTGTTGTATATCCTAAATTGACTCATTTTACTTGTGTGGCGCATGCATTTCATCGTGTGGCAGAAGTGGTCAGAGACAATTTCCCTAAAGTAGATTTGTTGATTTCATCAGTGAAAAAAGTATTTCTCAAAGCTCCCAGTAGAGTTAACGTGTTGAAAGAAATGTACCCTGAAATTCCATTGCCACCAAAGCCAATTTTAACTAGATGGGGTACATGGCTAGAAGCAGTTGAATATTATGCCGAACATATAGACTCTATTAACAATGTTCTCCTTGCATTGGACTCTGAAGATGCAGTCTCAATTGATACTGCGAAAACAGTTACCTGTGACATAAGTGTGAAGAATGACTTAGCTCACATTCAGCATACATTTTCATGCATCATAAAAACGCTCAAAAGTCTCCAAAATAGGCACCTTTCACTATCTGAAAGTTTTGAAATTATAAATAGTACTGTGGAACAACTGAATCGTGGTAGAGGTAAAGTTGCAGATGCAGTAAGAGCTAAGGTGGACACTGTACTTTCAAAAAACCCTGGATATGAAGAACTACAAAAGGTTGTTGCTGTGATGAGTGGTGAATCAACAGTGAAGATTAACTTGGACTTATCCCCAGCAGACATTGTGAAATTGAATTATGTACCAGTTACTTCTTGTGACGTCGAACGCTCTTTTAGTCAGTATAAATCTATCCTCAGAGACAATAGAAGAAGATTCACTTTTCAGCACTTGAAAGAAATGTTTGTAACCTATTGTTATGGTAACAGACAATAAAAATTGTGTTTTGTTGAAACTACATTGGAAGATAAGGTACGTCCATTATATTTTTTGTTTAGTTTGATTAAAATGTACCAATATTTAACGTACATAGTCATTTTTTTATAATTTTAAGTCCATATTTAATTCCATATTTTGGTAAAAATCCATATTTAATTCCATATTTTGGTAAAAATAACTACATATATATTTACATATTTCATATATTTTTAGTCCATATAAATCCGTTCCCTGCTGATAAGTTAGACCTAGGGAGATTGGTAAATGTTAGTTCTTCTTCTTCTCCTCCTCCTCCTCCTCCTCCTCCTCTTCCTCCTTCGCATTCAGAAGTTCAGGAATTTGACGTTGTAATCACACGTGAACCTGTACCTGATGATGAATTGGATCCATCTATTGGAGATTCTGGAGAAGACTACTCTTCTTATGTTTTTAGTAGAAGTGGAGATAGTGGAAAAAATTTCCCTACCCACCAACACGAAGAAACCGCGTCAAATATTGCGAGTGTAAAAAGTGGCCCAAATGCAAATGTATAGAAAATATTGAAACTATTTTCAAGCTATTCCTTGACAATGAAATAGTGGACATAATAGTCTCATATTCAAATCAAAAAGGAGAATTACTGTCCGGAAAATGGAACCTTGAAAATCCGAATAATGAACAAAGACATTGGGTTTCTACATTCGTCAGGAAATACATGCATTCTTCGGAATTGTGCTTGTAGCTGGTGCACTGATTGCTAACCAGGAACCAGTAAGCATGCTCTAAACCACTGACACCCTCTTTCAAAGGTCTTTCTTCTCAGGATTTATGGTCAGGGATAGGTCTCTACGACTTGAGATTTTACGATTATAATACTTAGGACAGAAGGGAAATCCACAGACAAAATGTCTGCTTTCCGAGAAATTTTCACTATCTTTGTTCGGCACTGCCAAGAAAACTGTAATCCGTGTTTACACTTGACAATTGATGAACAGTTGGTTCTATCTAGGGAACTAGTCCCTTTAGGGTTTATATGAAGTCAAAGGCGGCAAAGTATGAAATCAAGATATAATTTTATTTATATGTCCACATTAGGACAAAGGCTAATTGGGGTTTCCCGGTCTCTGATCAAGTCAAAAACCCTGACAGAACTGATATTTAACCCTTGCGGTAAATTTCAGTAAGGCCTAATTAGTCAAATCCCCTCTCCTCGCCTCTACGCTGGGGTCCCTAGGATCTTTTTAAGATGCGAAAGAGAGAGTGGTGTGCGAAAAGCAACGGCAAGCTACCGCATTTATCTTTCCCAAGAAAAACTGCAAACTTGATGAGTCTTTCTTTCCACGGTAGAAGAGTCCGGACGTAAACTAAGGACAAAGGAAGATACTAGTAGTGCTTAGTATGGAGTGTGGTATTGTATGGGACAGAAACATGGACATTACGACGAACTGAAGGGAAGCAAATAGAAGCATTTGAAATGTGGATATGGCGAAGAATGGAATGTATGAATTGGACAGATAGAATAAGATATGAAGCTGTGTTGGAAAGATTGAGTGAAGAAAGAATGATGCTGAAATTGGTCAGGAAGAGGAAAAGGAATTGGTTGGGTCACTGGTTGAGAAGAAACTGCCTACTGATGGATGCACTGGAAGGAATGGTGAACGGGAGAAGAGTTAGGAGTAGAAGAAGATATCAGATGATAGATGGCATAAGATATATGGATCATATGCGGAGACAAAGAGGAAGGCAGAGAATAGGAAAGACTGGAGAAAGCTGGATTTGCGGTGAAAGACCTGCCCTTGGGCAGAACACTGAATTAAAATGGTTCTTGATGAGACTCAGTTACTGAGAGTGCATAGAAAGAATAAACTGTAATAAGTTTTTCCTCCTTATTTTATGTAATAAGAAATAAAATTGTTTTTAAACATTGTTGCAAGTTACCATTGTTGGTGATATCGGTTTTACAACAATGTACATTATTGAGGCTCATTTATGGTCCTGTTATTCTTTTGTGAATAAATATAGTTAAAAAAGGGAATACAAATACTTATCTCAAATAATCGGTTGGGGTGAAGAAACACCCCACATAGTTGTCTATGTAACAAAATGTATCCAGTCCTCAAAAGGTTAAACATTGTTATTTTAATAGAAATCCTTATTCTTCACACCTACTGGGAAGTGTATAAAAGAGTTAACCCCTTGCGGATCAGTCAACTTTACTCAGTTTCGAAAGAGCTCTCTTTGCGGGAATTTCATATTGTCAGTTGTGTGGTCGGCGTGATATTTTTCCAACTTTATTTGAACAGTTTTTAATTTAATTTTGTTCGTATATTTTTCTGTGTTTTAATAGAGTAAATTATTATTTCAGAGTATAGGCAGTATAGTTCTGTAGTTACTGAAAAATGAAACCGTTTAAAGTTAAGTACGAACATCTAAGTGGTGCACAGAAAAGAAAGAAGAAGCGAGAGTTAGAAAAAGAAACAAACAAATTAGTGAAAATGAGTAATTTTTTTCTCTTCCTGGTCCTAATAGTAGTGCTAACTCAACAGTTGCAAATGTTTACAGTGCCACAAGAGAGTGCGCGTCTGAAGTGAAAAGTGATATAGAAATAGATGTTAGTAGAGAGACAGCAATTGTGAAAGCATTAGAGAAAAAGAAGATTGTAACAAATTTGCCTTAAATGTAATTAGGCCTACCAATATCGCAGTTGCAGAGTATTCAAATGATCGTGCAGATTATGAGTTACAAATAGATAATGAAACTAAAAAGTTCTTCGTTAGACAAAATCCTTATCAGCCAGAACCAGCTGGTCCTTTCCCTAAAGATCCTAATAAGGATAATAGATCCTTTTCTACGACATATTACGATAAATTCGCATTGACAGGACAAAGAATTAGGAGAGAATGGTTGTGTTATTCAATTAAAAATTACTCTGTTTATTGTAAACCGTAGTGGCTCTTTGGACAGCAGTCGTCTTCAGCTTGGAGGGAAGGGGTCCGAAATTGGAGATCGTTAACCAAAAGTATAGTGCGACACGAAACTAGTTACGCACATTTGCACACATGCATCATTTTCAATTAGTGGCGTAAGAAAACACAGTTTACGCGGGTATGGATTCAGAACTAAAGAAAAGTGAAAACATATGGAAACAGGTCCTTGAGCGTATCGTGAATGTGACGTTAACTCTGGCATCCAATAATCTAGCAGATCTAGCTTTTCGGAGACATTGGGAACAAATTGGAAAATCAAACAGTGGAAACTTTTTAGCAATCATCGAACTTCTCGCAAAGTAGAAACCTCTATTATGCGATCTCATAAATAAACCAAAATATACACAAGTACCTAAGTCAGTGCAGTTGAAAAAGAAATTATTAATGACATTAAAGTTGCCCCATTATTTTCAATCATTACAGATATAACACAGGATATGACAAAAAAAAAAAAAAGAGAACAATTAGCCTAAGTCAGATATTTAGATACGTTACATTTTCACATGATGTAACTGGAAAGCTTTGTGACGTGAAGATAAATGAAAGCTTCTTAGGTTTTCGCGAAATAAAAGATCGAAGTGCATTAGGAATAGAGAAGGAAATACTCATGGCCGGTTTCACCAACCTTCGTTATCATTATAACGTCTCGTTAAATAATTTAATGACAAATTAGTCAGTTTTTGTGTTTCACCAAGTATCATTATTGCTAACGCATCTTTAAATTCATCGTTAATTTATTAGGACCTATTCGACGCGTTAAAACAGTAACGATGCGTTAAGAAGTCAACAACATGGCGGACGTAATTATTCAATGATGAAGTTCTTTATTTAGAACTTCAACATAACAACGAACTTATATGTTGTAATAACACTCGGAATAATCATTTTGAAGATTTAAGTGATAAAGAATTCCACGAAAGCTACACATTAAGGAAATAAGTAGTAAGAATGATTCTAGAAGAAACTGAATACCGGTATACTGTATAGGTTAGAATACGACAGATAGAAATCCCCCACTTAACGCCTCTTCAACAGATTCTTCTCGCTTTAAGATAACGTTGCGGGAAGTTTTGAAATAGTAATTGATGATATGAACGGGGTATCAAAAGCTGTATTGTCTAGATATGTGAATAAAGTATCAGACGTACTGTCAACATTACAATAGTCATTATTTCTATAGGCCTAATAAGCTTATAGCTAAATTTTCTGTTGTCATAGACATCATAGATTGTGTACATGTTCCAATCGTATATCCTGGCAGTAATATAGCCAAAAGATTCTGCAATAGAAGATCCTATTTTTCCTTTAATATTCAAACAATTTCATAGGCCTATGTAACGCTCCGCATAGAAAAATTGTGGCTAAACTAGCGCTGAGGTACCTAGTTTCCTTCGTACTCTGCTTATACATCTTGCACATACGAATCTGTGACAGGTTACGTTTGATTAGTTTAGGTTTTTGTTATGCCTTGCATATACGATCAACTGCATTACCACAAAAAAGTCCCTTATAAATTCAACGATTTTCACTTCTGAAACCAGCAGAACTACCTCAGCGCTAGTTTATTGAAATTGTAATATGTTAGAATACGACAGATAGGAATCACCCACTTAACGCCTCTCCAACAGATTCTTCTCAGTTTAAGATAATGTTACAGTCTACACGGATAGCACAACATTCCAAAGGAGGATGCCTTTTAAATGGAAAGAGTGCAAAGATATTTTCTTTTAGGAGACAATGGATACCCCTTAAAATCCAAATTAATGACACCTCTCCTGAATACTGCCACACAAGCATGGCGAAATTGTTACAGGGTACTAATAAATCTGCATGAAATACAGTGGAAAAGTAGTATGCAATTTATGGAAGAGGCGATTTCCCGTCCTAAATTTAGGCCTAATATAACTGCTTAGTATATAATTAATTTTGGCATCAATTTTGAAGCTGTCGACCTTATAGTCCGCTAAATTTTCTTAGATTTCCTTTAGAAGTTACAATTTAACTGCTCTACATTCCTACTATTTACATTTATTTGGAAGCACCTGTATTTTTTTTAATTGCGGTATGACAACATACTATATTTAGGAAGATGTTCTTAAAATTACTGCCACTTACCCGTTTGCCTATGATTGTTTCCTCATGCCAAACAAAGTCAGCCATGATCATATGTAACCAATGAAATTCGCGATTTCGAAGCCATGGTCGTATGAAAAACAAAACATGCAAGATACAAGTACAAACTCCCCTCGTTAGTAAACGCCTGTTAATTTTAAAGATACGAGGCTTGGTGAAACAGTCAACTTTTAAAGATCCCGTTAAAATTAAACGATCCATTTGTTGACAAGTCGTTTGTGCTGATTTAAAGAAGCTTGGTGAAACCGGCCATCAGTGCAATACACGAAAAGAGACTCTAATTAACTAAATGCCGTGGTCAGGAGTATGACGGTTGTACCAATATGTTAGCCGTATACAAAGGTGTCAGAACGAGAATTGAACAAAGACGAAGAACTGCAAAATATGTAGGCCTACATTGTGCAGCGCATAATTTAAATCTAGTACTTAACGATGCTGCATGCGGAATTCAAGAAGTTAGGTCCTTTTATGACACAGTGGAAATTTTGTATCTTTTCTTCTGTCATAATATTAAAAGATGGGAACATTTGGTATATTTTTATACCTAAAAAACTTTGCCCAACACGTTGGTCTTCGAGATATTAGTCTGTTAAAGCCCTGTGTTATGCTTATGTCGATGTACTTAAGGCTCTGTCAAAATTAATATTATCGATGTCTAAAAAGAGGAAGAAAGAGAAAAAGCTGTTGCTTTGAAAAATCAATTAGAGAAATTTCAATTCCTTTTTCAAAAAGTGTTGCAATCAAAGATTCTAGAATGTACTAATCTAACATCACAAATTATGTACTCGGAAAATGGAGAGCTTGATAAAGCGTGTTTTCTTATTCAGAATGCAGCCGATTATTTATCTTGTTACCGAAATAATTTTGAAGAACCAATGTCATCAGCTATATCTTAGGCAAAGAGCTGGGAAATTCCACCACAATTTGAAAATAAAATAATTCGAAAAAAAAAAAAAGAACATTTTGATTAAATGTGTCAGGACGAGCGGCTAGTAGATCCAAAGATATACATACTAGGTTCAAAAAGTTCCCGGAATTTGCTAGCATCATAGAAACAACGTACCTTAAACACTATTCTACAGCATTCCCTTCAAAATAGTTGCCTTCCGCAACAACACACTTTTGCCAACGCGTGTAGAGTTCCTGGAAGCAGGCCTGGAAGCCATTTTGTGAAACCCGTCTTAGTGCTCTCGTCGCGTTTGCGATAACCTCTTCAGCATTGAATCTCCGTCCTTTCAGATGACTTTTCAGACGGGGAAACAGAAAGTAATCAGGTGGTGAGAGATCAGGAGAGTATGGTGGGTGATCCAAAGCAGTTATGTTGTGCCTGGCAAGAAAATTCTTTACAATAATTGCGCGATGAGCAGGTGCATTGTCATGCATAAGGAACCAGTTGTTTTCTACCCACTTTTCTGGACGTTTCCTTCTCACTGCGTCCCAGAGGCGACGGAAGGTTTCTACGTACAATTCTTTCGTTACAGTACGACCTTCTGGAATGAACTCATGGTGCACGAGACCCTGAGAGTCGAAGAAAACTTCCAACATAACTTTGCTTTAAGTGTGCTTAAATGCGACAGGCTCATGTCAGTAGATTTACTGGCATGTGAAAGAACTCCTGCGGGACAAAATTCCGGCACATCCGGCGATGCTGATATAACCTCTGCAGTTGCGAGCGTCGTTAAATAAAACATAACATTTAAAATAACTTTGCCTTTGGAAGTGTCCCTAGGAAATTTTTGCTTCCGAGGAGATGTTTTCGATTTCCACTCAGATGACTGTCGTTTAGGGACTGGGTCGTACAAGTAGCACCAGTTTCATTTTGTTTAAGAAATCACCATCTTCATCAGCCATACTGATCATGTCCCCAGCAAAACACAGAACTTGATGTTTGTACTTTGCTCTGTGGACATAATTACAAAATGCGACGAACAAACAAAACACTATGATAAACAATTGCCTACAACTCAAAACCAATAATTGCCATTATCAGCAAACTTTAAGGAAATGACATCATGAATGTTACCAACAAAACAAATGTATAATATCCCTTGTTATATATTAATACGAAAAATGGTAGTAAAATTCCGGGAACTTTTTGAACCTAGTAGTATTTCAGAACCACTGTTTTTAATGGCTGTTTGGACATTATTGTAGCCCAATTAAAAATAGTTTTGAGGGTATGCATAATGGCGTATTTCGTTTCCGACTTTGATTGTTTACAAGGCGAGTCCAAAGCTGTGCAGTGGCGTAATCCAGTAGAAACGTGATATAATAGTTGTGTTGTTATACTCCTGACCCAAGCTAATAGGGTGCTGATAAAGGTTAATAGGACGAAACAAGCGTTTACATTTTAGTAATTAAAATGTATTTACATAAATAGAACGAAAATAATAATTGTGTTACTTCATTCGGTAAACAGATCGAATGAGTAAATGAACAAAGTAATAGAATGCAAATACTTTTCTTGCAACAGATGAACTGATAGCACGAATAATTAACAAATATATAAATAATGTTACAAAGAAACAACAATATAATAATAGTAATGATAATAATAATATTAATAATAATAATAATAATAATAATAATAATAATAATAATAATAATAATATTTTATTGCCAGAACAGAGATACATGTTGATTTTTTTAATATAAAACACTTTAGCACCCCCAAAAAGAGTAAGTTACATACTCGTGCTCAGAGAGCATTCCACATAGGCTAATGTTAAGACATTTTATTAAATAGCAGAGTAAAAAGTAAAGAAGAAGAAGAAAGAAAGAAAACACATATATCGCAATAATTGAACTTTAAATTTTCTCTATTAACAGCAATTTTTAATAAGGAGCATTAGCAAATTGTATGTTTAGAAATTTTGTTATTATCGTGTTATAAAACCTTAGCCCGAAGTTGTTACTCCCTTCCGAGAACACCTAAATTTCTCTGCTGTATGTTTTGAGAAAAGATAACTAACACGAAGTATGTTTCTTGCTAAACAAACTGAAGCTGGCTCGTCTTTGGTTTTTAATGAATGGTTTAGTTCTTCAAATTTCTTATTGCGAGATCGCCCTATCTATACTAATAATAAATGTGTAAGCGAAATTTTTCTGGTAATTTTCGCTTTTCCAAAAATAATTGATGTTAACATGTATAATTAATCATCCTGAAACAGAAAATCGCTTTTTTGAAATTTTTGTTTGTATGTCTGTCTGTCTGTCTGTCTGTCTGGATGTTTGTTACCTTTTCACGCGATAATGGCTGAGCGGATTTCGATGAAAATTGGAACATAAATTAAGTTCGTTGTAACTTAGATTTTAGGCTATATGGCATTCAAGATACTTTATTTAAAAGGGTGGTTATAAGGGGGCCTGAATTAAATAAACCGAAATATCTCGCTTATTATTGATTTTTGTGAAAAATGTTACATAACAGAAGTTTCTTTAAAAATGATTTCCGATAAGTTTTATTCTAGGCAAAAGTTTGATAGGACTGATATTTAAGGATATACAAGAGTTTTAAAATAACAATACAATACATTTCCATCGCCGCCTCAGATTATAGTGTCGTTGTTCCGTAACTTCTATGTGCAAAATATTAAATTTTTTAGTAATAAGAAAAACAAATTTATTCATTCTATGGCAGTAGTACATAGGAGATCGTGAATTCTTACATTTTCGAAAGAAAGAAATATAATTAAGTTATATATAGTAGATTGTATTATTTGCTGCATCACTACTTAAGTTATTTAATAGAGCAAAAATCTGAAAATCGATATGTGACATAGGAGTTATTGCAGGAACGACGACGATGGCTACAATGAAATCAAAACAATTGACTCCGTCTATTTAAGGCAGCCTTGACGTTTATCAATATTAATACACAGAGAATATTTTGTGTGTTTGTATGAAGTAATCTCAGAAGCTAATTAACCTTCACTATTTGAAATTAGTAGTTTCTCTAGATGGATGTAATGCTACAAATGAGGACTGAGGTAAGATGAAAAGAAATCTGTACGCACAGAAAACTTGATATTCTGTCGAAATATTGTATAACTTGATTATTGCAACTTTATTTGGTCCACATAAAATACTCTAATTTTATACACTCATTTTACCATAGAGATAACTGGAGCTGAGTTATTTTAAAAGGTGTCATGAAATGGGTTCCTGCGCTCATAATTTACCCATATTCGTTTCCTGTGTTTCTTAAAATAATATGTAGGATACCTCATTTTTTATTTGCATAAACAATTATATATAACCGAGCGAGTTGGCTCAGGTGGTAGCATTTGAGACACCATACGGGGGTTTCGGGTTCAAACCCCGTGGCCGATCAATCTGACTGAGGTTTTTCATGATTTCCCTTAGTCATAAGGGCAAATGCCGGATTGGAAAGATACATGCCATTATTCATCACCGTCTCAATTACCAATACGAAAAACATTAATCAAAATCTATAATCAGTTACATGAAACACAAGCCATCTACAACACACAATAGAAACAGGAACTCAACAAGAGTAAAAACGGCCTACTGATATACCCACACATTCTAAACACGCAACATGACCACAGATGTTAAGACGTGAATAAAATAAAGTTAGCAAAAAAGAGGTGCACAGTAAGGTTAACATAAAAATTATCTTCGTACACAATCAACTCTATTAATTTGGAGTGATTTATTAAAGGATGGATTCAAGACTAATTTAGAAAAATGTTAAAAGAATTATATTTGCACCAAATGAGTGGTCTCTGGACCAAAATGATAGCATTTTAATTATTTAAATACAATTTAAATTAAGTGGCATATTAAACGATTTATTCTTCTATCAAACACGAATGTTCCCTGGACCCAATGTTCTATTTTAATTATGTAATTACTTTATATTTATTGCTAATAAGTGCAGCGGAGCGCACGGGTACAGCTAGCATAAAAATAAGAACATAAATTAGCGTTTAATCTGTAAAACGACTACACAAAACCGTCACGATACTGTAATATTAGGATTTCTGTTATAACAATGTCACCATAATATAAATACAAATTCCAATATTTATCTGCCAAATTCTTCTCACTATAATTCTGTTCATGGAGGGATTTAAAATGCCGAAACACACTAAACAAGGAGCAGAATACCTCCTTGTTGCACAACAAACACAATACTTTGTTATTTCGAGGAACACAAACGTACTTATATCCCCATTCGTCTTTGTAAAATAAATGTATCTTTTTACTTTGCTGTGGGACATGATTTCACCACTGATTCTCGCAGACTTGTGGTCGCGATGTGGACGGAAACAGATACAGGAATGAGTAGACTGCTAGCTAGCAGTGGGAGGGGTTCAACTATGATTGAGGGGAAGGGAACACACTGTGCTACTTTTCCCCTCGCTGACGTTAACCATTTCTTCAAAATTATTTCCCCAAAATTTCTAAATTCTGCTTCCGACAAAGAGATTCACAGTGCAGCAGTGGTTCTTCAAAATGAATAGTCTATGAGGAAGATTTATCCAGTGAATTCCCAGACCAGGTAATAGGTTTCAGAAACGCTCTGAAAAAAGAAATAGCTTCATTAACCTCTGTAGCTAACTTAACAAATCTATTAGTAATAGAAAATTCAATCATAGCTGCTAGCGTTCCAGACTTATGCTCTGCATTTTACCTATTTCTAACTATTCCGGTTACTGTTTCTTCGGCCGAACGATCATTTTCAAAGCTTAAATTTATAAAGAATTATATGTGGATTTCTACGACCCAAGACAGACTTAGTGAACTCAGCCTCTTCAGTATCGAATGTAAAAGGGCTAGTTCCATTGCTGCCAGTGAAATCACCAATACCTTCGCATCACAGAAAGCACGCCGCACGGTCCAGTTTGACTAGAGTTCAATGTGCGTACAGTGAAGTTTTAGAAGTACAAAAAAACAGCAGATAGAAGTATATGCTTATTGATAGGCATACCCGCCTACTTAATTTCAATCACTATAGTATATATTATGTTTTAAATAAAATTTATTAATAATTGTTATTTGAACGATTAATCCCTTTGTTCTTATAACGTGGAAATATACTGCATTAAAGTTGAACTTCTATCTGCTGTAGTTATATTTATGTTATTGTTAGTTATTGATAGGTTATACATTTGGGTGCACCGATACATTTTATTTTAGGGGGCCCGAAATTTTATTTTTGCAGGCTGGCACGTATCACATTCGTTACGCCCCTGTTCCATTTCAAGTTATTTTAGATGTTACATGAATTTTTAGAAATGTGGTATAGATCCGCTTCAAAACGTATTACATGATCAGAAGTTACGCTAATATATGCAACACACAATTAATAAAAATAATAATATATTAGGGCTATATCGGCACTTCGCTGCACTTGCTACAAATAAATGAGTAGCTTAATATCAAAGGCGGACATCTGATTCTCAGATCGAAACTTAGATAAATGTGGATTCTTACACAATTTTTCATGTTCCTTTTAGTTATGGTACTTATTTATTTAAAAAATGGACACATGTATGTGTTTTATAGCATTTTATTCTGATGTCTATTTCAGAAGTGGACACTTACATGATAGGTTTGTTTCAAATGCGGACACCTGGTTCATAAGCCAATAACAGTATAGTATTCTGATCACGTGATCAAGATATCTGTCATGATCATGGGTGGGCAACTCGTGCTCTCAAAGGGTCAACACAATCTCAATGCAGGTAGAACGGACTCTGTACTTCTGTGTGCGGTTCTTTCAAGACACAAGTTCGATCGCGTCTGCAGTCAGTGGCGGCTCGTTTTAAGTGAAAAACAATATAATTCCCAGATCATTTCCCTTTAGTTACGAGTAAAAAGAGATTTTTTTTATTAAGAAAAGAGATAAATCTTGTATTCTATTACACTTTCTTACGCATGACATTTTATGTTACAAATAAACAGTGAAGGTTTTAATAAAGAAATACTGTCTGCATCTGCTTTAGAACAGCTAAAGGTAAAAATGAGGTATCAACAAGGTGGGACTGATATCAAATGTCATTAGCACGTTGTGCGTGCGAGTTACAGAATTGCACGGCATATAATCGACTAGCTAAGAACATTTATGGATAAATTTGAAATGTGGTAGTATCATGTAGAACATAGACAACTTCACTTTCTTTAACTATAAACTATCTTGAAGAGTGATAAGAAAATCTTATCAAATATAAGACCCTACTTCAAGACCTACAGCAGAATTCACTGCTAAGTTTGGAGAAACAGTGACAATTGACAAGGAATCGAAATTTTTCTGAAATCTTTTTGGCTTACGCCAATAGAAAATGCTGAAAATTTATGACTTGAATTAATAAATCTACAGAACAGCACGCCACTCAAATTCCAGCAAAATCGGGAATCGAACTGTTCGTAATGTTGCCCAAGTAGAATTTCCAAATATACTCTTTGCTTCCATATATACTCTTATGTGCTTGAGGCAGAGTTTAATACAAGAAAGAAGTGTAAAAGCTCTCAAAGTAAAGAAAGAGCTCAGAAGTAAGCTTATTTCATCTTCCGTGACATGTAAAAAAATATTTCCTTGAATTTGTTATTCTTTGCGAATTGTTTGTCTGAGAACAGAGGAATTACTCTTTAATGTATAAAGACTTGTAAATTCTAGCGTTCTACGTTTCAAATAAGTCATATAATAAGAAATATTAATAAAAAGTGTAATAATAAATAAGTGTTACAACTATATTTGTTGTATTTTGAAAAGGTTGTATTCAGTTTGTGTTTTCAGTACTAAACTAATTTACAAAGCTAGGAAATAATATAATTTTGTTATGTGCTCAGTTATAGTCTGTCTAAAATTACTATAATTATTGTACCATGCGTCATTCTGAAATTCAAATCATGGAATAGATATCACGATCACCTGCATGAGCCGCCAGATCGCACCGCGGCTTTTGCAGCGAAACTACAAACAACTTGTAACTGCTGCGGCTGGCTCCATCTGTCTTTCTCTCTTTCAAGGTTTTTTAGCACTTTGGGAGCACGAGTTGCCCATCCATGGTCATGATGTAGTGTTATTGTGGATTATTGAACGTTATATATATTTTTAAACTTAAAATGCCTCCATATAAACTTTGATAAAACTGTCCAGGTGACATTCAGAAGAGGAGGAAGAGCTGCTAAGGACGACACGCTGAAACTAGACGACGAACCCTTAGAGGTCATGATTAGATTCAAATATCTTGGCATTACACTGCAAACAACAGTGACATCGTTCTGCTATCATATACAAGAGAGATCAACAGCAGCTATTAAGGCAGTGATGTGAACGAGAGCGCAAGCGTGCCTCATCGCCCGTATGCGCTGTTCAGAGCACGTACGGCACGCAGATGCAAGTCACTGCTGAACTCAAGGCTTGTACATGAGACATTGAGGAAGAAGTCGTTCAGTAAGTTTTAGGCTGACTGGACTCCTGACTTCTTATGAGTGAAAGGGGTGGAAATGTTCTTTGTCTGGCATATGGAAAGCATTTAGTTACGAAGAGGAGCAATGTGAAACGCCTAAAATTATTAATTGATGTACATAATGATGTATTGAAATTTTGTTGTTTTATTGACATTAAATAATAATAATAAATAAATGCTTAGATGTACTGTAGAGATTCTTCCTCGCTGCATTGCATTTAAGTTTACAGAATAAAGTACAAAAAGTATGGAAGCTAATAGCGTAGACTCGTTATGAATTCTGTCTAAACATTGTTAACATATGTGGTCCATAGATTTTCAGTTTGAAAATGGCCCTTACCATTGTGATGTCCTTTGGTTAAGCCGAGGAAAAGTTCTCTCCAGGTTCTTTGAATTGCGTAAACAGAGTCAAGTTGGAAGTTCGCTTTGCCTTGTAATATATCCAGGATAGGAATATCTGCGGCGCAAATTATTTCTATATTTGGCAGTAAGCACGTATGTGAGCAATTTTCCTCACTTACGAACCTCACAAAACCAAGATGATAATAATCGTGCTATGCTACGTCATGCTGCAGGAAATATCATTTCGCCGGACATAAGAAGGTTGGTGTCGGCAAAAACAAGAAAAAAAAAAACACTTTTGTATTAAACGAGAAGTCAAGGATTTAAATTTGTTTCTAGAAATGGGCTGTTCATATAGTAAGTATATTATTAAGTGTGTAACAGTTACATAGCAATTAATTAGATAGGCCTCATTATCTAAAACCTCTAAAATAAAAAAATAAATATACTATGTTTTTTTATTTGTTGCAATCTATTATTTCATTTTTCCGTATGCACAATGTCCTGTAATTTCTATGTTTATTATTTGTTGCAATCTTATTATTTCATTTTTCCGTCTGCACAATGTCCTGTAATTTTTTTCATTTTTATATTGTTAAGTTTAAAACAGGAAAACAGTGTTTTATACTATTTGGATTATTAGATAATTATATAAAAATTAATTATATTTTAGCCCTTATCTGAAACTATATAAGTTAAGGAGAAGCCATGTTTATTATTTTTATTGTAGCCTACTATTTTATAATTAATTGCATTTATTACAGAGGTACACTCTACAAAACATGTTCTGATTTCTTGTTGTCTTGTATGAATGTAACACGTTATCTATTATTTAAAAACAGTTTAATTCATCTTGCAGTGACAGGCCAATAGAATTCACTTTGCTCACCCCTTCTTAGGGCTACCACACACAGAAAGCTAAGCTAAGCTACGCAAGCTAAGGAAAAAAATAGCTCTAATGCAGTTATATGGAATGGCACACACAGAGCGCTATGCTAAGCTAATGCTAGGTTTGCACAGCGACAGTTTAGAGCGAGAGAAGATCTAAAGTATCAGGAGAGCTATCTAACCGAGTGTTTACACGGTGACAGAATATAGCTTCTCTAAACCCATTAGCGAGCTCTCATGAGATTTATATAACTCTAAACTCTAATGTTACTCTCCGGACCGTTTACATAGTGCAGACAGTTTAGAGCAGGCCTGCACAAGATTTGCGCTCTCCGAGCCGGCTCACAGCTCATGAGCGGAATGCAGATATTAGCTGCGCTCTGTATAAGGGTGGACTGGAAGAAGGGGTGATCTCGTAGAAAATGTACACAAAAGGTGTTCATGAAATGAATTTTACAAAACTAATAAAGAAATATTTATTTTACAGAAATATAATAGAAATTCTATAGCTATTTAAAAGTACAAAATCATTGTGTTACATTTTTATTTATCAGTACATGAAAACGGGGTTTTATACTGTTGTCAGCTGAAAGGAACAGTAGGCCTACTGATCGTAATGAAACATCAGTTACAGATGTTCGATACCCGCCTTTATTAAAGTTGATTATAGAAAAGAGTTGCTCACAAATATAAATATTGAGCCAAACATAGCAATCATTTTCACAGCCAGGCTGTGTAGTCGTGGATATTATTTCTAAGGTTTAGTCTTGTAAAACTCAACCAGACTAGTAGTATTATTCAAACGGTCTTTAGCCCTTAGGTCACATTGAAGATCAATAAGTTCAAGCTGTAAATCGTTAAATGTTATGTTTTATTTAACGACGCTCGCAACTGGCGAGGTTATATCAGCGTCGCGAGTGTGCAGGAATTTTGAGCCTGTCGCATTTAAGGACACTAACATGTTATGTATGACACTGTTTCAACTGGTGTTGAAGGAATTTATTATGATGACTTTAAACTTCTTTCCGATTAAGACAAGATCTTGGAACCTAGAATTAAATTCATTTTGAATTTCAATTAATATTTGTACATAATCGTTTAACATGGCTTCATCACGAGCAGTTTCTATCGTTCGAAAGTGAGCCATATTACCTTCCCGAAACTGACTTACGAAAAGTGTAAATTTACGACTGAAATCCAGTAATTTATTCAACACGAGCGGGCCCGGGCTCAAGTCCTGGGACAAGTTACCTGGTTGAGGTTTTTCCGGAGTTTTCCCTCAATCCACTAAGAGCAAATGCTGGTAACTTTCGGCGATGAACCTTGGACTCATTTCGCCAGTATTATCACCTTCATGTTATTCAGACGATAGATAGCCACAGCAGTTGATAAAACGTCGTAAAATAACCCACTAAAAATTGCATTTTATCTTTTTTTTGTAATAATGATGAACAAGACTGCAGAACTACAAATCACAAAATTTGTCAATATATTTGGAATATTTAACACATTATAGCCTACCTACATATTATATTCCAATGAGTTCAGAATATATGCGACTCTTAATCAAAACAGAAAATTATTCTAAGACAAAGATAATAGTTCAACTCAGTAATAAAAATATTATATATTTTTTTGTTTCATAATCGGTTCTTTTTATTCAGAATCAGATTTCAGACATGTGTTTAAAAAATCCATCTACAAGATAGAATGACTGAGAGACACTTTATAATTAAATTATGCAAAATTGGGTTAACACAGTAAATGTTTAAACATTGGTTTATTGTAATTAGACTTCGAAGTCGAGGCACATAAACTCTGAAGTTGCGTGCGCACAGGATAAAGCAGAGTTTACAGAGCAGGTGGCAATGTAAATGCAAATCACAGAAACCTGCAGAAAAGTATATTCTATTATCCATGTGCTAAAAAGGATAAATGTTCATCTCCCCTCTTGCTTAAAAAAGTCCCTTGTGCAGACACTTGCATTTCCCAATTTCGACTATGCGGACATTTTACTGACTGACCTCTCCAGCGACAACAAAATGAAACTTCAACGTGCTCATAATTTGTGTGTACGTTTTGTAAGCAATGTTCGTAAATATGATCATATTACCCCATCCCTGGAAGCAATAGGTTGGCTTAAACTAGATAAGAAAAGAAATTTACATTCACTTCGCTTTCTCTTCGAAATCTTGAACTCTTCTATTCCTTCGTACCTGTCGTCTCGCTTCACTTACCTTTCTTCCCACCATAATCTGAACACACGCTCTCGTCATGAAACAATACTAACAATACCATCCCATCGCACCTCCTCATACTCATCTTCTTTCACAATAGCCCTGCCAAGACTCTGGAATTCGCTACCTGCTAGCATCAGGGACTGTCGAAATAAAATTGAATTCAAACGAAAACTTACTAGGCACTTGGTCAGTAATTGATTACTTGTAGATAGTTTCTTTAATCTATCACAAAATATTTCAATATTCAGTAATTTCATCACTATACAATTTTGTTATTCTAGATTTAATTTGTAATTCAGTAAATATAAAATATTCTTTGTTTCTCTATGATAAATTATCTAGCTTTAATTATTCAGGTAATCTTTTCGTACTTTGATTTTATTGTAATTGTAAATTTAATACTAACTGTAATATTATTTGTAATTGTAATTGTAAATTTAATACTAATTGTAATTTTATTGTTGATATTGTAGTTGGAATCTCCTGCTAGAGGGGCAGAGAAGGCCTGACGGCCTTATCTCTACCAGGTTAAATAAATAAATACTACTACTACTACTAATGTAGTTGTCTCCCATCATACACACAACGTATCAGTTGAAGATTTTGCAATGCAGCCCGAGCAAGTGAATAAATAAATAAACTTTCACCCGAAGGACAAACATAAACATTACGTTGGTAAGAATACAATGTATGATTTTCACTCAGGTGTAGGAACATAACCTTTTCTTAGGTCTATAAAGAGTTATATTTTTTTTAGTAGGTTATTTTACGACGCTTTATCAGCATCTTAGGTTATTTAGCGTCTTAATGAGATGAAGATGATAATACGGGTGAAATGAGTCCGGGGTCCAGCATCGACAGTTACCCAGCATTTGCTCATACTGGGTTGCGGGAAAACCCTGGAAAAAACCTCAACCAGGTAACTTGCCCAAATCGGGAATCGAACCCGGGCCACCTGGTTTCGGGCCAGACGCACTAATCGCTATTCCACAGGGACGGACCATAAAGAATTATACAGAGCAATACTGTTTAAAGATGTAATTTTTAACAATGGTTGTTATTATTATTGTATATTATTATTATTATTATTATTATTATTATTATTATTATTATTATTATTTATCGGAAGAGGTGTATTGTATATATAAACTTTTGGATTTTTCCAGCAATATTTTATACATTGAATAGACCTAAAATAGATTTGCGATACTCGAACTCAGGAAATAATGCCCTCACTGGCTTCAACTCTACTAATTACTTATAATTTTTCCACCCTAGAACTCAGGAAACTACGTCGTCGACAATACCATAGAGACGAACCGTAAACACTACATCATAACTATCGCCATTTGTTATTTCGGCTAATGTGTGTGTGTGTGTACGTGTGTGTGTGTGCGCGCGCGCTCAATGGCTACTCACTTCACTTTACATGATTCGGTTTAAAAAGTACGCCAAAGACACATGGTGTTCCCAAGCGAACACTCATTCAAGTAGGCTACTGACCGCGCTGAAATTTTCTTGACTTCGGTGATCGGACGAGAATAGTTATTTATGGTACTTGTGAGGTAAGTGCATCTTTATTGCGCGAGTGGAAAAATTTAAGCATGAGGCGTCAGCCGTCAGGAATCCGCCCCTGAGCACGAGTTCTACTCCATCAGGGGCGAGCTGAAGTTTTCTGTATACATTATATTTTATGTTACAATTATTAGCAAAATAAATAAATTAAATTAAAAATTAATTTAAATTAAATCATATTTAATGATAATAACGCTCACCTAGTACATTACAAACAAATAACATAACTGGTACAGTGGGGTCAGTACCGGTATCTGTTAACAAAAATATAGTTATAGTTTAACAAAACGAAATAGACACAACTATTACACTGCATTAGTAGAACCAGTATAAAAACAATATAGCTATTGAAAGAAGATGAACAATGTTATGTGAAAAATTATAATTTTTTTTTTACTTTAAACATTCGGTCTCTTTTGAGGAGCTTAAACGCAGTCAGTCATTTTCACCGCAAATTCTGCACACTTTTTTTAACATTGGAGATAAATTGGACTTTGGTTCTGGTAGCAAGGATATTTTTTTTCCTCTTTAATTTTTCTTTTAGGGGGGGGGGGGGCACAACGCACATCTCCTCCTCCTCCTCAAGAACTACTTCTTCAGCTGCATCCGTTGCCTCTCTTTCATCAGGAAGCCTGAAAATTGTCTTTATACAGGGTTCCTACATAAGAACTTTCAGATTTCAAACATAAGTAATTTACGTACTATGAATGTGAGGTGTATGAAGATAGTACCAATGGAAGGAAGAACTCCAAACGTTTAGTTCCGTAACTTAAAGATGTTCAATGCGTCCTCCCCCCCCCCCTTGGTAACACGGCACACAAGCCTATATAGTCAAGTTCCATGTAGGTACGCGGATTTTCCGATCCCCAGATTCTGAGGTTATGTCTGTTCACCTTTCCAGAAAGTTGAAAAGTGACGTCATCAGAAAACACCAGGAACGAATAAATTCATCATCGTTTTCAATTAAAGTCTGCATACTTATGCAAAAATTTCTTTATAGCACTTTCTCCTCTGGTTTTAAGGCTTGCAGCAACTGTAGTAGGTACGGATGAAATCGCAACCGCTTGCGAAGAATCGTGCCTTCAAATCTGTGTGCCATTTACGGATTTTAGGTCCACAGGGTGGATCTGCACCAAACTTTGTTTGGTAATGCCACTGCATATCAATAACCGACTGGTTCATATGAAAATTAAGCTTTTCTGTCCTCTATAGCAGCCATTTCCTCTCAACAATGAACAAATTTGTTTATATGCGCTATTATGGAGCAGTGTTACCAACTAGGAAAACAATGTTGCCACAATTAAACTTCTTGAGTTTCTCTTTCCATTGGTGTATTTTCATGCACCTCTGATTCATAGAACGTAAATTACATGTGTGCCGACTTGAGCTATAATTTGCATATTTTTCATCAAGACTATCCACTCCACCCTTCGTGCAATTAGGCTATAGTAGCCTATTCTATACGAATAAATAATGACTCACCCAACGATATTACTAACACAAGTGCTATGCGCGGCCAGGTTACACAACTGCTGACACACTGCTCAGAAGTTAGATGAGTGCATGTGTCATAAAAACGCACTGACCAGCCTATTCTTCTCTAAATGCTCTTCTCAACACTTTCTCTCACTCTAAACTGTCTGCACCATGTAAACGGTCCGGAGAGTAACATTAGAGTTTAGAGTTATATAAATCTCATGAGAGCTCGCTAATGGGTTTAGAGAAGCTATATTCTGACACCGTGTAAACACTCCGTTAGATAGCTCTCCTGATTCTTCAGAACATCGCTCTGAACTGCCGAGTTATGAGCCAGCTTTTATAATCTCGTCCGCAACAGTCGCGAGAGTTAATGAAAAAGTTCAACTTAGCTGAATAATTTAGGGTAGCTATAATGAGAGCTGACAGTATATGCGAGTTCTCTGTTCAGGGTGTTTACACGGCTAGAGCAGTTTTCAAGGCTGCTCTATTTAGACTCTCTACTTAGATATTAGAGTCAACGAGATACCTGCTCTCAAAACCGTTTACACGGTGATAATCAGCTATAATCTCTAGCTCTCTTCTCTAAACTGTCGCTGTGTAAACGTAGCATTAGGTAAGCTAAGCTAAGTTTCACAGATTGCCTAGGAAGCGATTTTCGTAGTTGTAGCTGGCTTCGCGCATGCGCATAATCAGTTGTTTTCCCGGCATCTAGCAGACGGTTGTGTGTGTGTAGGCCAATTTTAATAGTTACTTTATTATTCGTACTATATGCCATGGAAGGAAGACCAAGGGAGGAAATATTGATTGAGGAAATACAAAAATATCCCTATCTCTATGACACGAGTTCAAATTATTATAGGGACACAACCAGGAAGGACAACTGTTGGCAAGAAATAAGTGGAACTCTCGGGATTGATTGTACGTATCTTTTATTCTTTTACATAACTGTTGTACCCACTATAATTTAGATACTGCTTATAGTTAGGTAATATTCTTTTCACTCTATGAAATTAATTTATTAAATTGCATTAAAGTTTATATTACTACTGTAACTCATGAGGAGTTCATTTCAAACAGTCAATCTTGATTTCTTCCTCTATGAACATAAGCTATTTGCCATGGTTCACTTCCTTCATTCATGAAATAACGCATAAACTCTTGCCTAACATTGAAAGCCTCTTGGGTAGCATTACAACATGCGTCTTGTGTTAAAATTTCCTGTTCACATTGTCCTACTGGTGTCACGTATATATTCTGCCTCATATAATTGTGAAGAACACACGTTGCCTTTACAATTTTATCAACTACAGGGACATCCTTTTATTTTTACTAACATTTCTAATATTAACCTGGCTATACCTTTGGATTAAACGGAAACACCGTTTGCTATCCCCTTCCACGACTGGACTTCGATGATACTGGCGTAAAATGCAAACAAATCACTTTACTAGGTATAGGAGGGAAGAAAAGTAGTTCATCCATTTACGTAAAGTAGGAAATATCGCGATTTTGAGTCTGATAATTTTCATTAGGTTTTTCTTTAATCAAAATACAGTACAGTATTAACAATAAGTGTTTTTACTCACGAAATAAACTATCCATTCGGACGTATTCATTATGCAGTGTACATTATACTGTCTACAGCACATTAGCGTACAATATAGAGAATGAAGTTAAATTGAAAAATAATCATAATATGTATATTTAAACACAATTTTCAAAATGGTGGACATTCATTTCGATACAGGCTCCAGTTTTTTTTTTTTTTTTTTTTTTTTTTTTCATATTATCGCGCTATAGACTATTGTACCTAATTCCAATTACCAGTTTCGTCCTTCGTACTAGTAACTCATGTTGAAATAATTCTGTACCTACTCTATAAAAGAGTACCTTGCGTACTGTGAATTCAGTTTTCACTTCTGCCCGATCCGAAAAGATAAAATTACTCAGACATGCTATCTACTGTCCGGCCAAGAGTTTTATCGCAGGGTTGTAGAAAGAGGAGGGAAAACAAGTGACAATTAATTAACGAGACCCTTTTATTTAAGTTATTTTAAACACTTGTATAATATTACGTAGACGTCCAATTCCTAACAGAAATTAATGTTTTCAGAAAAGAGCTAAGACAGCCCAGTCACTAGTCTTTACAGAGGGCCAGCAGAAGCGGGTGGGGGAAACCGGGATGCGATGTAGGCAAATGGACGACAGTATCTGTGCAAAAATATGATTAAATATTGAAAGCTCTTTCGTCACTGGAAAACGCGAACATATTTCTGGAACATACTATACTCACTCAGTAATGTTTGTGTTTACTATGACCTTAAGGCGACTTTGACTGTATACGCTTGGTTTTGTGTGGAGAATGGTTGGAAGTTTACTAGTAGAGGGGGTGGGAGTGAAGTACATTCAAAAACTCAGGTACAATAAAAATTGAAATAAAAATAAAATGATGTCCCAAGTAGTTCCACCCTGCATCTAAAAGTTTTTTCATTGGGAAACCAGAATACCGAAAGTATTTTCAACAATACGTCTGGTTCGTGAGAGTCGGTAATTGAACACACTTTTTGGCTCATTGTTGTGAACTTGATTATGGGGAAAAGGTCGCATGAGATATCTCTTCAATGGGAAAACCTCATCCCCAACAAATACGAAAGGTAAACTCTGACCGTGTGATACTAAGGGTACGGCCACACGAGCTACATTTGTCGCAGGTTTTCTGCTACAAATGAAGCTGCCGTAATTGTCGCAAAATGGGTGGCCACACGGGCGCTACAATTACTGCTAGTTTCTGCGTTAAATGTCGCTACGTGTGGCCACATGACATGCCACACGTAGCGACATTTGTAGCAACTTTCTGCGACAAATGTAGCTGGAATTATAGACCGGATTGAGTTAAATGGAAGCGGCCACACGGAGCAGTAAGTGTAGCAAGATTGGCGCCGTCTGACATGTTAGGTCTATTCGTGACCAATAATTTCCCACCTTAAACGAATTAACATTGTTGTTAGTTACTGGGAATTTCTTATTATGAAATCCATATTTTTTAAACTTTAAATTTATATTAATATTTATTTCCGCTTTACTAATTCCCAGAGGAGACTCAGCGAGTCAAAGAATATACATGTCAAAAGACTTTTACCTACTAACTGACAATAAATAAAGAATAAATATCATGCAAAAGAAAACAAAAAAATTGTAATAAACGTACAAACAAGCGTGTAAAATGAATGGTTATGCTTTAATTTTTTAGGAATGAGATAGAAAGCGAAAATCAAATGTCATGTAAAGGACACACATATTAAGACTTTAAAAAGAGTGAAATAACAAATCAAAGTTATTCATTTTACAGTAGAGAATTACAATAATTTAACGCAATGTAAATTTACAAATGCGTATGGATACACGCGTAAGCTAATTTTAAATACTATTTTCTTAATCTTATTTCTGTTTTTTTGTTACTTCACCAGAAGTTACATATTAGACATGCTCTTCCCTTTCCAATATACGAATTTCTGAAGCATCTCCAAGTAAAAAGGAGTTTTAAACATGACCCAAAACACAACTCAAAGAGGCAATCTGTTTGTAACATATTTGAGAGATGTCTTGTAAAAGAATTGTGTCTTTTTTTTACCAAATGAAGTCGCTGTGAAGGGTTTACTGGTACGCTATTGTATAGATTTTATTATCGAAGGAAACCTTTGGTCGAAAATGAAAGAAAAAAAATGTGTACTCTCAAAGAACGGTATTTTGAAAAGAGTCTAAGTAAACACATCTATCATAAAAGTTCTCTTTTTTTGGTTTCGCAGAATTCTTATTGGACGTTGCGGCAATTTAAACTTGACCCTTATATCCCAAAATACAACTCAAAGTGGAAATGTTTTTATAACACAATAATATTTATAAACAATACTGATTTGTGATGTCTGTCCTGCAAAAGAATTGTACGTTTTTTTTTTACCAAACAAATTGCTGTGAGCGGCTTGCTAGAACGCTTTTGTATACATTTTATTATTGAAGAATTCTTTAGGTCGAAATTGAAAGAAGAAAAATATATGCACTTTTTAAAGAAAGATATTTTGAAGAGAGTTAAATAATAGGGAACTTAGCCTGGACTATACATAAGCGAAGCAATATTTATTGGCACCGTATTGTTAGTAACAAAATTTGTTATATATATTGGCATCGTATTGTTATAAATCTGTCATGATAATAATTTCCCATCTAAAAGTCAATCTCCCTCTCTACTTCACTCCCTCATAAACACAAGTTAATTCTGTTGTTATGATTACTTATACATACTGAGAATTTCAACCATTAAAAAAACGGGTTTTCCTTCAAATTTGAGAATGCCTTTCTCCCATTGTAGGCCTACATCTTATCCTATAGAAAACAGAGTTTACGTCCTCTTAAACATGATAGATCACGTTTTTCAGATTATTAAATTTCGGGGGAGGGGAAAACTGAAATGTGAATCTTAGGGCATGTTACAGTTTCATGTCTCATAAAGTTTTTTTACCAACAAAAGAAAATTTTAACGCTAAAAGATAAGCTGGGTGGTACAAATTGCGATATCTTATAGCTAATTCGAGAGACAAATTTCACTGCACTCATCAATATCACTTGTTTTAATTTTAAATACATTAAGCCTGAATAAAATGCCAAGGTGTTATGTGCCTGGCTGCAAATTCAATTACCAGAAAGGAACTTAGTGGCGATATTTACTTTCCTTCTGGTGAAGTAACGAAAAAAAACAGGAGTAAGACTAAGAAAATAGTATTTAAAATTAGCTTAAGCGTGTATCCATACGCATTTGTAAATTTACATTGCGTTAAATTATTGTAATCCTCTACTGTAAAATGAATAACTTTGATTTGTTATTTCACTCTTTTTAAAGTCTTAATCTGTGTGTCCTTTACATGACATTTGATTTTCGCTTTCTATCTCATTCTTAAAAAGTTAAAGCATAAACATTCATTTTACACGGTTGTTTGTACTTTTATTACAATTTTTTTGTTTTCTTTTGCATGATATTTATTCTTTATTTATTGTCAGTTAGTAGATAAAAGTCTTTTGACATGTATATTCTTTGACTCACTGAGTCTCCTCTGGGAATTAGTAAAGCGGAAATAAATATTAATATGAATTTAAAGTTAAAAAAATATGGATATCATAATAAGAAATTCCCAGTAACTAACAACAATGTTAATTCGTTTAGGCTGGAAAATTATTGGTCACGAATAGACCTCATGTCAGACGGCGCCAAACTTGCTACACTTACTGCTCCGTGTGGCCGCTTCCATTTAACTCAATGCGGTCTATAATTCCAGCTACATTTGTCGCAGAAAGTTGCTACAAATGTAGCTGCACGTGTAGCCACCCATGTCGCTACGTGTGGCCACCCAACAGCAGTAAATGTCGCAGAAAAAATGGACCCGGACCCATTCGAGTTGCGACACGACCTTGGGATGCGCCAAACTTGCTACATTTACTGCTCCGTGTGGCCGCTTCCATTTAACTCAATGCTGCCTATAATTCCAGCTACATTTGTCGCAGAAAACTTGCTAGGGTACGGCCACACGAGCTACATTTGTAGCAAGTTTTCTGCGACAAATGTAGCTGGAATTATAGGCAGCATTGAGTTAAATGGAAGCGGCCACACGGAGCAGTAAATGTAGCAAGTTTGGCGCATCCCAAGGTCGTGTCGCAACTCGAATGGGTCCGGGTCCATTTTTTCTGCGACATTTACTGCTGTTGGGTGGCCACACGTAGCGACATGGGTGGCTACACGTGCAGCTACATTTGTAGCAACTTTCTGCGACAAATGTAGCTGGAATTATAGACCGCATTGAGTTAAATGGAAGCGGCCACACGAAGCAGTAAGTGTAGCAAGTTTGGCGCCGTCTGACATGAGGTCTATTCGTGACCAATAATTTTCCAGACTAAACGATTAAAATTGTTGTTAGTTACTGGGAATTTCTTATTATGAAATCCATATTTTTTTAAACTTTAAATTTATATTAATATTTATTTCAGCTTTACTAATTCCCAGAGGAGACTCAGTGAGTCAAAGAATATACATGTCAAAAGACTTTTATCTACTAACTGACAATAAATAAAGAATAAATATCATGCAAAAGAAAACAAAAAAATTGTAATAAAAGTACAAACAACCGTGTAAAATGAATGGTTATGCTTTAACTTTTTAAGAATGAGATAGAAAGCGAAAATCAAATGTCATGTAAAGGACACACAGATTAAGACTTTAGAAAGAGTGAAATAACAAATCAAAGTTATTCATTTTACAGTAGAGAATTACAATAATTTAGCGCAATGTAAATTTACAAATGTGTATGGATACACGCTTAAGCTAATTTTAAATACTATTTTCTTAGTCTTACTCCTGTTTTTTTCGTTACTTCACCAGAAGGAAAGTAAATATCGCCACTAAGTTCCTTTCTGGTAATTGAATTTGCAGCCAGGCACACAACACCTTGGCATTTTATTCAGGCTTAATGTATTTAAAAATAAAACAAGTGACATTGATGAGTGCAGTGAAATTTGTCTCTCGAATTAGCTATAAGATATCGCAATTTGTACCACCCAGCTTATCTTTTAGCGTTAAAATTTTCTTTTGTTGGTAAAAAAACTTTATGAGACATGAAACTGTAACATGCCCTAAGATTCACATTTCAGTTTTCCCCTCCCCCGAAATTTAATAATCTGAAAAACGTGATCTATCATGTTTAAGAGGACGTAAACTCTGTTTTCTATAGGATAAGATGTAGGCCTACAATGGGAGAAAGGCATTCTCAAATTTGAAGGAAAACCCGTTTTTTTAATGGTTGAAATTCTCAGTATGTATAAGTAATCATAACAACAGAATTAACTTGTGTTTATGAGGGAGTGAAGTAGAGAGGGAGATTGACTTTTAGATGGGAAATTATTATCATGACAGATTTATAACAATACGATGCCAATATATATAACAAATTTTGTTACTAACAATACGGTGCCAATAAATATTGCTTCGCTTATGTATAGTCCAGGCTAAGTTCCCTATTATTTAACTCTCTTCAAAATATCTTTCTTTAAAAAGTGCATATATTTTTCTTCTTTCAATTTCGACCTAAAGAATTCTTCAATAATAAAATGTATACAAAAGCGTTCTAGCAAGCCGCTCACAGCAATTTGTTTGGTAAAAAAAAAAAACGTACAATTCTTTTGCAGGACAGACATCACAAATCAGTATTGTTTATAAATATTATTGTGTTATAAAGACATTTCCACTTTGAGTTGTATTTTGGGATATAAGGGTCAAGTTTAAATTGCCGCAACGTCCAATAAGAATTCTGCGAAACCAAAAAAAGAGAACTTTTATGACAGATGTGTTTACTTAGACTCTTTTCAAAATACCGTTCTTTGAGAGTACACATTTTTTTCTTTCATTTTCGACCAAAGGTTTCCTTCGATAATAAAATCTATACAATAGCGTACCAGTAAACCCTTCACAGCGACTTCATTTGGTAAAAAAAAGACACAATTCTTTTACAAGACATCTCTCAAATATGTTACAAACAGATTGCCTCTTTGAGTTGTGTTTTGGGTCATGTTTAAAACTCCTTTTTACTTGGAGATGCTTCAGAAATTCGTATATTGGAAAGGGAAGAGCATGTCTAATATGTAACTTCTGGTGAAGTAACAAAAAAACAGAAATAAGATTAAGAAAATAGTATTTAAAATTAGCTTACGCGTGTATCCATAGGCATTTGTAAATTTACATTGCGCTAAATTATTGTAATTCTCTACTGTAAAATGAATAACTTTGATTTGTTATTTCACTCTTTTTAAAGTCTTAATCTGTGTGGCCTTTACATGACATTTGATTTTCGCTTTCTATCTCATTCCTAAAAAATTAAAGCATAACCATTCATTTTACACGGTTGTTTTTACTTTGAATACAATTTTTTTTTGTTTTCTTTTGCATGATATTTATTCTTTATGTATTGTCAGTTAGTAGATAAAAGTCTTTTGACATGTATATTCTTTGACTCGCTGAGTCTCCTCTGGGAATTAGTAAAGCGGAAATAAATATTAATATAAACTTAAAGTTTAAAAATATGGATTTTATAATAAGAAATTCCCAGTAACTAACAACAATGTTAATTCGTTTAAGGTAGGAAATTATTGGTCACGAATAGACCTAACATGTCAGACGGCGCCAAACTTGCTACACTTACTGCTCCGTGTGGCCGCTTCCATTTAATTCAATGCGGTCTATAATTCCAGCTACATTTGTCGCAGAAAGTTGCTACAAATGTCGCTACGTGTGGCATGTCATGTGGCCACACGTAGCGACATTTAACGCAGAAACTAGCAGTAATTGTAGCGCCCGTGTGGCCACCCATTTTGCGACAATTACGGCAGCTTCATTTGTAGCAGAAAACCTGCGACAAATGTAGCTCGTGTGGCCGTACCCTTATGGCTCATCTGCAGGTATATTTAAAGACCCATCTTTCAATGGCTTCTCGAATACACTATTTGAGAAAACGCCACCATCACTATTTCTTCCTTCGGCACCTACATCGATCACTGTAAAACGGTAATGTGCGTCTACAACTGCTAACAGTACGATTGAAAATAATGTTTTCTTGTAATTATAGAACGTTGTTCCACTATTGGATGGGGCACGTATAAGTACATGTTTTCCATCAATAGCCCCTAAACAATTAGGTAAATTCCACAGTTTTTTCAAAATCTTTTGCTATCATTTTCCACTTTTCCTCTGATGGTATACACTTTGTCCTGTAGTCGATTCCAGATGGTTTCACAAACGTTTTTTACTATAGATGATACAGTTCAGGCTCCTGTTCTGTAACTATATGCTATCGTTTTTAATCTGTCTCCAGTTACCAGATATCTGAAAGATACATATTGTTTTAGGCAAAGAAGTAAAAAATATGTGGAAAAAACTGAGAGGTTGCTTCAGAGAGGCAAGTAACAAAAAGTGGACAGGAAGCAGTAAAGATTAAAGAATGGAAATTTAAAAAACAAATGCAGTTTCTACTCCCTTACATGTCTACAAGAAGGTATGCTAACATAATATGTAATATGAGAAAGCAATCTTTAACAGTAACAATAAAGGTAATAAATGTGGAAATAAAGAATTTGTCTTAACAGTGCGTTATACTGCCTAAACAGTAACAAGCAATAATAATGTCTTTTTACTTGATTTACACACAGGAATGGTTGTAACATTAAAAAAAGTTTCAATTTTATTAATGGTGCTATTATTGTGTGTATATAATTATTATCGAAAGTAAAACTGAAATAAATCGTAGTACATATGGTAGGCCCTATAATATTTTTAACAATATCTATGTTGCATATGATTGAGTCCCCATAAGGGCCTCCAGTTATCATCTGATACACACGCGAGGTGAAGAGAATTCGCAGAATGACCCTGCCGAGACTGAAGATAGCGTTATTGAAAACAATGATGAACCAACTATATCTGGATGTTCTGCTGCTGCCACTAAAGTAGTTGATAATTCTCCAGTGGCCAACCAACCACCCAGCCATCCAGCAAAAAAGCAAAAAACCAGCCTTGCATCGAGCAGTGCTGAGAAAGTAATTGAATACCTGAAGACACGCACAGAGAATACAAATCCAATCGACATTTTTTTTCATATCGATGTGTGAATCAACAAAAAAATTGCCAGTGGATTTACAAATCCGAGTGAAGAGGGAAATATTTCATACAGTTATGGCAGCTGAAGAAGAAAATTTTTGTAGAACAAATCAAGGACAAAATTTCACTCTGATTTCACCCCCCATAAACACAAATTCCACCCAACTTACTGTTGTAATTGTGAGCGAGAATAATGATACCGTACTCAGCGATATGGTATAAACATTGATAAAACTTTTGTTGTGACAGTAAAATGTAAATAAAATATCTTATTTAGGAATAGATACATGAATAATGTAAAATTCAATAACATAATATTGAAAACATAGCGAACATAGTAATGTTATATTCTTACCTCAAACATATTGCTAATCTTTCTTTTGGTGTTATAGATTCTCTCCAATTTGTACATTTTTTTTATATCATCCTCAATAATAGAAAGAAGTTCATGAAACTGCTCCTGATTCAGCCGAATCAAATGATGAAATTCATCATGTATTCCTCTACGTCTTCCAATATCACGTATCCAAAATCGTCTCCTAGTTCTGTTTCCTTCTCTTTCTTCATCTTCCATGACAGCAGCCAATAAAATTGCCTCTTCTTCAAATATTGTAGTTGGATATCCAGCCATTTTGAAACATCTGTTTTACTTAGCTTAGCTTAGCGTAGCTACCATTTCGTGTCATAACACATCATAGCTTAGCATTGATTAGCATAGCTTAGCTTAGCTTTCTGTGTGTGGTAACCTTTATTCTCTGCTGCTGCTCGCAGAATAGATTCATTGCAAGCAGTGAGCACTTGATCGCACGGAGATCCGTCTGCGTGCTCTTGACCTTGACATCGCTGTATTAAGGCTATAACTTATATAGCATCAAAGATCTTCACAAACTATCCCTAGACACAGAAATGATTCTGTTCAAGACCTCAATATTACCAATAATACATATGGTATAGACAAGATATGGGCAAAGATGACCAAGAATGATATAGAAAAAATTGAGAAAATAAAATCTCGATATATTTGAAATGCATACTAAGAGTAGTGCACAATCAAGGCTGGTATACGAGCTGACCAAAGAATCGTTCCACATCGAAGATATCAGTCTAAAAATGCACTTGCCATCTACCGCAGGGTTGCCAGATTGGTATAACTAAAAGTAGCGAAAGCTCGCTGAAAAAGTAGCCAACATTCAGAAAAAGTAGCCCAATATAAATGGCAGATTTATATTTCGCGGATTATATATGTTTAATTGAATCGGAATGTATTTTTTCAAGTCTCCTTTATGAGCACTTGTTTGAATTTTATAAACTTTACAGTCTGCTTTATTGCTGTAGTCTTTCACATCCTGAAGCCAGTTTGAGAATGAAGTATCATTTAACCGCTGCCTATTCAACGTTTTGGTATACTTCTCCCACTTTTCCATTTTCAGCAATTACAGAACGAAATAATAAATATTTCCATTTTCAGTATAATCACAAAACAAAATATGTATAAGAAGTTATTCACTATCACAATTTAAAAATGTTACTGTATATCACATCTATAACAAACACAGTTCTCTTAAAATTATTTCACTATAGGACTCAGAATTGAATAATTAACTTCCATTATAATTAGGGTACAAAAAATGTCAAAAAATTAATTCTCTAATATAACTTAAAAATTGTATATCACTTTTACAACAGATCCTAGTTCCTAATTTAAGATTATTGTAATAAACTACATCGGCATTCACAAAAATACTAGGCTCTAATGCTTGAAGTGAAGAAAAAACAGCAACTGATTATTATCTTCAGGCTGCACTTCGCCACGGCACTGCATTACTGCTGGCACTGGTCATGGTGAAACGAGAAAATCCCCTTACACGGACTTGCTCATGTGACATTGTGCAATATATATATATATTTTTTTTCGCATAGGTAGGCCTATTTCATTTCTCGTGGTTAAGGTGGTGGTGGTGGAATAAGGCGAGACGTACACTGTAACAGGTTTTTTTTTTTCACGGAGAGGAATACTACTACTACTACACCTATTACTATTAATTTTCCACAATTTCAAATCAGAAAAAATAGCCCAAAAATAGCCCCGAAAATTTTTGAGTAGCCCAAAAAGTCGCAAGTAGCCCAATGGTAAAAGTCAATAGCCAATTCAAATTTCAAGTAGCCCAATTGGCTACTTGTAGCCCAATCTGGCAACCCTGATCTACCGCAGCATACGAGAAGCAGATGGAAGAGAGAAGGAAAAAAAGGAGGGAAATTGACCTCGAGTTCTACCACAGTCTACTATATACATTCGCGAAGCTCAATATGTAGTAAAAATGCAAACATGGGTAGTTGCCCACCACTAGGATCGCTACTATCGCCTCATCGTCGCAGAGCTCTCTCCTAGTAGACGACAAAATATGTTACACTTTCGTTGTGTTCTTTTGGAAAAATTAACACCTTCCTTCCGTTTTTTAAATATTAAACGCATAAAGTTAATTTATTATTTTAATGAAGTATAGGGTCTATTAAATTCCACCATAAACTCGAAGATACCTGCAAGAAATAGGTTAATATTATTTTTGTTTGTGCAAAACGAACTGAAATTTACTATAATCGCTTCACTCATTCAAGATTATAGCGATAATTAACTATGAAACCAATAAATATTAAGTTGCATTTCCCTTTACAACAATAATAATGGAAATATGAATTAATGGAGTAACTTACGTGTACCGGTACTTGTAGTATAGGCTTATGTAGTTAACAGAGTGGGATGAGGTTAAGCAATAATAATCACACCAGAATTGGAAATAAAACGTGATCAATAAATTTTATTCTAACAGACTTTTTCTACGTCTCTAGTAAAGTAACAAATAAAAATAACAACAAATTTAACAGCTATAATTAAAAACATATCCTTTGAAAAAAAAAAAGTAGGCCTAAGCAATAATAATCCCACCAGAATTGAAAATAAAACGTGATCAATAAATTTTATTCTAACAGACTTTTTCTACGTTTCTAGTAAAGTAACAAATAAAAATAACAACAAAATTAACAGCTATAATTAAAAACATATTCTTTGAAAAAAAAAGTAGGCCTAAGCAATAATAATCCCACCAGAATTGAAAATAAAACGTGATCAATAAATTTTATTCTAACAGACTTTTTCTACGTCTCTAGTAAAGTAACAAATAAAAATAACAACAAAATTAAAAGCTATAATTAAAAACATATCCTTTGAAAAACAAAAGTAGGCCTAAGCAATAATAATTCCACCAGAATTGAAAATAAAACATGATCAATAAATTTTATTCTAACAGACTTTTCCTACGTCTCTAGTAAAGTAACAAATAAAAATAACAACAAAATTAACAGCTATAATTAAAAACATATCCTTTGAAAAAAAAAGTAGGCCTAAGCAATAATAATCCCACCAGAATTGAAAATAAAACGTGATCAGTAAATTTCATTAAAACAAACTTAATTTTTCTACGTCTCTAGTAAAATATCATTATTCCAATTATTGTATTTTAGCCATTAACATTTTCATTACAACCAATAACGAACATTTCACAAACATCAATGTGAAATACGCAACGAGCTAGCACTCGATGGAAATACGACACAGTCCAAAGTCGACCTTGGACAGCACGGCCGACTTGATGCTCGCTTTGCTTCTTCCTTACTGGCCTTGACAATTCATGTTGATCCCTGTGTTAAAGCTGTAATCGAGAAAATGTGAAATTTCCGCCAGATGGCATTAGCTCCCAAGGTTCGCTGAGGAATGTGTATATGGTTTCTTGTACGATTATACTAAAATATTGTGCTTCTTTCTACTGGTAAGTGAGTTTATTGTGATGCGATTCAAAATGACGAATTGCTGTATACCATTGTGTACTTCGAATAGAAAAAAGAGTGGAGGAACAATATCATTCCACGAATTTCCGAGTGATAGCGAAAGATGCGAAAAATGGCTTAAAGTGATTTCACGCCAATACTTCGTTCCAAACAGCAACTCCCCATCTTCAGTCGTTTGTAGTTTACATTTCAAGGAAGAAGATTATTCTAATAATGGAAAATTTAGACGATTAAAACCAAATGCTGTGCCAACGATATTCCATCATTACCCTAGGTATAAAGTGACAAATATCAAAATACCAAGACGAACGATTATTAAAACTGATCTCCCTCCACCAAAGAAACGCAAATCTTTTAGTAATATTGGTTTTTCACTATTTGAACAAGATGTCCCTAGTGGCTCAACATCAGTTAGTGACATTTCCTTCTTGCCAGTTGAAAATGACCGTAAAGCCACGCAAACAGACGCTGTCAACATTGACGAGCTAAAAAGAAATATTAACAGATTGCGTGTGAAAATTACACGACTTAATCGGGTGTTACAAGAGAAGCAAGATGAGATAAAGAAAACAACCGAAAAACTCCAACTAATTGAAAGAGATCCGTTACATAAGGAACTGGAAAATGTAAAGAAAGATGCAGATGAAGGCAGTATTCATGCAAAATTTATCCTAGATCAGCTGCTTAATCATCGAAGGAGAATACCAAGGTGGAATAGTAAGACAATCGGAGAATGCATAATACTGCAATACATATCTCCTAAAGGTTATTCCCATATACGATCAAGAGGCTTTTTTAAACTGCCTTCTAAGAGAACACTCACGAGATATTCTGGCCCTACTGATTGCTCGTCTGGTGTCACTGCTTTGATTAAAGAAAGGTTGATCTTAGAGGCAAAAAACCTCACTGTAGTTGAGAGGTTTTCATCACTTATTATAGACGAGGCTGCAATCAACCCCAAGATAATACGAGTATACGATCGCAAGCTTGATACTTTTTTTGGCTATAAGGAAACAACAGAAGCACAAAGAAATGAGGATGAAATACTTGATATTCCCAAGAAAGAAGTAGTGGCTAATCGAGTCTTGTGTATTGTTTTAAGGGGGCTCTCAACCAGCTACCGTATACCATGTGAATTTTTCTTCACAAAACAATTATCAGGACAAGAGTTACATATACTAACATTGCAAGTGATTAGTGAAGTCGAGAAATGTGGTTTTATAGTTATTATAATTGTTTCTGATAACCATAAAAGCAATAGTACAATGATGAAGCATCTTTCAGGTGGTTCATTGAAACCCGTGACCACACACCCTTGTGATGGAAACAGAAAGTTATTTCTAAGTTTTGACCAGTGCCACATATTGAAAAACATCAGAACCTAATACCTGGAACATGAAATGTTTGATGGTACTGGAAGAATCTCAGGGAAATATGTGAAATTGTTACACAAACTCCAAAACTCAGCGAATGAACTACAAAATTACACCTCTGTCATCATGTTACTTAAACTGAAAATGTTACTATGTATTATCTTCCCTGCTTTTAAACTCACGCTTTTACCATAATTAACAGAACTAAACATAATAACACTTATTATTTTCTTATTTATTATTTATAAGTGTTACTATTGCTCTTTAAACATTTATTTTAATTCATATTGAGTATTTCTTCTGTGGACACCAGAGCTTGGCAGACAGCGCCTCGTGGTGGAATTGAGAAATTATCCAATTTCAAGAAAACATTACTATTGTCAAGGCCGTATACAAAAAAGCGAAGGGACATCAAGTCGGCCGTGTGGACAGTCTATTGTTTCTAGTTGCTAACCGCTTGGAGCGCTTTATCACGAGATTTGCAAAAAATCACCTCAAGCTTCGCGACTGTATATAGTAGACTGTGGTTCTACGGAACCGGCGCGCGGCGCCATGATTGACAGGAAGTAAACGAAAGAGAATCAGGAGCATCACACGATACGCCATACATGGGTTTCATCAAAAAGTATGTTAAATCAAGGAATATCACGAGCCGGGAGAAACGTGTGCCTGTGAACTGTGTAATAAAAAATGTGAACGTTACCACATGGAAAAGTGCACCAAACGAACAAAGTCAATGAATGAATACGCAAAAGATCAGTGAAGTATCAGTGTACAACTTTAATGCTCTCTCGAGTGCAACTTTCTGTTATTAGTAAGCTTAATTTACACTGGTTTTTAAATCTGACTGTGAAATGGAACAGAATATCACACCAGTGAAGTCTGGAAGTGCTAGAAAGAAGAAAATTCAACCTGAACAATGGAAGCGAAACATTCAAAAGAGAAAGGGACATCTGTATAATGCACAACCTTCTTTTCTTGTTTGTTATATAAAATGTTAATCAATCGGAGAAAAGTTTGATATCACAAGTGTTGTAAAAGCCTATAATGGAACATGTAAATATTTTTCCAATAGGTCTTAAAAAGGCAGGGTATTTGGTTCAAAAGAAATAAGATTAATCATGTTTACTCATACAATCTTTTCTGTAACCAGGTTTCTTATATTTTCTCTTGGTTTGTTTTTAAATGTAAAGTACGCATTATTGGAAGAATGGCTTTCAATAATTTTATTACTAGTGCCGTAATGTTCTACGTCATTTCTATAGCACCTTTCTTCTCCTTATTTTCCCTCTTTCTTCCTTTCTAATGCTTTGTGTTCCTGAGGGGAAAGTTGTAATAGGGGTTTATTCAGATAATCTGCCAAAGGTCTCCCAGTGTACTGAACTTGTGGCCATAGGGTTGGTCAGCTTCATTTCAAACTTTCACCTTACAGACGTGCAATCTTACGAAAGATCAGGAAAGGATAAGTGATTCTCAGAGGTGAAATGACATACAACATTGATGCGGGTAGCAAAAGATCGATTTGTAAAGGAGAGTGCACACCTGCGGAAAAGAACCCCTTTGATATTCCTCTTAGAATTCCAGTAAAGGCTGAAAATTTTAAAGATGTCAGCAAGTTATTCTCTAAACCAGTGGCGATTCCTCAATGAAGGATATGAGGATGATCCTACAGTTTAATTTCGTGCCTCTGAAGATAGAAAATATATGTTAACTCCTGCGAAAACATTTTAATTACAGATTTTGATTTTCATTACGTCCCGACATATTAATTTCCTTTAAGCTTCCACTTTCTAACGTGAGTTGTCGCCACTGTACAGCTCAGAAATAATTTCCAAGGAACCATCCAAATATCTTACAGCAAACGGTATTTCTAACAGTGAAGTTAGTGGATTTTATTTTATTGGGTTATTTTACGACGCTGTATCAACATCTAGGTTATTTAGCGTCTGAATGATATGAAGGTGATAATGCCGGTGAAATGAGTCCGGGGTCCAGCACCAAAAGTTACCTAGCATTTGCTCGTATTGGATTGAGGGGAAAACCCGGGGGGGGGGGAAACCTGTCAGGTAACTTGCTCCGACCGGGATTCGAACCCGGGCCACCTGGTTTCGCAGCCAGACGGGCTGACCGTTACTCCACAGGTGTGGACAAGTTAGTGGACAGGGAAGGTGCGAAGGGCGGGGTATGGCTTGAGTTTAACCGCGTATCCTCAGTCACTGCCATCGTGATCTAATACAGGCCGTAAGGCAGACCACGTGACTCGCTTAACAGCTGATCGCAAAGGGCGGTCTTTCAACCATGTCAATTAGTTGCAGTACATGAAAAATAACATATATTTCTCTGATATGCAGTGTAATTGCGTCAGTAAAATTTTAAACAGTGATTGTGAGACACTTGAGACACAATTCACTTGAAACGTAAGGTATAATATTATTTTTGGTGTGAAAATTACGTTGTTGCAGGCAAAGTTCGTATGTGTAATACCTGCCTTTATTTCGATTAAATATTGCGCCCTTATGTGGTTAAGTGAATTTTTTGTGTTATAAACAGTAAATATGTGTAATAATATACACGTGAAAGTAAAACATTGACTGGGATGTAAAGTAAATTATGATTAGGCCTAAGTGCAGCGTTACTGATGTTACTCTTGTCTAATCCATTATTGTTAGTTTACAGTATTTGTTTTATTAAATTTAAATTATTGCGCCCTTCTTATGTGTAAATAATCTACATTATAAATAATACGACGTTTGATAATATACACAATTTGAACTAAAAACGAGATACATATAGTATATTATGAAAAATTATACCTTATAGTTTTCATTGCTGTTACAGTATCTAGCATTGTAATTAATTGAAATAAAGCACGCTCGCTTCATTACGAAATTCTTACACATTCATTTAAGCACGTTTCAACAATTTTCAGTTGCATCGCACGCATATTTTGATGTGTTGACATTATAGGTTATGTTTACTCTATCAGTACTTGCCTTATTTCTATATTCGCAATTATGCATCATAATTAAGCATAACGCTACGTATAACTTTTAAATGCAATTTGTCTACACTTCAATTGTATTTATTCATTTCATACGGTACTCCAGTCTGATTAGTTTAATATGTTACCAGGGCTAAACTAGCGCTGAGGTAGTTCCCTTCGTATTCATACACCTTGCATATACTAATTAGTTCGGTTAGTTCAGACTTTTATTATGCCTTGCTTAGAGGATGAAATGCATCTCCACAAAAAATAAATTCAACTGTTTTCAGTTCAGAAGTTACCGGAATTATACCTCAGCGCTCGTTTAACCCTAGTTAAGTAATATAACCGTATGTACATTTCATAGGAGGGACTGTGGTGAATTTTCTACCTATAAGTAAGGAATATAACCGTGTTCTGAAATTTATCCTAAATATATTCTTCTTTAGTAAATCTCAAAATAGCTTTCGTTCTCAACTTAAAATGTTGGCGCAAATAGGTTATGTTAACATGGTGAATTCTCTTCACATAAAAATAACACAGTTTTATAATTATTCCTGCCACATTATGCAATAAATAAATGGAACTAGCCGGAACTTATGCACACATTGCATTCAATAACAATTTAATTGTATTATTTATTTGTTCCCTACTATACTGGGTCGTATTGAATTCTATTTATCTAACCTACCAGATGAAGTAACACAACCGTACGTACCTACACTTATTTCATAGGAGGGACTGTGGTAAATTTTCTACCTACAAGTAAGGAAGATAGATGTGCTAAATTAAAATCACAATATAAATAATTCTTCTTTATTAAATCTCAAAATAGCTTCCATTCCAAACTTAAAATGTTGATGCAAACAGGTTATGTTAACATGTAAAACTCCGTTCACATTAAAATAACACAGTTTTGTAATTATTTCTGCAACATATTATGCAGTAAGAAGTGAACGTATCTTATACACACATTACACTAAATAAAATTGAGCACCGACACTCATTAAAGTAATATATTTCACTCAACTCGATATAGGCCTACTCAAATAGAAAAGCCAGCCCCATCGAGTGACGTCACACATCCTGCATTACGGCCTGGTCTAGATCACGATGGCAGTGCCTCAGTGCAAGCGGCGCGGCGCGTTGAGTGGCGGCATTGATGACTCACAAACGCGTGTTAGCAAATGCAGCTGGCCATAGTGTGAGCGGAGCGGCATTTTGGAAGGGAAGTTGGTTCAAGGACAACGCTACACGCCGCTGGCCGCTCGCTCTTGTTTGAGATTTTAGCGGCGCCGCTCACACTTGCAAGTATGAATTGTCAAGAAATGAGAAAGAAGTTATCATTTAAGAAGTGAAAACCCGAATATTCCTGTGGAATGACAGGAAGAAGAACTTCAAAAACCTCTCCATGACGAGGAATATGTAGAAAGACATTTTAATGAACACGAATAATATTTTTATAATATGTCGTGTGATTATTATTATTATTATTATTATTATTATTATTATTATTATTAATCATACTTCGTAGAATATTGTCGGGATAAACACTCAGTGCTGCATACAATATTAAACATATTCCAACTCCGAAATAAATGTACAATTATATGATTTAAATATTTCTGTTGTTACGATTAACCATCGTTAAAGCAAAGAAATACCGGTACGATTAAAACTATTAGATCAAAAGTAATTATTTACAATCTCATACAAGAATATTGACACTTTTGTTATGAAAAAGCACAATCTATTAAGTACAAATTATAATGTTATATAACATCTGCGACCGATTGAAATAATCAATGAAGTTATCCTTATCTGTCTAGCAAATTCACTGCAACTATTATTCATGCGATCTGAGTTCTAATGAGTTTGCACATCATCAGTTCTGTCAATTTGTAAAGTCATTCTTTGCAGATCATTCTTTGTCGCAATCTTTTTCTCAAATGGAAAATTATAATATGTGCTCACTCTTTTCACATTTGTGTTAATATTTCTATTCGTGAATCGCCACTTAGCACGCAATATTCCGAAGGCACATTCCACATATTATTTTTCGAACACTAGATAAACCTTGATTAAAATTTTCCCTTCTAGGCGTTAGTTCTCTCACTAGATATTGCCTCATAAGATAAAGTTTTAGAGGATAGGCTTCATCTCCAATAAGTACAAGTGATACCTTTACATGTGAGTTCGATAGTTCAGGCACACTGAACCTGTTGGTCTCCAACAAATTGAGAAGTGTGAAGTTGTGAAAATGCTTCCATCACTGTGTTTTCATATTCCCACCAAATCAATGGTTAAAATGTTTTGTCTGCGCCAGCAATACTCTGTAGTAATACTACGTAAATTAAAATATCTGGAACCGAATTTATCAGGACCCTTTACCTGACCATTCTTTTCGTCGTTTGTTACGAAGCAATTAGGAAACCACAACGTTCGTAGTAATCACTGACTACTTTGTTTAATTTTTCTTTATTTGGTTATGGTATAAATTCTTTAATCGATTCATTCTAGATTACCTCACACGTTTCTCTTGCCATTACAATTGCTGTAAATTTTCCTACCCTGAAGGAAAATGCCAGTGATCGCAATGATGTCCTTGTGGTTATAAACCTACAAGAAAGAGTAATGTTAGAAATTTACCTTAAATTTTTCTTCATTTTAACGTAGTAGAAGACTTAATATTAGAACATATTAATATTTTAGTCACTAATTCATAAAATATTCACTATTGCATTCTATCTCAGAAGACATGGCAAAAATAAATGGTAGAATTTAAAAGATAAATTTGAGAAGGAACTCTAGAAGGTCCCAAAGATACGAAGCGGTTCCGAAGCTCTTGAATCGCTACATCGTTATGGCCGTTTTTCGACCTGACGATGTTTATGAAGGACGTCGTCCTTTCTGATAGGACTGTAGGAAATCTTTCCTTCAAGGAGATCCCATCGACTCCAAACAGTCCTGATTTGGGGGAAAGTAAAGACAATTGTCAGCGATGATAACGTATCACTTCAGACGAATATGTCTTCGAATGCCTCAACACCAAAACCAAGAGCTCGAATATAAATCTAAATTATTTCAGTATATATTACTTATATAAAAATATATTTCTGTTAAATCTATTTAACAATAATCGGATATTTAAAATAGGACCTTATATATATATATATATATATATATATATATATATATATATATATATATATATGCTGAAACGAGAGTAGTTCGATATCCTGTTAATAAAGCAACAGCAAGAGAGCATATTTTCAGTGGTCCGGAGCACAATTTTTAATGTCTCTTTTGCCACATATGAAAAGTAATAATTATAAGTGCAGTGGAAAAATTAAAATTGCGCAGCATACAATTGTAAGAAGTTTTAAATGCAATAAACCAAAATGAAAAATATTGAAACTGCTCATTTCTAATGTTAAATTTTCGTAAGTATAAACATGTGTTTTTTGCAATGTAAGATGCAGCCCATGCAATTATTCGTAATGAATGAGACTTAATTCAATCAACTTACTTACTTATTTACTGGCTTTTAAGGAACCCGGAGGTTCATTGCCGCCCTCACATAAGCCCGCCATTGGTCCCTATCCTGAGCAAGATTAAGCCAGTCTCTATCATCATATCCCACCTCCCTCAAATCCATTTTAATATTATCTTCCCATCTATGTCTCGGCCTCCCTAAAGGTCTTTTTCCCTCTGGCCTCCCAACTAACACTCTATATGCATTTCTGGATTCGCTCATACGTGCTACATGCCCTGCCCATCTCAAACGTCTGGATTTAATGTTCCTAATTATGTCAGGTGAAGAATACAATGCGTGCAGTTCTGTGTTGTGTAACTTTCTCCATTCTCCTGTAACTTCATCCCTCTTAGTCCCAAATATTTTCTTAAGGATTCATAGGACTATTCTTATTTAATTTAATGTATATGCAGTATAGCCTACTTGCATCATTGCTCGAAGAATGCATAATCATGTGTCCTTAACTTAAAATAATATTATCTTAATATAAGCCGTTGATAGTAGAAGTGGTGTAAATCAAAAATGGGTAATTAGGGTTAAAGTAAACTTTCTGTAAAATGCAGCGCAAAGAAGCAATTAATATTCAACTTATTTAAACTATTAGTAGTCAATATATAGCACGAAGGACATATTAATTGCTACTTTGTGCTGTATTTTACAGAATTTTTACTTTAAACCTCATTACTCAATTTTGACTTACACCACTTCTGCTCTGAACGGCTCATATAATGATTAGCCATTGTGCAATAGTGATAGATCTCCGAAATTTGATGGCTTGCTTCTGTAGTCGCTCCTTATTTTTATTTAGAAAATAGTCGAAGCTGTTGTAATAGACATGCGAGTATACTTCAAATATCTACCTGGAAATGTCCCTAATTCTCCATACAAACGGTTAAATTCTCAGAGTTTCACATCTCTTATTAAATGGATGAACATACAATTCTCTTCCATTCCTATTTTAAGCTGTTCTTTCTAGATAAGAATTACCTAACAGCAAACACTGTCATGATCTCATCTCCACGCTGCGTCGCGCCGCTCACCAATTCTGCGCTATATGGCCACACATCGCTCTTTCCTCCCCACTCCTCAATTTTTCGAGAGCGGTACCGTGCCGCTCGACGCTTCCACTGTGGCCGCAGCCTAAATATTACGACCCTTCTTTCTGGGTGATGGAGACCCTGTCAGAGACTACAATAAGAATTTTCAAGTACCCTTATAGCCTCTTTAAATGCAGTTCATTGGTAATTTTAAAAGAACAGAATAAACGAAATAATAAATAATTTAAAATTATATAATATAAAAAATAAAATGAATAAAACACAAAATTACATCAAAATAAATAAAATAAGCTATAATAAATTCATGTATTAACGGGGCTTTCAGATGACAGGACAGGCGAAAGATTATCTGAAGTTGTATTTTATCATTTAGAAGAATTTAACTGTAGCAAGAAATTTATTGCACAAACGTAGGACGGAACATCGGTAAATATCGGGCAGTAGAATGGTTTAGGAGCCATTTTCGTAACTAGAATGGGAAGGATAATCGAACTTCACTACTAATTAATTGCCAGTTCCAGAATAGAGTCAAAGACTAACATAGACCTACTTGTATTGATTTTGCAATCTCTATTATTATTATTATTATTATTATTATTATTATTATTATTATTATTATTAATAGTAGTAGTAGTAATAGTAGTAGTATTATTACTAATATAGGATTATTATTATTAATACTAGTTTCTGTCTTGGTCATCAATAGTCAATCTCATATCCTACATGCAAAAAATATCACGAGTCGCCACTCCTCTAAACATCTTGAGGAAAACTGGAGAAGCATCCCAGGTCTTGAGAACTATTTTATAACAACCTGCTCAGTTCAACCCTTCATGATCCAGATTCGGACGACACAGACTGTAAACGTTTTGAACTTCAAGAGGAGTTGGGTGATGACAATGTAGTTCTCATGGCTGTTTAAAAGTGGACATTATTTCAATCAGAAACCTAAAGTATACTGAGTGTTCAGTTCAAATTGTGTCATGGCTCGCTGTATGTCGTCATGTGGCTAGTCGATGAGCCTAGAGAATTCGATCTTCCTGTACTTCCGCAAAGGCGAATTACCTATGTGGTAGACAAGTTGCCTAGCAAGTACGGCGTTCATTCTGAAGAGTACGTACCGATACGTACGGTAACGCTGGTAGTGGCAGGAATGTGAACTGTTTAGAAAAACGTAGTCTACAGAGGTGAGTTTTTTTTTTCTTACTGTCGGAATATGGGGAGAGAGTCAAAACGATTACTTACGTATTTGTTGACATTAACTTCAACGGTCAACATGGACACGGAGCATTTGATTTGTATTGTGGAATGTTGCCGTACGCAACCGACGATAACAAATACCCTGCGTACGACTTGCCCGAGCAAAACACAGTTCGAAAGAGGTTATGGTAGCACACAGACCGTACAGACCGCCATCTGTTGCTACGACGTTCAAGTTATACCGTACACGTTCTCAAGTTCAGATTGAACGCCTTAAATATAGGCAACTTCTCTGACATAAAAGCTGAAACTCTCTTCAAATCGCTGACTCACAACAGTGACGTCATGACACATTTTGAAATGAACACCCAGTATTCTGATTTTCCGACTGTCACATAGCTATTTCAACGTTATAATGTCAACTAATTCTCATGATTTCATAAACATGTACATTTGTTCACGAATAATGTGAAAATAATTTTGCAATAAGAAAAAGACGATAGCTAATTTTATAATTCATTGTTTTTGTAATTAATAATCAATTCGTACTACAAAATGTTTTTTAATTTGTTTAAAATTATTTCACTTTCCAGTTTTGAATTATAATTTCCTTCATAGTTATTGATATTACACAGACTAGCTTGTACAGCTCATTTTGATCTCAATAATTGATATTTGAATAAAAAAGGACACCTATATGGCAATAATTCATGTCAGAAGTGGACACTTGTACGTTTTCATTTCAAGTACGGACATCTGTTCTTTTAGAGCAAAATTTTGCATAGTCATTGTTTAAAAATGATGTTGGCAGGTTCTAAAAACTATATACGAACTCTAATACTACATTTTTAAAAATGTTAATATATTACAAACAACACTCTGAACACAAAAACTGCCTCCAGATCAAAACTATGGAGACGACAGATGTCCGTGTTTGATATTAAACTACTCAAATATTTTAATTAACCTTCTGAATTCTGAGACATTTGTTGTTTTATTTTTAAAGTTCGATATAATTATAAACTTAAAAAAAATCACTGAAATAAAGAAAAATAGTGAAAAAATTCTGCAGGTTACAGTTAGGCCACAAATGCAGATATATTATACCATACTTCGAGTCTCTGCACATACATCTTATATCATAATCATGTATGAAGTATATAGACATACTATACTCTCAAGACTCAGGAGGTTATAATTTATTTTCAAATACACCCTTCTTATTACTTAGTGAATAATTAACTTATTACAAGTAATTGTAAGTCATTTGCTCCTGAATTATTTCCAAAGTTGTATTTAACTGTTATTATTAGGGACCGTATTCTGGCCTAGGGCGTACGGAGATAAGGTTAGTTTAAAGTGGTAAGGTACAATGCCTGAATAAATTGAACTTTGAGAAGGGATAAATACGTTTAGGAAATAGTGCTGTCACTTCAGACCAATATACTGTAGTTTTGTTAATTCGGCCAGAGAAGACGGTGATATTATGTTAGTCATACAGAGAATGAAATTCATGACCGTAAAAAATGCTGCTTGAAAACAACATCATATAAGTAGCAAAATTTGATTTGTTATATTGAATTATTTCAACGTTACAATTGCTTGTTTGTCAAAATGTGTATATGATAACGTTATACAATTTGTGTTCTTTTGTTCTGTGTGTTTTTGGAAAATATAATTTCAATTAATGCTCCGCTATAAATGTTGTAACTAAAACCTTGTGCATCCCTCGTGTTTATCGCATGGCTCGTCCTCTCCTCACACATTATAAGCACTTTGTTTACGATTTCACTGTGCCTAAACGAGACGCTCTACTGTACTACCTGTGACTTATTTTATGCTTACATCTAATCTTACTTTGTAATATAAGGGGATTGCAAACTCTAATTACTTCTGCTATAATGAAACGATGTTCACATTCCACTAACGCAAAGATCATTCCCCCTTTCAAGCAATCTTTTTTAAAAGAGCTGCCTATAAGCTCCATTTAGGCCTATTGATTGAAAGTCGCACTGAATGATAATATCGCATATTCCTTCAGTTTAACTATCAAAACGTATAAACATCAACTGAAACGAGATGTATTCTTACTACTTACTTCCTTAATGTGTAGATTTTGTGGAATTCTTTATCACTTAAAACTTAAAAATAATTATTCCGAGTGTTATTACCACATATAAGTTCGCCACTATGTTGAAGTTCAAAATAAAAATTTCAGCACCGAATACATACGCCATGTTGTTGACTTCTTAACGCATCGTTACTGTTTTAACACGACGAATTAATAATAATCCGAGGCACGATAGCCCATGAAGGGCCATGACCGACCAGCCGGCTGCTGGCTCACATCCACATGCCGAAGCAGAGGTGGACGATCATTCAACCAGAATGGAAGTATCGTGTGGTTAGCACGATGATCCTCCCAGCCGTTATAGCTGACTTTCGTAACAGGATTTCGCTACTTATCGTAGCTCCCCAAGTGCTGGGTGGGCACCGGTCCCATACACTGGCCGAAATTTTATGAGAACATTTCTTCCTCCATGAGGACTCGAACCAGCGCGCATTCCGTAACGCGAGTCCTAGGCAGGATGGCCCAGCGTGCTGCATTGGAGTTAAATCGCTCGCTTGAACTCGGTCGAATGTTGTACCCTCGAGTGAGATAAGATCGGTCGTGATACGCTCGTAATAAATAGAAGCCAAGTACAAGGTCATCTCACCGAATGTCTTATCTTGTATGGAAGGCGACAGATATGATACACATATGTTTTTCTCACACGGTAAAAATAAGGCTTTATTTTCTGCGTTTATGACAAACGTTTAATGGAAGTCAATGGAACGTACCAGAACAGTACATAGTGTTCCGCCTATACGAGTATACTGCGACAATGTAGAAACGTTTTACAAAATATTATTGATATAGCAGTAGATTAATAACAATATTAGTACAGAGATAACGTCACAGAAAATATAATAAAACGAATAATCATGCTGACCAACTGTTACAGACGCAAAGATTGATTCACTAATTATTAGAGATTATTATTATTATTATTATTATTATTATTATTATTATTATTAGTAGTAGTAGTAGTAGTAGTAGTAGTAGTAGTAGTATTATTACTAGAAAACTTAATATAGTTCTTGCATTATCGTGATTGTGTTCTCCGTTTACATTAATTACATTTACATCCAATAATATCTATCAGATGTGGCAAAAACAAAATCACTCCTGTGTGTGGGGGGGGGAATTATCTATAACATTTATATTACATTTTAAAGCAAATTTTGTAGTTGTACTATGGAGAGGTTAGTTAAACACATCTATGATGTTACTACACAGTTTATCACTGTAACAAGAACGAATGTCTAACGCTCGGCTTATACCGTTCGAGGATTTATCGCTCGCGACAATTTTACCCATCATGCATGTGCGCTACCTATCGGATTATGTTATGAACTACTTGGCGCTCGAGCGAAAACGTCCGATGCATCATGCCTAAGATCACGACGCCATTGCGCGGAACAATACGACGAATTAGGTCTAACAAATTAACGATAAGTTTAAAGACGCGTTAGCAATAACGATGCTTGGTAAAACACAAAAAACTGACTAACGCATCATTAAATTATTTAACGAGGCGTTAAAATGATAACGAAGTTTAGTGAAATCGGCCATCAGACTAATAACATGGATAAATATATAATAGGATGCGAAACTGCGGACAGCACGATCTAGATGCGGTATTCTGAAATAAGGTGATCAGCGCCCGACGTCGTAGGTGGTAAATCATAGAACTACGTGAGGACCAGCGTTCTCCACTCTCCGATACGAAGTAGTCAGAACGTTGGCCGATGACTAGCCAACAGCGTTATGAAGGCAAGATGGATTCCAGAAAAATGCAAAAGATTCGAGGAAGATGCTCAGCGCCTGGATGCAAGACTGTTAATACTGTGGGAGGGAATCATTTTTTCTATTTTCCTCAGGAACCTATGAGGTAAGCTTTAGTACTATTATTGTGTCCTGTGTAGCCTAAACCTTACACTTGAAAACAATGTACTTTTTGGTGAAGTAGGTTAGACGAGCTGTGCATTGCTTTCTGCTAATTTATTTAGGATTATAGTAGGAGTATAAATTTAGATGGTTCCGAAATTCAGTCAAACTGTAACGAAATGTGAAATATTGACGAAAAAGAGCAAGAAGGCTGAAAATGAAACCTCGTAAATCTGAATTGTAGCATTAGGCCACATGGCTGCAAACTAAAACCACGTGGTTTTTAGTATAAACATCTCACAGTTATGGAAAATAAAATTATGCCTTCTTTGATGTAGTTAGCCATTCTGGAGAAATTCTCAATCATGTGTAATAATAATAATAATAATAATAATAATAATAATAATAATAAGCTTAGGCCTAATATTTAATTTAGTTTGTACCCAATATCTGTTGCTGCTACCAGTTTTCCTATGGTCACTCAACACCTAGTGATGCGCATTAGACATCTCTTAAAATAACACAAATGCAGCAGATAACTTATTATTTTTTTCCCCAATTTTTGCATGATTTCTATTCAATATTTCTTCTACTTTATCTCATTAGTAATTGTAATCCATTGCTTTAGGTGTTGGAAGTGGCTCCGATTTTGTGGGCTAGAGGACCGGTATCGAGTTGCCGCAGATGCCACACACAGGTTGAGAATCTGCATGGACCACTTCATTGAGTCTGACTATTATAGCTCTTCACAAAAAGTGATACTTAAGCAAACTGCAGTGCCCACTGTTCATGCTAATGGATTAGTGGTGCCATCAAACCCTAAAATCCGGAGCCCACCATCTAGCCCAATTATGCCTCGAGCGACCTTATCACCGGGGTCTACCCCAACTTTGAGGCATCACAAGACTTTGCGAACGTATGCTAGGAGGGCGAAGATTGATTCTGCAGCTGCTGAAGGTAATTAGTACACTAGCAATGTTTTTATGTCATTCATGTTTAAAATTTCCGATTTCATTACTCTTTCCTTTATTTTCAGGTATGCGTAGTCTCATAGGTTTACAAGCTGCAACTGAGTAGGCTGCAGGCTTGGCAGCTATGCCTCAAACAATTCCTGCTCCTATGAGTACTCCAGCTTCAAAGATTACTGCTTCGACGGCATATGCCGGGATGAATAAAGATGCATGCCAACAAGGTAATTATTCCACTTAGTCAAGTTTATGGATTTCAAGGAATTTCAGCTGTTCTTACATGTTTCAAAATATATAATTAATTATGTTTCGTTTTTTTGTGATTATTACAGGGAACAGTATGATTGGTGAACAGCTGAGGGGCTATCAGCAACCATCGCTCCTATTCAATGTGGTTCCCACAGCTGAAGGTAAGCGATACTGTCTTGTGAGCCTGGTAACATGCTAGTAATCATTTAAGTTAATTGCCCCCTGCCATATGTCTGCAGTTTTCATACTTCATTCTTTTACAGTAGCGAATAATAACAAATCCTCTTAACTACAGGGCAGTGTGTTTATCTTGTTATATATCGATCGTCCAGTTCAAAAGTGCGACAACTCAAAAATTGCCATTTTTTAGTTATTTATACTACTGAAAGCCCCTTTCGGAGCTCTTTCCGATTCAATATTGAGATAAGTCATATTTACAACCAAAAAGAATAAAAACGAAATAAACTGCTTTAGAAGTAATTATAACTAGGACTTTATTAATTCATTATTACTACATTTCGAAATCTATTAATAATGATATACTCCTCCTGAATACTGACTCAATTCTAATTGTCGTGGTTATGAACCACAAATCTGTCCCTTTTTAGGGGATTTATTTGAAACTTTCAACTGAAGATATCTCAAAACTTGTTTTTTTGAGTTGTCGCACTTTTGAACCAGACGATTGATATTGCAACTGATATCCTGACAAGTCTCCCTGGCACACGAAGTACACTATCATTCCCTCTTACTGACTTCTCTTTAATATCCCAACACCTCTGCTGATTATCCCTTTCTGTTAGTGTCAGTTGTCCTCTATAGCCCAGCCTATTAGCAAAAAAATATTTTATATTACATTACAACGAACAATTCAGATTAACACAATCAAATTTGTTGCAGCATTAAACTTTTGGATTGTTACTATTACTTAACATTTATATGAGTTATAATTTGTACAGTTAAGAGCAGTTTGAAATGAATGGAGCACAAAGTGTGTTCAATTCTTGCTTCAATTTAATTTATCATTTATTTCCTTAGATACTGACATGAATACATCCAAGATGGAACAGTTTCCTTCAGCTTCAGCTACACCTCCTTCCAAACTTGGTAAATATTGATCACATTTTGATGTATTGTCAATTTTATAGTATGTTATATAGCCTATCCATAGCTTGCATGCCTTTTGTTAGGCCTACATTAACTTAACAAGGCTAAAGGTGTTGTCACGTTTCATTTTTTATTTAAAATAGTTCCCAGCAATTAGATTAATCTGAAGTTAATTTCGTAATCTTTAGGTCCTGGTGTTGCAAAACGAAAACTTTTCTCGAGTCCTCACTTCTCATCTTCACCCAGGAGCAACAAACTAAAAATGGCAGCTCTGAAAGCAAAGGTGAAGAGACGAGAAAAAATTGCAGTGTCTTTAAAGTAGTGTAAACAGCTCATATTGTGTGTAACAAAAAGGTATAATATCATATTGGTGGAAAGTTCATAGCTTTTTTTATTATTTTTTTTTATTTTTATTTATTTATTTTTTTTTGCCCCAGAAAAAATGTTTTTAGCAAATGTTAAATATATTGTGTAATTGTAGGGAGCAAAGTTACAGTATGTGGTACATGTGTGTGTATGTAAGAGAGATATTTGACTTTGGAAGTTGGGGGTTAACATACCTTCAGTTCACCTAGTAAACTTTTTTGCCCAACATAATGCAAGTAAGTGATGCAGCTCATGTATTTCACTCTGACCCTCAGTACATACAACATTTTGGTATACGTTACCGTTATGTGTATGCCAAACAAAAATGTCTAAGAACCTTAGATGTGATCCTAGAAAAGTGTTCTAAAATGTGTTGCAAAATAGTAGATAGTAATATGACAGTTTCAATTATCAAACATTTTTTTGTAGTATCTGAAATCCGATTAATGTAATATGTATCTAGTCAGCGATGTATGCAACGGAGGGGAGAAAGGAATTGGCCACTCTTACTCATTACCTCCTGCTCTGATTGTCCCACGAGTGTTACTTGTAGGGTCCAAAACTGTTTTTGGACAGTTGACTAACCAATAGTTGATGGGTCCAGGCAGACAAGGGGACAAACCATAAATTTCGATACGTAGGATATCTCATTGGAATGTGAAGAAATATGTTCTGACTAAACTATATGACAAAACATTATTCAAATGGTATCATTTACATCTGTAAACGAGCACAGATGGCAGAGCATTCCAAAATATAAATATATAGATGTGGCTTTTTCTCTTATCCGACTGGGCCCCACAATTTCAATTATTCAATTTGTTGTATAGACTTTACCAATGTACTGCACACTAAATATGTAAGTGTATCTGTGTGTATAGGATTACCAGATGTTCTGGCTTTCGCTTGACATGTCCTGCATCCTGCCAGGGTTCATAAAAATCAGAAATTGTCCTGCTTTTCTTTCTTGCCAATTCCCAATGGACAAAAGAGAGTAACTATTGAGTTGGGTCCATTAGAGGAATTATGTTTGTAAAATCCTTGCTCAAACAAGTCTAGTCACCAGAGAAGTATTAACAATCCGAAAATTAAATAAGGTAAAAGCTAATTTAGAATCCGTATACTTCAATTCTATTCATGATAATAGTTTTGTATCAGTTTTATTGTACAAAGACAAACAAATTACCTAATTATATAACAGAATGTAAAAAGACGTCACGTCAAGTATCAAGTTAGTCTATTATGCCCTGCTTTTATATGGAAAATTCTTTTTCATTTAAAATGACCTGCTTTTAAATTGTTACAATCTGGTAACCCTAGTGCACATGTAGTGTATGTTAAACAGTGATATGATGGACCTTGTCAAAATTGTGTTGTTGAATGTATTGTAAAATAGTATACAGTAATATAGTAATTTCAATTATGTAACTAGTTTTTGCAGACTTAAAGTGCACTATACACTATTACCTAAAGAATAAAATCCCAATTATCTAACCTTGTTTTCTTTTATTTTCTGTCCCTGTTTGCCTGTATTTTAATTAGTTACATTATAAGGTAGTGTAAAATAGACCGTCTCTTCCAACTATTGGCTCCAATAACAATTTTCAGTGAAAGATGATGTGAGGAATAACATTTTTAAAGTTTTACTTTAAATTGAGGGTTTGGGGCGGGGGGGAGGAGGAGGAATATTTACTGCATATAGTTCAACTTTTCGCCGCCAGGCGCGCTGCTAGATACGCGGAGTAATTATTATTTTCGCTACTTGGTGCGCTGCTAGATGTAATAACGCCTCTAACCGCATATAGATTGCAGCACGATCAATTCTACAACAGCGCCTCTAGTATGTGTTACGGGAAACTCAGTGAGTTTCGCATCCTATTATATATTTATCCATGCTAATAACGTCTGGGAGCTATAGGAAACAGCTGAAGGGACTAAACAACAATATAGAAGTCACGCTTTCCCACACAAGGAAACCGTCTAATGCTCGACATGTAGGGGAGGGAATTAGTTCATCAAACAATGTGGACAATCAAAAAAAATCTATTGTGCAGCGTGTAGTGTATTATACTATGATGACAATGCTACAGAACTTTATATTCAGTGTATTGAAGAATACCAAAAATAGTTTCACAAGGCATGTGTGAGAAATGGCACCGATGAAAAATTCACATATAACCAACGCGAGTAGGAGTAATCTATTTTAAAATATTTAGAAATATTTCAGGAGCAAAATTTGTGTTGTAAATGTTGAGTTTTAAAGCGTTTCTATGTTTGTAATACCCTAGATGGCCTAGATCATGTAATTATTATGTAACTGATAGGTCGGCCGTACAGGCTTTGACGTTAACAACTTTTGTCGGGTTTACTACGCTGCCATCTAGTAGTTATATAAGGAGTCAGTCATAATTTCCATTTGAATTGCATTAGCTACTGTACTGCCATCTCGTGTTCGTTTACGGCGGATGGGTGGCGATCCTGGCGGTTGTTCTCTTCAAAGTGCTGCCGATTTTAACATAGCGATGAGTTTATCTGTTACATATATGATCTAGGGTAATACTATGTCGAAATCTCTCCTATTATGGGAGAAGTCGACATATCGGTACCAATTTGTATTTTTCTTAAATACAGTGATAGAAAATGATGACATTAGCACCAAATATATGATATGTATGGAAAACATGTGCACACATATTAGGGGGGGGGGAAATAGAATGCAATTTTCATACAATGGTCTCAAAATTAACATTGTTCCTTAGCGTGTCGAGTTGTCCCTAAATGACACTAGTTTTGAAAAAAGTTCAAGTAAATGTTATCTAGTTTCTTCCATGGAATTTTTGTTTTCTTTCACCATATTTCTGCACAAGTCCTCATAGAATTCCTTTTTAGCGCTCTTGGATCCATCAGAAAATAAACTTTCACCTAAAAGCAATATAAAATATTTCATTTTACGGTCAAAACAGCCAAAAATTAAATCGACTATTCCATTTATTTGATTTAGACCAGCGGTGACCAAAATTCTAACTGCAATGATTACATGCGACAGACAGCCTATGAAGTAAGGAGACGGAGGAAAGGTATTTGGGATGGAAACTACAACCATTGGTGGTTCCTGTACTAACATATTGATCAATCCCGCGATAAAAAATCTCAAGCTTGGCTGTATCAGTAATGTCACTGCTGTCATTAAGTGCCAGTGAATAATATACGATTTTTCTTGCTTCTTTTTTTAACTTTCCTCTTCAATATAATCAGAAATTTTGTAAATTATTCTCTCGATACTTGGTCGAGAAATTCGTAGTTTTTCAAAATTAAAAACTTCTTATGGACAAGTTATTTGAGTTATTTTAATCTTTACTCTTTTGAGAAATTCTGTTCTATTAAAAGACTTTAGAGAACGAGTTATTTCAAACCTTCCTGGCTATGATTTAAGACATGTCAGTGCCTGGTATTTAATAGTTCGTTGGCACATAATATTGAATCAGTTTTTCTACAATATTATTATTAAATGAATAACTAATAAATAGTTACCCTCATAGATTAAAATTGAGATAAAACCTAATAATTTTACCCTTCTCGGGAGAAGATCTAAAAATATCAATATTCATGCACGTACAGAAGAATTATAGAAACACATACTTACTGGTCAGTAATAATAATAATACTAATAATAATAATAATAATAATAATAATAATAATAATAATAATAATAATAATAATAATAATATACATTATTCAGCGTCGCAATTAATGTTCCTATATATTCCTAATTGAACCGTTGAGCAAAGTAAATATATTAGATTTTGTCCGACAGAATAACAAAATAAGTTCTCTTTTGCATTCTTTACGAAACCACCTCTTACTGCTTGTAGATGTAGATACAGAGTTTATAGAGCGACATGATACCGCCACTGCTTGCCTTCAATACGTGAATGAAACACACAGCAATGTACAGGAAACTCCTCGTACCCGTTTGAATGTCTGTGATTACACGATGTAATCACGACACCCACTTTGGACCGCTGATGTAGACCAATGAAATGTTAAGATATCAGTGAAAACAATTTCTGGAAGCGAAATTAAGATTTTATTACTTTTATTACAGGCCATTCGGTGTATCGTAAAACCTAACTGTGCGTGAGAGAAGGAAAAAGTGGAATGAGAAGCTTCCCTCCCTCGCTACGCATCGACTTCTCGGTTTTTTGAAATTTTTGTTTATCAGTCTGTCTGTTTATTACCTTTTCACGCGATAATGGCTGGACGGATTTCTATGAAAATTTGAATATAAATTAAGTTCGTTCTAACTTAGATTTCAGGCTATATGGCATTCAAAATACTTTATTTAAAAGGGTGGGTTATAAGGGGGTCTGAATTAAATTAATCTAAATATCTTGCTTATTTTCGATTTTTATGAAAAATGTTACATAACAAAAGATTTTTTAAAAATGATTTCCGATAAGTTTCATTCGACGAAAAATTTTGAAAGGCTGATATTTAACGAGATACAAGAGTTTTAAAATAACAATACATTTTTTATCACCGCTACCTGAGACTATAGGCTATAATGGAATAATAATTCGTGGCGCGAAAATTCATGAAGGACTAAGGCCGACCAGCCGGCTGCTGGCATCATGTTCATATCCCTGAGTAGATATGAACGATCATCAAACCAGAACGGAAGTATCATGTGGTTAGCAGCCTTCAGCCGTATATAGCTAATTTTCGCAACCGAATTTCGCTATCTATCGTAGTTCCCCAAATTTATCTCAATGGACACCAGTCCCATACATTGGCTGAAATTTCATGAGAAGATACTTTCCCTTTGAAGATTCTAGCCAGAACATAATCCGTATGCGAGTCCTAGGTATAATGCCTTGGCTTGACTTTATGAGGGCTGCACCTGGGACGAGTCCGTACACTTGACAAGCTTTTGCCCATCGTACGCCCTATATATGCGATGATTATCCAAGTCTGACAGGTGGCCCCGGTATCATTCTTGAATACGACGTTGACAGATGGGTCATCCTGCCTGACACTCTGATGAACTAAGTCCCTCTTCGTGGACGAGTTGTCTGATAAATTCCAGGGGCCTGGAGCCCCAACCCTTCGTGTCATCGTCGGCTGACAGTGAAGAATCGAAAATCAAGCAGAAAACGTAAAGTTTATGCTGAACGATTGTCAGTTTATTTCCAACAAGATTCAAGATTCCGCCACTGCCCATACAGCTGCCGTATCAATGAGGGAATTGAGGGGTATTTTCGGCACGAGACTAATCAGTAATAATGTGTGGCCTCCACGAAGCCCAAACATAACGCCTTGTCATTTTTATTAATGGGGAACAGTAAAAGGTAGGGTATATAGGAAAAATCTTCGTTCTCAGGGTTTCGTCATTTTTTTATCCTTAGAATACTTTTCGCTTTATTAGTTTCGTGTTAATAGAAACTTTTGATTCTAGATGGAAGTAAAATTAAAGACGATAATTAGGGGCTTTCATATTAAAATGTTGTGTTAATTATTTTATTAATCCCTGCTGCTTTGCACTCTATTGTCAAAGTAACATTCAGTAAATATGTTGACGGTAAAATAATTGGCAATAATTAATTTGCAAGTTGTGCTATAGGGAATATGATTATTATACTAATCTAAATCCGTGATCATTAGGGCCCAAACGTAGTATTGTAAACAAGAAGAAAAATCATAATTCTCATGACAACATATATTCTGACTTCCTGGAATTATGGAATTATAACCACAAATTTTCATCAATTTTGTAATTATCTGTAAGTAACATGAATTAACATAAGCAAAATTATTTGATTATATTTCGTTGCTCAAGAGACCGGCCGCTTTCATTTAGACAAGTGTACAGCAGGAAATACAATATTACCTTTAAACGGGCCAGTCTAGTATTTGATAGAACTTTGACTAAAACTGCGAGATAAAGTGTGAGCTCTGATCACTATGTCATCTGGGGTGCGAGACATTCGCCGGCTTTTGAGATACAGTACATCTAGGCCAATTTAGCCGGCTAATGTTGGTATCATGGCATTATAGTAGCTATTACAGTCATTACAGATTATGATGTATATACTTTTTTCACAGCCAATTGAAGCTTTTTTAATGGGAAGGTCACCGAGGTTACGTATGAGCTGTTTCTGAAATGGAAGGGAGGTGAAAGGCAAGTAGCGAAACTAATCCGTTTGTAAAAAGACGAAGAGGGTGGAGAATTCTTGCGCTGCACGCACAGCCTTGGGAACATCCCGCCATTTATACAAAGCAGCAACACAGTCTAGTATATAGTCACGAAGCTTGAGTTGTGAGGGTGCTAGACACAATAGACTGTGCAGGTACTATTTCGCATTGTCTGTAATGAGGCGATATTAGCGATCCTAGTGGTTAGCAACTATCTATGGATGCATATTTACTACGTATTGAGCTTCGTGACTGTATATACTAGACTGTGGCAGCACTCCAACACCCTCAACTATCTTTGCCTGTGCGAATTCATACGAGAATAACCTGTTCACATGTTGGCAATAGACAAACATAGAAATAGATCAGCGGAATGTCACGCAATTTGTTGTCATAGATTCGAGCCTTCCAGTCATTAATATCTTAATTAATCCGTCAAGGATGCGGAGTCCATTGTGAAGGTGATGTCATGCATTATATAGCTTGGAGATCCGACAGTATGCTGGCGTCTTGGTAAGTCGGGAATGTTCCGTTCTTTACTGTTAAATGCCTTGATTTAAAAGAAAAAGAAACTTGGGCCAAACGACATAAAAAATAAATAATACCATCCCACTCATTAGGTTAACAAACGTGAGCGGTCTGTCTTTGTTATTGATCACCGCCAACAATCAACAACATTCAACATAAACAGTGCAAAGTTTAATTGCATCTATAATTCGGAAATGAGGAAGCACTGTTGTCACGTTTAGGCAACAGTGAAACGAAGGGATTGTAATAGCTTTATCAAATGCTGAATTGATAGGCCTATTATGTATATATACACATTGTTTTAAACTATAATAATTTATAAATATTACGCCTATTATTGTATGTCAATGTTAGCTTCTTTTTTCACCTGTGACAACACTGCATTTATTGGAACTGAGTTGAAGACCGGTATGTTATGTGATTTCATGAATTCAACCATTTCATGCTTTTTAGTTGGGGTCTTTACTTTTACTTTTAGTCTGGAACGGTATCGTGCATTATCTAGTTCTACTGCATACTTTTTAGGCGAGATATTGTTTCAGGAAAGTGGTCTGAAACCATTCTTAAAAAAATGATGGAATTCATTTCTTTTATGTAGGATAACAGTACGTTATCTCTTGAAGAAACAACAGTACGAGTAGAATACTGCATAGATATTGCAACACTAAACTTACTGCACGAGGAATTTTGCGGTCCCAAACAATAATCAGTCAATTTACAATATACATTATTGGCGGCACGACGGTGAGCAACAATAAAAACTTAAAATGTACACCGTCATTAACCCAATGAGTGGGACGATTATACTTGATAGTGTCACCTACGGATGTAACACGGTATCAATTAAAAGATAATGTAAAAGTAGACGTCATGATGACGTATGGGGACAAGGAGATAGAGCTTCATGCTTTCGGCACTAGAATGAGATGGTGTGGTCAGTCATGCTTGTACAGTCTTTTAGCACCGGAAAAGCTTAAATGAATAGAAAACCTATATTACATTTTGTGATTAAATACACGGTTAATTAGAAATTACTGTTAGAAGTTCTAACAGGTTGGTAACCTCGCCGCTAAAGTCTCCTTTCGTACCGCAATACAAATGTAAGAGGTCAACGAACTCAGCGTATGTGTACTGCCTCGCGCTCTCTTCTCTAGCTACAACATTGCAATGTGGATTGCATCGTTCAGTGGTTTGAAATTAGTGAATTTACACGAAAACGCCCACGTTATTGAAACACTATAGAGAGATAAATGATTCTTTATTAGATTTTCTATCGATATGGACAAAAATCACGATCAAATTCGCAATAGTTACCGAATAAGAAGGTGTTAAACATTTGGGAAAAAAAAATTATTTTAGAAAACTATGAACTTTCACCCAATATGATATTACAGTTTTTTGTTATATACAACATGAGCTATCCGCTCTAAAAATCTGCGATTTAATTCACGTCCACCTTGTATATACAATCATAAGAGTTCATATTATGAGAATTTTGAGAAAGGCTAGCCCCAAATCGAGGGAAATAGCATATCTAACGTTAGTACGACCGTTAATGGAATACGGAACTACATGTTGGGATCCCTATAGACTGTATCAGGTAAATTCCTTAGAAAGAATCCAGTACAAGGCAGCTAAATTTGTTAAAGGTAAAAGAGAAGATGGAAACGATACGATAAAAGAACTTAAATGGGAAACTTTGGAAAAACAGACGTAGGGAAACTAGAATAACATTATTGTATAGAGCACATCTAGGTCAGAAAGCATGGATAGACATAACGGCTCGGTTAGAAAAGCCAACGTACTATGGTAGGAACGATCATGATTTTAAAATCAAATGTAGGAAACAGAAAACGGATGTAGGTAAATTCTCATTTTTAGATAGAACTATAAATGATTGGACTGACCTACCTGCAGCGGTCTTTGAAGGCTGTCCTTCCTTAAGGAGATTCAAGAATAACTTAGAAAGTTGTGTATAAAGAGCAAATTAAAATTAAGGTGACATTTAACATTTAATTTTTTAAGTGACATGTATTTATTTAGCCTGACGAGTTACTCCCTTGGTTTGAATTGTAAATTATTTAAAAATAGGGTGTAAGAGGGTCTTAGACTAGAAATGTTTAGCTTAAATGTAGTTCTGTTTTATAAGTATAGCTCGAGCAAGAAACGATTACCGAAAACAAATGGTGGCGTTGCTGTCTGTTTTGACGTGTGTATGTAGGCACGCCGAAGGAGGAGAGGTGCGAGGCGATGGAAGTACTGTCTCTTCCAAGGAGATGAACAGTTGAGGACATCGCTGCGGAAATAAACAACGTAGCAAGAAAAAAATTCGAAGCTAATTAAACGCGCAACATATGTTTACGAATTAAATAATAATACCGTGCGATGCAAGACATGTATTCACATGCAATGGAACAAACTAAAGTCGTAATGTAGCTATCACAACGCAAGACTGATTCTATCGATGTCATTTCTCTTCCGACTGCACTCTTCTATATCATTCAAGTTATCTCGTGACCTTTCCTCTCTCCCGCTCTTCCTTATCGCAGTGTTTGGTTCGCATTCCTTCCGTCGGTAATCCGTACTTGCGAGACCTACGTATATGCATAAGGGTGTAATTATTTGTCTTATTTGAACTGCTGTATCAGTGAAGCGAGGTGAGTCAGTGAAGTTATGGTTTTACAGTGCAGTGAATAGTTCCGATCAGTGATAATTTATAGCGCCAATGAAATGTGTTCTATAGTGTCAGTGAAATGTGTCCTAAAGTGTCAGTGAAATTCGTCATAGTGCCACTACAGTGAGTGAGATGAGAGTAAAGTGAAAGACTATTGAAACTTATGTAGGGCCTATACATATGTAGGTTGTATTGTAAAATTAGTTTATTTTATGTTTTATTAGTAATTGTAATTATTGTGTTAAATTGTATTGTGTATTCTTACTGTATTGTATGTTGTATAATTGTATTGCGTATTGTAATTTGATTGTGTATTGTTTATATTGTGTATACCACGTTCCACCGGGTGCTTGCCCACTTGCAGTGTAAATAAATACATACATAGATGATTACGTAGGAAGATCAGGACAAGTTCAATGTTACAGATGCCAATACTTCTGTCTTCTAGCACAATACATCATATCAAACTCTCGCTGTAAGAAATAATAATTATACTGCCGATCACTTTCATGCACTTGCACTAAGCCCCAACTACGAGTAAAACAGCCACATGTATAAAGTGTAAAATAATAGTTCTCAACCTTTGAGAGGCCGTGGCCTGGTAAATTCTTTTTATGTAAGACGAAAGCCTGGTCCCAACAGATTTACTTACAAATACCTTTCCAATTTTTTTAACGTTCATACATTAAGTAACATAAGTATAAGTGACTAAGTATGGCGTAATCTTAAATAGTATTAGCACAGTCTAGTATATACAGTCATGAAGCTCAATACGTAGGGAATATGCATCCATAGATAGTAGCTAACCACTAGGATCGCTACTATCGCCTCATCACAGACAATGCGAAATAGTACCGGCACAGTCTATTGTTCCTAGTACCTCAACAACTCAAGCTTCGTGACTGTATATACTAGACTGTGGTATTAGTACACTATGAAAACGGTGTGACATGTTGACAAATAATTTAATTCGATATCAATCACTGGATTAATGAAATTTTGTAGCATGTTGTAATTTCCTCAACCCAATATCATTAATTCATGTATGCTAATTTTCATTAAGATATTATCCCTTTCTGACCACAAAAAAACTCATAAAATTTATAACATTGATCATTGCATTATTAAATTGATTTTAATGAAGTTTGTTTTGAAAAAAGAAAATATAATGGGAAGAATGATTATGCAGTGCAACTCTCCACAGAAGTCAGCTGAGTAGGGGAAGTAGCAGAAGGAAGACATGTCAGCGAAACACGTAGACTATAAAAAAAAAAAACACACACACACACACTTCGGTTGGGTCAAAGGACATTCCGGTATAATGGGCAACGAACTAGCAGACAGATTGGCGAAAGCAGCGGCGTTAGAGGATAGTGAAGTCGTCTACAACAAAACACCAAGAGAAGTTATTCTGACACGAGAGAAGGAGAGGGGGCTCGACATGTGGCAGCAACAATGGTCCAATTCGACGAAAGGAAGGATAAGCAAAGCCTTTTTTCCCTCAGTCAAGAGGAGGTTGAGCCGAAAGGTACCCATTTCCCCGGAATTCACAGCAATGACAACAGGACACGGAAAGCTGAGGGCATATCTCCACAGATTTAGAATAATAGAGTCTCCCATATGCCCATGCGGACAGCAGGAACAAACAGTCAATCACGTAATATTTGATTGTAGCATAGTGACCAGACAAAGGAACGATATGATAAGAAAAATCCAAGAAGCAGGAGGCAAGTGGCCAACAACGTGCGAAGCATTGGCCTCCAATTACCTCCAAATATTTTCGACCGCGGTATAGACTTCACAATTCTGTGAAACATCAAACTTGACAGTGAAACTGCAAAACTTGTAAATAGGATAATGAAAGTGAAGTCTTGATAATATTTAATTATAATTTAGTGTGTTTCTATTCTTATGTTGGGTTTGGTAATTTGTAAATATATTTTAAGATGATTATATTCTAATTGTATGTGTAATGTGTAATTTGTAAAACTGATACTGTGGAACTATGTCCATGTCCTTAAGTCTTTTCATCTATCTGTGTAACTTACTGGTATATTATCTTTATCCTTTTGTGTGTTTATTGCTTATTGAATTGAAATCTAGGATAGTGAAAGTGAAGTCTTGATAATTTTTAAATATAATTTAGTGTGTTTCTATTCTTATGTGGTGTTTGGTAATTTGTAAATATATTTTAAGATGATTATATTCTAATTGTATGTGTAATTTGTAAAACTGATAATGTGGAACTATGTCCATGTCCTTAATGTCTTTTGATCTATCTATGTAACTTACTGGTATATTATCTTTATCCTTTTGTGTGCTTATTGCTTATTGAATTGAAATCTGTAACTAGGAAAGTGTAGGAGTGATATATACTTAAATTATTGCTGCTGATGTAATTTAAAATTGTAACTAGGGAAACACAGGGTCTTATAATCTTGAATTAATAATGCTAATGTAATTTGAAAGTTTGTAAGTAGGAAGGTGCAAGAATTCAGAATTTGGAATGGTACTTAACTATAATTTATTCTCATCGTAAATCTTATCACACAGATATTTATTGATTACGCAACTGGCAAATTTGCAATCTTAAAAATGTAATTATCTAGAAATGTTAAAACATGTAATATTACCTATGTAATGGGGCATGTTGAAATATATACTGTAAAAAAAAAACCACACACACACACGCACACTCACGCACGCACGCACACACACAGTGTATAGAGGAGAGGAGAAGATATTTTCCTCTTCTTCTTCTTCTTCTTTGGCACTACGGCCCTTGTAGTCTAGCCTTGGCCTCCCTTAGGATCTTGGTCCATTCCTGTCCAACCAGAGCCTTCTGCCTCCATCTTTGGGCTTCTCAACATGTTTGTTTTTCCAGATGTGGAATTGTCAGTCCCACGATCCAACCCCCAACCTGGAGGACCAGGGACTTGATTTTGGAGATCCAACTCCTAGGATGTTGTCTTCACCATGACTCAAGAGTTCATCCTACCCTTTCGCAGTCAGCCTACCTTACTGAGACCTATGAGTGCCGCCGTTGACCTGTTATAGGTTCCTCCGCCGCCACCCTAAGTGAAAATCCTGCGGACGATTCTCACCACCCTGACAGACCTAATCCCAAGTTACCCCGGGCAGCTCTGCCAAGACCTCCATCTCTCGTTTGTTCACTGACCCAGTTCGCCGAAGGGATTGGTTACCACAACCTTGAACTGGGTTGCTCAGCTTAATAGAGTCCACCACGGAAAGAGAAGATATTTTCTATTTGACTGTAACTAAAACATAATTGTTGCAATATATTGGACAATAGCACAGCTATTTAATGTAATATGTTGTCATAGTGTTCAGAAAGTACCAGACTAAAAATATGAAAACGTAAAATATATATATATAGCAAAAAAATATGAAGTACTCCAAAATTTATGTCTGAGTAAATCAGGTGGTAATATGGGAATAACATAAAATTCTATAGGAAAACCACAATTTTAATGAAAATACACATTAACTATTTTAACACAAATAGAAAATTAAATCACAAAAACTAGACTAATAATGTTGTTCTTTCTGTAGAAACTGATATGTTGTCTTCATCTTCATCCAATTGATCTTAGGGGACAAAACGTAGTCTCTTTCTCGCCTGGACACTCCTCTTTTTCTGCAGTCCTCTCTTTGCGCAGAATTCAGTGGTTCTCTGCTAGACCCTGGAATTGGTTCTATGAAATTTCGTGATTCCCATATTCCCATATTTTCGTTTTCAAAATTTATCCGCATATCATCAGCTAAGTACCAGATCTCATCATAACAATTTACTTATTACACTTTACCACAAGACATCTTATATACTTCATCCTATACAGTTTCAGTTGCTAGAAATTGGAACTCGCTTCCGAGTGATGTAAAAGGATGTTAGACAATAACTTCATTTAGGTCAAAATTACGTAAATTCTTGCTTAATAGATTAATTATTGATTAATATTTGTTACTTATAATGCAACTAGCATCTGTTCATTCTTATTATTAAAATTAATTTTTCTAAATAGAATACAAAATCTCTCATGGTAAAATCTCATAACATTAATATTCTCATTATATCAATATATTTTAGATTTATATTTTTCTCCCTTTTTCCATAGCTTAGTCGTCATATTATTATGTGATCGGGGTCCATTATTCTGTAGCTTACCAGTAATTGAGATTTCATCTGACCGCCTTACGAGGGCTGTGCAGATATAGTTGGACGGTGGGGTTGCCACCTTTCAGCATTCCAACCTGCATGGTTTTATTTCAGGGTACCTTCCCTTACGCAGTATCTAGTAATTAGATCTCCGATGTCGCCGGGGAACCTCGGGGAAGAAGAGATATTGGAAGACCAGCGAAAAGATGGATGGACCAATTTCAGTAGCTGCTACAGGAATCAATTTCCTAATGCATGAAGGATGATGATGATGATTTTTCTCCCTATAACATAGTTCTAATAAACTTATATTAAATAATTCTCATAATATTAACCAACTAGCTATCTCAACTTAATTATAATTCTTTACGTATTACATATAGACTGAAATGAATTACATTAGCTCATAAATTAAGTTATTACGTCTTTTTCTTATAGGTGTTGTCTCAATTTAAATAAACATGTACTAGTCGTTAAAATTTAACTGAAGAATATTGCTGGAGAATGTTTTAAGTGTATTGTAAATATTCATAATTTAAATATGTATGTAACTATTGTATTGATTAAGGCTGGTTGAGTGGAAGAGAAGGCCTTATGGCCTTAACTCTGCCAGAAAAATAAAACATTCTATATTCCCACCAGTCGCCATGTTTCTGCATAATCTAAACTATGTTAACCTAACAATGTGATATTTGGAGAAATAAGTCTCTTCTTGTCCTTCCTATCACTTATTAAGCCTGGTGGCTTGTTAAGGTCTCACTCTATCCAGTGATGTTAAGCTTAAAGCAAGCGTATTTTTCTGACCTTGACGTCGTGCGCTGGCATCAAGCGCTAGGTATGGAAGGAGAAAGAATTATGTATATGAATAAGCAGCCTGTTGGATTAAGAAAACAGTGGTGTACAAACATCAAACGAAACGTGAACTTTTATGTCGTTATTTTTATATGGCTTCTTTCTGTTTGATATTATCTATATTGTCTGTAAAACAAAAGTACTAACACCAATTTATTAATATTGCAGTTATGTTTTAAACGTTAATAACATAATAAAGAGTTAAGAAGGAATATTAGTAGTACAACTATAATATATTAAGTGAATGAAACACATAATTCATAAAGAAAGTGATATCCGAAAGAAAGAGATTGAGTATGACATGATAAGTCGGAATTGATATTGACGGTATCTTTAGCCTTGTAAAAGTAACCAATAAATTAATTAAAACAATATTATAGTACAAAGCAAAGTTATCTAGGTAATGTGAATGTTTTAACTGTAACTAATATTACATAACAAAACTTTTATGGTATTATGCTTTTAAGGTGATATTGGTGAGCAATTTCCTTTCATCAGAATATTAAATTATTTTCTCGAAATCTGCTGAAGCTATAGAGCTGTCGTTTCTACAACACATGGGCACATACAGTATCTTTTGTTTATGATGTAACAGTAGTTTCTTTGTTAATTCATTTTCTTACAAACATTATCCATGCGAATATTTTCAAAAATTTCAATACCCTATCTTCAGTAATAAGTATTTACGATATATTAAATTTACAAATACATTGCTTCAGTATCTGTAAGGCTACTAAATAAACATATCTTAAAATTTCACTTTTCTGTAAAAAGAAAGTTTAGAAATTATTGCTTTTGAATAAAAAAGGAAACTTGTGAAAAATGAGCATTAAAATTAAAACTTATATTCTTATAATGCACTTATAGTTCTCAGACAAATCTAAAAATTAACATGAATATAGTTTTAATAAGTTCTCTTCCCTTTATCCATTGAATCAGTGCTGGCCATTCCTGTACATAGCTCGACCAAGCGACATATACTACCTCTTTCGTCTGTCTCTTTCCGCTATAAAGCGCTCAGGCTCTCCTGAGCTTTAAAGCGAGCGCTTGCATCTATGGGCATCAATTGACATGACTGCTCTATCGTTTCAGCGGACGGCACAAAGACCTTGTTCCTAAAGGGCAATAATTCAGTGCTTGGCGTGATAACGTTGTTCTTGGCATCCTGAGTAGCCTACATGAGATTTCCATTTCTGTATATAATTTTGAATTTTCTCTAAAAATTAGGTCAATATTTAATTATTTCAAAATGGAAGGACTAAAGAATTGCTTTTAAGTCTCACTAGAGTAAGAGCTGGATGGAGAAATAAGTATCCCATTTTAAAGTACTATTTAAATAGTACTTAAAACACTAGGTATCATTAAAGTACCTCATTTACTTAATAAAGAAAAAATCAGCTCAAGTCTTACTTTACAAAAACATTTGACTCCCGCAAAAACGATTCTACCCTCCTGTCTTCGCATCACTCATCTCAATGAGTCGCTATCCGGCCGGGAGAGGGGTGAACCTTTAAAAGTAGTTCGACGGGGGCCACCACTAAGTAGCATTGGAATATCAAAAGTTACAGCAATTTCCACATTTCAACCTTCTCCCATATTGCCATCTTCTCCTCTATAATTTTATGTATAAAAATGTATGAATCTGTCAATTCTAAATACTTGTTCCAACGCTATAATAATATTATGAATTTAAAAACGCAGCACATTAACACGTCATCAATATTTATAAGTTATTGAAAAAAGTCAACCTTAGTGCTTAGCTTATTTTCTTTTTATTGCATCTAAGAATTTGTAAGGTTTTAACGAGGCTGCTGGACAAACTTGTAGTTGTTTTCTGTCCGTTAGCTTGTTAATTCCGGGATGAATTGAAGTGATAGCCAAACGGAAACTGTCAGAAAGTTGCAGACGGTTCCTCTGTTTCGTTTTAAGTACGTCATGGCAGAAAATTCAGCTTCGCAAAGATATGTGGTGGAAAACAAAGAAGAAATCTGATTGCTGTTTTATATAAATTTGAATATTCATATCATTACGATGTACCGAAGTACATATGATATTTCCATGCAGAAATTCTGCGACATCGTATGATGAAGGATGGGTGGAACAGAGAAAAATTCTCTTCAGCACCGGGATTTGAACCCGGGTTTTCAGCTCTACGTGCTGACGCTCTATCCATTAAGTCACACCGGATTCCCATTCCGATGCCGGATTGAATCCTCTCAGTTTAAGTTCCACCTCTTAGTTTCCCTCTAGTGGCTAACCCTCACGCACTGCGTCACAGATGTGTGACAGTGCCACAATATTCAACACATTATTGTGCAGAGGTACAGTCATTACGAGTGACTAAGTGACCGGGATCCGACGGAATGAGCGCCGTCATTCTTCGAATTACTCATAGATTTAAAAGCACTTTCAAGTAATTTGTCTGATGATAATTGAAGAAGTTGAAGGGTTTGTTCATGGAAAGGGCTGTCTGTGCTGAACAAAAGGGTTTATAATCCACATGTTTTGCCTCCATGGATCATGTTCGGGATAGTATTTTTCAGACGATAACAACTTCAAGTGGGCTGCAATAATATCTGAAACTGAATCCTGTGAATTTAAATCGCCTGCTTCTGTAATATAATCTGAGTACGACAGAAATAATTATTCCTATTTCAAGAGCATCTCTTTTACGCATGAAGAATTCAATGGGTTTGTTGACTAAATTGGAATGTTTGTTTTGAGATGTCGAAAAAGTCGCGATGACTTCATAGCTTCATTTCCCAGAACAGTAGCACATTGAGGTCGTGTAATTGGTCAGTGTCAGGCATTGGATGAAACAAAATTTTTAGCAGTCCGTCTACTTATGAATGAAAGCAGATTTTTTCCTCTGTGTGCTGATAGTTTTGCTTATCCTGGAGATCGCTCTGTGAACTTGAGATGGATACATCATAAGTTGTTGCGTCACAAACACCTTCAATTGACATTTCTTAATACCAAAATTAAACAAAGTCACTTACCTTTTATTCATATTAACCCTCCTGCTAGCAAGAGGGGTAAGAGGATTACCCCACTGATGATTTTTCAACATTATTTTCAATTTTCTTCACATTACTTTTTGAAATTCCATATAGGCTTACAGTATTTGTCCGTTATATGTATACTAACACTTTGAAATAAGAATAACATAAATAATTAATCTACTTTAAGCTGTAATTCACATTATTCATGTGGAGTGATCTTGTTACCTCCCTCGGTAGTCTGTGTCATGAAAATTCCGGGATATAAAATATATTTTACTTTGTGTCATTTATAACATTTTTATATTATTTATATTATCATGACCCACAACGTCTAATCACTAGATTGTGCACCAATATGCCTGGGTTGAATCCCAAATCTCTCCGCAGTGCATATGAAGGGAAGACATATGTCACTGTTGGTAGTGATTCGTCCGTCGGATGGGGACGTTAAGCCTGGCGGCCCCCTTGCTGCTATTCGACAGGAGTAGGCTACGTGCCGGCACCGGTTTCTCCTTCTCCCTTCCTCACCTTCATCATCATCCTCACCCATTCCCTACAGTACACTTACACGAACACTTACACATGCACTCCCCTAGTACACGATATAACTCTTCACAGATACACATCATGCATAACGTGGACAGCCGAAGTGGTGTGCAACTTGAAAAATGGGTCACAGTCCTGCCATCCGCAGTATGTAAAACCCGAATCACGTTAAGTGAAGTGAGTAGGCATTAGACACACAAATTATCATGACATTTGTCCCCATTTTTTATTTTATTTTTTTTTATTTCTGTGCGCTGTGGTTGTTCTAAAAGTGATTTTGTTAGAAATAATTTTATTAGTGGAGCTTTTTTCCAAGATGCTCGTTGTAGCATAGGTGGTGTTCGAATATTTTAATTTCAACAAAGAACTAAAATTTGATTTATTAGTTTTATATTTTTATTCATTTGTTTGTAGTACTTTATTTTTGGGAGGGATTTTATTTTATTATAAACAAATATTTTTGATATGCTCATGTTGTAGCCTACATATGTTATTCGAATATTTAAATTTCAAGAGTTAACTGAAATGATTTTCAATTTATGTTATGGTACTGTGACTTTCATTGTTTCTAAATGTGTTTTTTTTTTCAAGTCTATATGCCATAGAGGAGTTTATCTTGAAATGGAAGGAAGGAAAATTTAAATTTACTGTAATATATAATTACCTCAAAGTGCCACCCGTAACATATCTAAAGTTCATTAATTTTCATATACGTTTTCAACAAAATGGAAAGAACTTTTGAACCAACCTACATTTTTAAAAATAGGACAACTATTTTATATTTTTACATATTTCGTAAGTCTATAATCAATAATACATAAATTGTTTATATTCCTAATGCTTAACAAAGATCGGTATATGATTCTGATGGGATATTACCCCTCTTGGTAAAGTACGTAAGTTGTGTAAAACCTTAGTAGCAGGAGGGTTAATATTTAAATCCGTAAGCATATTACTTTTAAAAAATCACGGCGCTCGAGTTTTGAAACAAGCACTTACATACCGCAATGCGAACTTGCAAAGATACAGTACTATCAAGCATCGAGAGCCGGATATAGACTGCCTTAATCTTCAGTTTATGTGAACAAATTTTGTTTATACTTCCCAGCTGATTTGTCACTGACATCTGCAACACAGATATTACATATTTCACTTTTGAGAACAGAGGATTCGCCACTCATTGTTGAAATCGTCTTTCAGGCAATTTTTATTACCGGCCATAAATAGCTGTATTCCTTTTCCAGAATGTTGAAAGGTTTCTAAGTTTGGGTTGGTCACTGACATTAATTGCTACACAGATGCTATTTAGTTAGATTTTGGAGTTTAGAGTGTAGAGAATTCTGGATCTGCGTTTTCGACACAATAACGAAAATTATTCTCCTAAGAGTATTTCCAAAATAAAATTAAGTATTCGTGAAAAATGCTTAAAAAAGTAAAATTACAAATTCCAGGAGAATATCTCGCGGCCCGGTACAATTGATGCTAGGGCCCGGCAATTGAGAAATACTGGTGTAAACCAAGTTATCTTCACAGAATGTCCCGTTAGAATTATTGAATATAAGGGAGAAAACTATTTTTCATAACAAATTATGCAACCTCGGTTAAGGATGAATATTTCCCGAACACACTTAAAACAAAATCCACAATTTCTTGGATCAAAAGAAAATCTCCAACTCGACAATAGACATTTAAGCTAGTAGTCTTCCTAGTAATTTAATTTATTTGTTTAAAACTTGCCAGGTACGAAATAATGTACTTTACTAAAGATAAAACAAGTCATAAACATAAGAAAATCTTCCAAGTTCAACATTGATAAATCCACGGCTATATTTCGAATCATCTCTTTTCCCTCCTCGCAAGAAACGACTCAAATATATTTCAATACAATAATAAGTACAATAACACCATTCAACTAGTAACGAATAGAACACAAGAGCCCTTATCATATCCAGTACGTGTTATGACTTGGAACGCAAATGGCATTCAAAAATAATATGACATCTATTACAATTGAAGACATTATTACAAAAACAACCCTTGTCAAAATTGCTATTTTTCAAGAGAACAATAAAAATAAATAGACCAACACATGTCAGCTGTTTCCGTAAAACTGGTGATTATCCTTGTGGCTATTGCAACTGATATGAGTAGTTTCTGTAGTCTATAAACATTTGAAATAGTAGCAAATGTGTCCTTAACTCAATTTCATTAAAATGACTAGGTCTGTTTTTGTAATAATGTCTTCAATTCTTCCTTCAACAGTTGAGATAGATGTAATTGTCTCTTTATAAGAGACAGCTTCCAAATGCCGAAATATTCTCTCTACAGACAAGATAGACCAAATGAACGCCATGGTGTCGTTGCTGTACCAATTAACAGGATCAGTATATACAATTTCAGGAGGAATAGTAAATATTTTAGGAGGTGCTAGTATAGACGAATTCGAATAAAAAATTTCCTATAAAATGTGTCCAATTTTTATTGGGTACAGAAATGCAGCTGTTAGAATGTAACCCAAGAAGGTGTTAAGCAAAGTCAAATGATTACGTTCAATGAACTTTCGTGTCGTGTGTTGTTACTTAGGTTGCTATGGGCTTATTTATCGATTGTCATTTTTGTTTTGAAGGTCAAGTTGTGAAGTTGTGCTTTAGTTTACATAGTTGAATTTTTCAACTGTCATTGTGATTTGTTGGCCTATTTGTGTACGGGTTTTGTAATGAGAACGCCATTCTTCCTCTTCACTGATGAAGCCACTTTCACTCGTGACGGTATCAATAACACTCGTAATTCACATTAGTAGTCCGAAGAAAACCCACATGCCATTGTGGAGACACATTTTCAAGAACGCTTCTCTGTAAATGAGTGGTGTGGTATGATAGACAATCAGTTGCTTGGGCCTGTTGTGTTACCACATCGTCTTACAGGGTCCCGTTATCTAGACTTTCTTCAAAAAGATCTTCCAGTATTATTGGAAGAGGTTCCTTTGGCTACAAGGATGAGTATGTTCTTCCAGCATGACGGAGCCCCTGCACAGTCTAGTCGTTAGGTGATACATCATCTAAATCTAACATTCCCCGGAAGATGGATCGGCAGATATGGTCACGTTTCTTGGCCACCAAGGTCCCCCGGACCTTACCCCTTTAGATTTTTGCCTGTGGGGATGATTGGAAGGCGAAGTCTACAAAGAAAAAGTAAACACAAGAGCCGATTTAATCGTTCGGATTATGAATAATGCTGCCCTCATAAAAGAACGCCATGATGACGTTAGAAGAGCTGCTACACGTGGTGTTGTGAAGAGAAGTCGAAAGTGCATTGAAATAGGTGGTGGAATTTATGAAAATCAACTTTGAACGTAATCATTTGCCTTTGCTTAATACCTTCTTGGGTTACATTCTAACAGCTGTATCTCTGTACCCAATAATAATTAGATACGTTTTATATGGAATTTTTTATTCGAATTTGTCTACACTACCACCTCCTAAAATATTTACTATTCCGTCCACACCTGTGAAGTAACGGTTAGAGCGTTTGGCCGCGAAACCTGGTGGCCCGGATTCGATTCCTGATCCGGGTGAGTTACATAGTTGAGGTTTTTCCGGTGTGTTCCCTAAAACCAATATGAGCAAATGCTGGGTAACTTTCGGTGCTGGACTCCGGATTCACTTCACCGGCATTGTCACCTTCATCTCATTCAGACGCCAAATAACCTAAGATGTTGATAAAACGTCGTAAAATAACCGACTAAAATAAAAACAAATAAATTTACTATTCCTCCTGAAACATTCTGTATATGTTCCCCTAAATCGTCTTTCAACAATGCAAGACACAGTATCACCGTTACTCTAATTTTATGGTGAATATTTCAATAGCAAACTTATAAACTGGAGCAGTAGAACTGCTACAAACAGAACGATTTTTAATAGAACACTCAGATAAATTTCATTACGAGTACAACGTATTCTCATCACAGATGATGCCAAAACATTTTTCTTCAGTTCAAAACCATTAATCGGACGTGTAGATGTATTCTTACTCAAAACTTTTAAAACTTAAAGTACAACAAAACTCTAAACAAACTAAGTTTATTATTAGAATACTGGACATTAAACCAACTGAACTATATCATAATAATCTATACGAGTCGTTCTCACAAAGTGGTGCAATTTGATTTCCCGAAGGATATAATGACTTATCCGAGGAAAATATTTATGAAATTATTCACTGTTTGAAATAAGTCTGTATTGAAAACTACCACTCTTAAATTAAGAAAAAGCTAAAAACTTTTAAGTATTTCGCTCAATGTCCCTGAACAGATGTTTTAAGATTGCACATACGAGAAACAAATTAGGAGATTTTTCTTTTTATTTGTTTCCTTGGGTTGCTATTTATGAGTGTGTTCAGAGGATAGGATCAATTCAGAACACAACAAAATGTCGAAATAATTTTCTGTGTGTAGCTTTTAAATGAAATATTACTGTCCTTTAAATTTTAAATCTGGCTTTCGCTTCTCGCATACGGTGTCAGGAACACTTTAATCAGTGCTGTCAAATTCCGAAGCTTTAGCAGCGAGAAGCATTAAACAGTGAGGTTTTTCCACGTACAGTTCACTTCCATGTAAAGTAAGATTTAAGATAATATTAAACATAAATTGCTAAAAATGCTTAGCATATTTTAATTGCTCATCATTTCGGTCACGCGATTTTCTTTATGTCTCTAAAGTAATTACACTTGTTTCAGTGTTTATTCTATGAGTGAATATCTACAAGTCGAAACATGACCTGTAATCTGTTTATCGGTCTTTCTTATATTATTTTCAACAATTGTTAACAACATGCTCATCAAACATCATTTCGGTCACGTGACATGATTTTTTGAAAAGCAAAGAGTTACGGAGACAGTAAAAAAGCAATTATGTGTCGGTTATCCCTTAGAAAAATAGCTAAAACATCAAATAAACTCTGCAGAATAACGAATTAAAGGGAGACAATGAATAAACAGGACAATAGGAAATGAAAAATAAAAAATACCGACTTCAAAGACATTTAAAACACATTTCCTCATATTGCATAAATTCTTTACTTAGAAATGGTAATTTTCTTTAAGTTTATTTATACACGCTTGAACATCTGTGGTCATATGACGTGTTAGGATGTGTGGGTATACCAGTAGGCCGTGGTTACTATTGTTAAGTTCCTGTTTCTGTTGAGTGTTGTAGATGGCTTGTGTTCATGTAACTGATTACAGATTTTGATTAATGTTTATGATAGCCTATTGGTGATTGAAGTGGTGGTGAATCATGTTATGTAAATTTCCAATCCGGCATTTGTCTTTGTGACTGAGGGACACAATAAAAAATCCCAGTCAAATTGGCCGGCCACGGGATTTGACTCGGCACCTCCCGAATACGAGTCACAAGCGCTACCGTATGTGCCAACTCGCTCGGTGGTAATGTTGTTCTGAATTACACAAGAGAAAAAAAAAGAAATTATTTCACAAGATATTAAGGCCGAAATTTTATAATTCTTCCAGCATGATAACATCAGTCGTACGACTTGAGGAAAGACATCGTTAAAGAGGTCGGAAATGAAAAAATAAAAGAAGAATTTTACAGGACATGACAAACAATAGTTTGTGACAGCAAATGGATCTACTCGTATACACGTATCATACACGAAGGGTTCAGAGCCATAGTGGGCCAAGTGCCATTTATTACTAACTGAGAAAGCAAGGTTATAGTTAAGTGAATAGCCTACTAGAGTTTCATGAAGATTATCATTTAGTTTTAATGTGTATACTTTATATTACTTGATATATCTTTCCATTGAATTATGATGACTATTACACTCTTACTACGTCATACTACTTTTGACCAATAAAACGGTACGGAAGGACGTATTTCAACCAATCATGGCTGCTTATCGCACAATTTTATCGCGTCCCTAGCATTTGTTTAATTTTATCGCGTCCCTAGCATTTGTTTAATTTTATCGCGTCTCTAGCATTTGTTTCTTTGTTTGCCAACATTTGAAATTGCGCTGGTCTGGACGTCAAATATATATATATAATTACAAACCACTCCAGTCAATGCACAGCAGTTTCAAATATTACTCGCATTGGCATTCAAGAACAAGAATTAATAAAAATCACTGATCATACCTATGCATCTTCTGAAATCCGATTTACAAATAAATGAAGAGCACCATTCGGAAATCCTGAATAAGTTGAATACACCATGTAGGCCTAAATCAACGAGTTCCACTTCTATTACGCACACGTCCAATATAACATCAATTGAACCACCAACCACATTCAAATTTGAAAATTGTACTTTCAATAATTATTCCTTTTAAAATTATTCATTCGGAAATCCTGAATAAGTTGAATACACTATGTAGGCCTAAATCAACGAGTTCCACTTCTATTACGCACACGTCCAATATAACATCAATTGAACCACCAACCACATTCAAATTTGAAAATTGTACATTCAATAATTATTCCTTTTAAAATTATTCATGTTTATTTTTTATGTCATCGTCGTTAATTAAAACTTTTCTAACACTTGTGTACAGTATATTAGTTAGGTTATGTTATAGCTTCTGCTATATGATATTATGGATAATCACGTATCAGAGATTGTTTAATATTAAGATTTATTGAAAATCATCTGTCAAGTGACGTTGATTACTGGGATTCGGATAATTGAAGTGGAATGCACTGTTTTAATAATAAAAATGAAACTGAATCAACAAAGCCTTCTTGACTAGTAACATTGCCATCGTGTATGTATAGATCGAGAACTTCTTGACGAGAAGGCATTGCTCACTACTGCCATCTAGCATGCATCTAGCGTAATATTTGTAATGTTGAGATGGTACATTTTTATTTATCTAAACGATAACAGCTCCCTGTATTAACAGGCTGCCACAGAGACAGAGCATATTGAGCAATAGGCAGTTGGAAGTATAAATAATATACATATGTTTAAGTTGAAGGGAGTCTTACAACAACGACAAGAAATGACTGAATAAATAAGTAGCTACTAATTAATTAGTTGAAGATCATTGTTGACCGTAGAGATGGTTGTGGAGTATAAATATTGATCCTCTCAGAGCTGCAAGAACGATGTCATCAATTGCCTTCCTCTGTAGGCCGAAACGTTGCCAGGTCTGGAAGAAGAAACCGGGAATAGTTCCGCGCGCTCCAACCATAAGGCCTATTACTTCAATTTGTTGTAGACCGTATTTGTCCATGAAATATGGAACGGTACGTACATAGATGTCGTTTTTTTCCCTATTTACATCTTCAGGTTGGCTCTTTTGTTTTTCAAATCTAACGGTGGGATCGATGATGTAGCCATTGTTGTTATTTGGCGGGATGGCAATCATGTCTATTCTTCTTGTACTGCCATTGTCTGCCAGTCCGTGAACTTCTTCGAACACTTGAAAATTTATTGATCTAAACTGTTCGGCGATCATCGAACGAATTCTATGGTGTCGTGAGTTACGGAGTATTTCACCGTGCGGACAAGAGCCCAGGATATGTGCAAGTGTTTCTGGCTCTCTGTGGCATCGCCGACAAAGGATGTTGTCTCGAGTCCTGCCCGGAAGGGAACGTACGGAAGACACGTGTGCAGTCATTTTAATAGCTTCGCGCCACTCGCTAGAGGTTAGGCCTTCACGATGTCGTATCCAGGAATTCGCCGGAGTAAACTCGCTGTATAGCTCTACGCCAAGACCTTTCTGAGGTGGCTTAGCCCACTCCTCTAATTCCTTTCCTCGCAGTTTTTTCCTCATACGTCGAGCGTCATACAAACTGGTTCGTGGGTCTTTAATTACGTCGGATGTCTCGGTTAACTGCAAAGATTTGACGCATTCGGTGCTTTCAGTAAAGAGATCTCAAGTGGCTGTGACGTAGGGATTGGCTGACAGTGCGAGGACGCGACAAGTATTGGCGTGCTGAAGATGGGCTTCCCACTCTGCTTTGATGAGACCAAGACCTTTACACTTCATATCTGAATAAATCATATGGTCTGGCGTGTCCGTTGGGAGCTGTAGAATTTGTTTGAGGGCACTTCTGATACGTTTATCACTGTCTTGAAGAAACTTAACTGGGATTTTGTTCGGCTCCGCGGTCTGGAAGGGATAAATCAACAATGTACAAATAGGTGTGTTTAAAACCAGAAATTTTTGTTCACATTTCAATAAGGGTGTAGAAGCCAGTAAATCGAGTTTTTTTGTGTAGATTCTGAATTGTACCTTTAGAGTCAACATTTAGGGAATCATTAAACGAGACGCCGAGATACTTAATTGATTCTCCGTGTTTCAATACTCTTATCCGACAATTAACATCTAGATCCAAGGGTTCTTCTACAACAGCGTTTCTCAAACTTTTCTATCCACGGAACCCTTTTAAACCCAAAATAAAACTGTGGAACCCAGCGGAATATAAGTGGTGTGTGTTTGTATATTACAGACAATATTAAATTACCAAATGTAATTTTACCACTAACATTACACATTTTTATTGATGTCACATATTATGCATATTTAAAAATTATAAATAATAGTTTTTGATTGTAATAGCTTTCTTTGATAACACTTGGTACTTTCTTCTCAGGCTGTGCCAGAAGTCCATCGCAGGGAGATTCTTAAACTGAGATTGCAGGGGTGACTCAGACGTCAATTCCAGTATGCTTCGTATTCTTCAGAAGCGAGGGACGAAGGTTTTTCTTTGATGTGAAATGGATTTTTGACCCACAAGTTTTCAAATTGTTTTCACTTTCCTGTTCTGGAAAATATTGCTCTACAGTGTGGGGCATATCCTCCAAATGCTTTATAAATTCTTCATTGATTTCATCAAGTTCTAGGAGAGTTTCTTCGTTCTTCTCAAGGAAATCTTTCAAAGCAGGGAAGCTCTCAAATTCACGGCCAGCTAGACCTCTCATCCAGAACTGCAATATTCTTTTGAAAGCCCTGATTTTATCTGCTGCAGTGAATATATTAGCATTTTTCCCCAGCAATGACACATTTACTTCGTTCATTTTGACAAAAATGTCAGATAAATAGGCAAGTCTCAAGAGTCATTGTTTGTCACTCAAACGATCGTCCTACTCGAAATGGTGATCAATGAAGAAAGTCATTACCTCAGCCCTAAGTTCGAAGAGTCCACTTAAAGTTTTTCTGCGAGAAAACCGTCTCACTTCTGTATGAAGAAGCAGAGATTTATGAAGGCTTCCCATGTCCTCAGAAATGATTTTGAAGAGTCTTGAATTTAGTGGTCTGGACTTGAAAAACAACCATTTTTACTGCTTCATTAAGAAAATTTTTGACGGACAGTGGGATTTTTGATGTGGCCAAAGCTTGACGGTCCAAAATACGACTGCTTTTCCAGTTTTTTTGCAACCGACTTCATGCGCGATACTGTACCAGTTGTTTTCCCAACCATTAAATTTGCACATCCGTGCAAATATGAACACAATTTTCCCAGGGTATATGATATTCTTCCAAGTACTCACTAACAAGTCTGAAAATTTCAGATTCTGTTGCATTAGCTGGCAGAGGTTTACATAATAATTAAAACAACTCTGCGAAATATCCTTCACAGAATTTTCAATGGCATCTTCATAATGGTAACGGACAAACATTAGTACAACTGCCAGATCTGCTACATCTCTTGACTTGTCTAACTGTAGTGCAAATTGACATGATCTGAACCGAAGGTTTAATTCTTCCTTGACCTAAACTGCCATGTCTTGAATGCAACGAGCCACTATGTCATTTCAAAGCGGCATGGAAGATTATTATTTAGCCTCCTTCTCATTGATCATGCACTTAACCATATCAGTCGCGCAGGGTTTTATTAATTTTTCGGCCATTGTGTGGAACTCACCTGCCTGAGCCACTTTGTAGCTTACAATGAAAGATGCCTCTGGTGCTTTTTCATTTGTACTATAAGATGTCTGAGTTAAGAACTTTTGTGAATTTAGTAACTCACGACGTTTCCTATCAAAGAAATAAATATTCTTGTCATGAAAGTGAGCATGTTTCAAAATGGCGACGTAATTTTGAAGATACCATCGAACTATTAGGTAAAATTCTGCCACATATTACACACTGAGGGCAATTTTCAGCATCCATGAAGTCCAAGGCTAAGTAACTCTCATTATGTTTACGTTTTTTTAATTAGAGGTTCATGTTGTATTTTGAATGTTGGCTCCTTCACATTTTCAGATGATGAGCAACTATTTTGTAAACCTGGTGTTTCCATTTCGCCTTCATCAGACCCACATCTTGTTTAGAGATATTTGAAGTTGTAGTGGCACACTTGGATGTTGATTGTTTTAATGATTCTGTTTTAAGCCACCTATCCATGATTCGGTGTCATCCTGTATTAAGAAAAGTAAAGTTAGGATCGTTATCACTCTGTATTAAAAATAGGATGACGTAGCTTGCAATTATCAAACTCGTCCTCTATTTACACAATTTTGAAGAAGGGAGGACAAAACTCACACAATTTTTCTTTAAAACGTTTGACATTTTTTCTGATATTATTAAATAAACTTTGAGATACAAAATTAACACATAACTCACTTTGAATTGCAAAATAATGGTTTTACCTCTCCAGAGTTTCCTGTGCTTTCTTGAAGTAACTTCAAAACAACTCTGCGAAATATTCTTCACACCTATTATTACTTCATCAATGTGCATTAATGATCAGATTGGCGTAAAAGGTACCCATTTTTGTTCTGTTAATTGCCAATAGAATGGCTGAATAAACAGTTATAGTTGTGTTCTTATTATTTTTCATGTTTGTATAACATTATATTTTAGACATTGAAAAGTAAATAATTTTACATCGGGAATTGGCGGAACCCCTAAGTGTTGCTTGCGGAACCTCGGGGTCCCGGGGAACACACTTTGAGAAACGCTGTTCTACAAGTTCCCCTTTCGCAATACGAATGCCAACACATTTTCTTGGGTTTACTTCGAGGCCTATCTCATTAAATTTCTGCATAGCTATGCGTGTTAATTCTATAGCTGCTTCTCTACTTTTGCCAATGATTGCGGTGTCGTCGGCAAAACCCAAAACTGTAAGAGGTGGCAGGTCTGGGCTCAGTGTATTTTCGTAAGTCAATTAATATTTTATTGTATTGGAGTACTTCGTTACTTCTAATCTTTATATACTTTCTTCTAATCGTGTAATAGTCAATTAAATCCCACTCGAGTTTTGATTTTCCCTAGATAAATCAAAACGTCTAGTGAGATTACTGTTGATAACTTCATTTTAACCCTCATTTTCTACGGTTTTAGTAAATGGTGCTTGGCCCACTATGGTTCTGAACCCTTCATATACCCTTTTTGCCGAATGCGATCATTTTGAGTGACACTGAATACATATTGTGTGTAATCTAATGTAACAAGTTGATTTTAACCCTAGCATACTAACGATATTCTACACCCGTGCATACTAATCATGAGTAAAATTTACTCATATATTTTTCAATCACCACTAAAATCTTAAGAGAGTATTTTATGATTACCTTTATGTTTCTTTTATGTGAATAAGAAATTTGAGCATGATATATTGTATGAATTAAGATTCAAACATCAATTTATGCAGTATTTACTGTATTGGTGAAGCACATTATCTCTGTAAATTTGAACATGAAATTCAGAAAGAAGAATATTACAAATGGACATTTAAAGTAATCAGGGCTCTCGAGTAAAGTAAAATCGTGCGGAGTGAGTAAAATTTACTCATGGATAGTGTTCTAGGGTCAAAACCCAGTAAATAGGTTAAAGAATGTTCATAATCAATATGTAACTGGTTTAAACCTTAATAAAGTCATTCCATCAACACCTTTTCTTTGCATCTTTTTGTATGTATTTTCAGAACCTTTTTCCACCCCCTTTTCCGATCATAATTTGCACCTTAATCCTTTCACTAGTGATCATGTTCACATTTTTATGCTTACCATTGCTGGCTCTAGCCAAGCAAAGCAGTCATCTCATTCTGTTTCTGACTTCCTTCAGTTTCCAACGACAACATAAATGCTTCACGTTCAATTTGGCTACAATTCTGAAGATGATTTACATTTTAAAAAGGAATAAATTCCATACAACTGCTATGTCTACCAGCATTAGTGCCAGTGTTGTTTAAAAGTTGCCAAATGTTGATTTTTATGCCTGTCAGTTTATTAACTCTTAATTTGTTGTTTACAAATTGTGACTGTCAAATGAGTAGATAAATTAGTTTGACTTAAAATGGGAAATGTAATTAGCATGTGGACTAAGATAATTAACATATTAAATTAAAATGGTCATACTAACTAATCGTGATGAGCTGTACTTCATTTAAAAACTGTGCAAATTGCTCTTAAATTGTCGATTTTGGTTCAAGGAATTTTTTTCCTCTGTACCTCGTATAATTTATCTTGGATTGCATCGACCCAAAGTTGGGAACCGTAATTCGCTGTGTCTATAGAAAGTCGGCTCCTCAATTTTGACTTCACTATGTTCGTTGCGCTGAATACTCTTTCCAATTCTGCATTTAATGCAGTAATGATAAAATTGAAATAGCCAAGTTACTTAATTTCTATGTATGCAAATCTCAGACCATAATTCGACTGTATTCTCTAATTTCACAAAATTTATATTTCACCACCGAGTCAAAACGTTGTCCATTATGTTACTTTCAAATCCTATTTTCTGTGCAATATCTACGATGTCCATACCTCACTTAGCTTTGAATACTTCTATACACATAAAGTGGACATTTTCTGCAGAACATTTACATTTTCGGGGGAGCCATTGTTGTACAGGGTGCGGCAGTGGGATATGACGGTTTTTATAGCCCTGTTGTGGGACACTCAGAACGAATTAAAAGAAAACATATATACTGGAAGTAATCTAGTACAATGCTATTTATTAATGTCTGATTACTTTTTAAAAACTACATGTCTTAAGTAGCCTCCACGGCAACGAATATATTCCTGCAATCTGCTATGAAAGTTCTGCATAACTCGCCCCAACAAAACAGGATCGATGGCACTAATTTCGTTCCTTATGTTTTGTTTCAGCTGGATGATGGTACCAGGCTTGTTGCGATACACCCTACTTTTCTTTATAACCCCATACGAAGTAATCAGCGCACACTGCTCTTGGTTCAATGAACTGTCTGCTAAACATGTTTCCAGAACGAATAATTTCACGATTTGGAGACAATGCCTGGCCGCCAAGATCTCCTGACCTGACTGCAGCTGATTACTTCCTATAGGTGTATCGCAACAAACCTCACACCATCATCCAGCTGAAACAAAACATAAGGAATGAAATTAGTGTTTTCGAACCTGTTTTGTTGGGACGAGTTATGCAGAACTTCCATAGAAGATTGCAGGAACGTATTCGTTACCGTGGAGGCTACTTAAGACATGTAGTTTTTATAAAGTAATCAGGCATTAATAAATTGCATTGTACTAGATTACTTCCAGTATATGCAGTGGGGGCTCGTGAAATTGTGGATTGGGAGAGCTGCAGTAGATTTTGGTACATACAAATTTCATTTCTTGATACCATTACTAATAAGTATAGGACAAAAATAAATGCACTTAGACCCTACTTACTTACTTACAAATGGCTTTTAAAGAACCCGAAGGTTCATTGCCGCCCTCACATAAGCCCGCCATCGGTCCCTATCCTGTGCAAGATTAATCCAGTCCCTATCATCATATCCCACCTCCCTCAAATCCATTTTAATATTATCCTCCCAGCTACGTCTCGGCCTTCCCAAAGGTCTTTTTCCCTCCGGTCTCCCAACTAACACTCTATGTGCATTCCTGGATTCGCCCATACGTGCTACATGCCCTTCCCATCGCAAACGTCTGGATTTAATGTTCCTAATTATGTCAGGTGAAGAATAGGGGAAACTGTCTTAAAATGACATACACAGGTAAAATGACATACCTTAGGTTTCTCAATACTTGTGCACGAGACAGAATTCCTTTGAACTGGGTTATGTTCATATATTGGTTACAGAGAACCTCCATAAATTGCTTTGATTTTTCGTGAAAAATCTTACTTGTGTGCTTAAATCAGCGAAAATCTTGTTGTCGAACTTTGGAGTGACATTTCTTTGGTGGCATTTTTCATAGACTTAAAGAAATCAAACACATTTTTTTGTATATGAGGCATGTAAGTACTTTCGTTCTGATTATTTTTGACGTTTTTTGTAACCTTCAAATCCATATAAGCGTTGCCTGTACCTCCATATGTTCAAAGCTACCAGTCAGGGTAAAATGACATACCATCTATGAGGATAAAATGACACTCTATGTCATTTTACCCGAATTGAAAGTTTATGCATTTTTAGGTGAAAAACACATCCATCCTACATGAATTTGGAAAGTTGATGAATCGGCACTATTCCTAGCTGTTCAAACATAAAATAAAATCCTTCCAGCTCGAGGAAAAAAAAGCAAGTAGGGACTATAAAATGCACCAAGCGAGGTCAACAAGCAACAGTGTTGTCATATTAGCTCTCCTGGAAATTTTGTTCTGCCTGCTTTGATATTTGCAATGAAGAAGAGAAAATATAACTTTTTTGATGAAGTTTCATATGGAACATTAGGACTAGTTAATGAACTGGGATGGATGACCGTGGAGTTGTTTACACAATGGCTAAAGTGCTGAATATGCCAACATATCCAAAAACAAAGTACTTCTTCTGGTTGATGCTCATTTGAACCATAAACATATTGATATGTTGACATATGCCAGAGATAATGGTTTTATCCTCTCCACACATCACGCATCAACTTCACCTCTTAGATGAGAAATTATTTGGGTCTCTCAAATCGTATCAGAACCAGGAAGACTCCAAATAGTTGAGGGTTTATCTTAGGAGAGCTGAGTGACCCAATACCAGATTGGCAGTTTATTTTCATTGGGCTACAGGAAAGCAGCCACCAACCACAATGCTATTATTTGATTTGCACAAACAATAATTTGGCCTTTGAATCAATCAATCCTCATACATTTCCTGATCATGTTTTAGTGCTGCAGGAATAACTGAATGGCTTATCGTAAGAAGAAAGCCCAAAACCGGAAACTGCAAATGCCGAAGACAATGCCCAACTGGAAGTAACTGCACTAATTCCTATAACTGCAGTTGGATCAGCTACACCAATTAGTATCTTAAACAGCTGAATCATGTTCTTTGTGATGTTCTGTAAGTATCTGCTGTAAATCTTTAAAGGAAAATACATCAAGCTTATTCGTGAGGCCATATTACGTATTCCGACTTCCGTTTCTTCACAAATTGGGCATATCTATAGGAAAAGAGGCACAACGAGAACAAACTTTTACTAGCAGCCCATACGAGGGGGAGTCATAAAGTTTTAATTATCACCTCGAAAAAATGAAGCTGCGACCATGAAACTTGGTGATGGTGTTAGTCCTTTTCTACATATTCGCCCTTCAACGCGACACATTTTTCCCAACGATGGATGACTTGACGTAGGTCTTGGTTGTAGAAGTCTGCATTTTGGCTGTTCAGGAAACATTCCACCTCAAAAATCACCTCATCGTCATTGCCTGCCACGCAATGGTTTCTTCATCCGAGGAAAGAGGAAGAAGTCACTAGGTACCATATCAGGAGAATACGGGGAGTGAGGCAAAATTTGATAGCCTAAAGAAGCAGCATGTGTGACTGGCGAAGACCCAACCATCACCGGGCAAGGTGATGCTGAGTGTGTTTTGGGACATCCAAGGTGTGGTGCTGACAGATTATGCTCAGAAGGGGCAAACCATCACAGGAGCATACTACCGAAATCTCCTGACAAGGTTACGGGAGGCTATCAAGACGAAGCGTCGCGGGAAGCTGTCCAAAGGGGTCGTTTTGCTTCATGACAACGCCCCAGCTCATTCTGCACAGGACACAGTCCTGTTCTTGTCACCAAGGGAAGAAAAGACTTCCTTTGGATCAAGAAGTGGACAGAGATGATCTGGGATGTAACTCAGATGACGATGATGATATGTCATACCTTTATTGAAATAACTTATTCTGTCATTCAAGACAAAAAGAGACTTGGTTCAATTGTACTAAGTGCAAGGAGACTTGGCTCAATTGAACTAAGTACAATTTGTGTGCACAGCGAGTCTGCTCGTCTCTCCAAGAAAGCAAAGTCATTTTCATGCCATATATTCAAGTAAAAATATTCGGTATCTCACTTTGAGATGAGTATGTCATATTACCCGAGTACTGTCGATAAAATGACATAGTGATACAATTGTTTAAAAAGCTGTATAGGGGACACCTAATGTAAAATATCCTCCTTTTAACTGTGCCATAGTAAAAGTAATATAGTTTAATATCTGTATGTGTAAAATAATCTTTTATTTATGCAGAAACACACCACCAACAGCAGTTTTTTCTTATGGTATGTCATTTTAGGACAGGTTCCCCTACAATGCGTGCAGTTCTGCGTTGTGTAACTTTCTCCATTCTCCTGTAACTTCATCCCTCTTAGCCCCAAATATTTTCCTAAGTACCTTATTCTCTAACACCCTTAACCTATGTCCCTCTCTCAGAGTGAGAGTCCAAGTTTCACAACCATACAGAACAACCGGTAATATAACTCTTTTATAAATTCTAACTTTCAGATTTTTTGACAGCTGACTAGATGATAAAAGCTTCTCAACCGAATAATAACACGCATTTCCCATACTTATTCTGCGTTTAATTTCCTCCCGAGTGTCAGTTATATTTGTTACTGTTGCTCCAAGATATTTGAATTTTTCCACCCCTTCGAAGGATAAATCTCCAATTTTTATATTTCCATTTCGTACAATATTCTGGTCACGAGACATAATCATATACTTTGTCTTTTCGGGATTTACTTCCAATCCTATCGCTTTACTTGCTTCAAGTAGAATTTCCGCGTTTTCCCTAATCGTTTGTCGATTTTCTCCTAACATATTCACGTCATCTGCATAGGCAAGAAGCTGATGTAACCCGTTCAATTCCAAACCCTCTGTGTTATCCTGAACTTTCCTGATGGCATATTCTAGAGCGAAGTGAAAAAGTAAAGGTGATAGTGCATTTCCCTGCTTTAGCCCGCAGTGAATTGGAAAAGCATCAGATAGAAACTGCCCGACCTATACGGACTCTGCTGTATGTTTCACTGAGACACATTTTAATTAATCGAACTAGTTTCTTGGGAATACCAAATTCAGTAAGAATATCATATAATACTTCCCTCTTAACCGAGTCATATGCCTTTTTGAAATCTATGAATAACTGATGTACTGTACCCTTATATTCCCATTTTTTCTCCATTATCTGTCGAATACAAAAAATCTGATCAATAGTCGATCTATTACGCCTTAAACCACACTGATGATCCCCAATAATTTCATCTACGTACGGAATTAATCTTCTCAAAATAATATTGGACAAAATTTTGTACGCTGTCAACAAAAGTGATATTCCTCGAAAGTTACCACAGTTGGTTTTGTCCCCCTTCTTAAAAATAGGTACAATTATGGACCCCTTCCATTGTTCTGGTACAATTTCCTTTTCCCAAATAGCAAGTACAAGTTTATAAATTTCGCTATATAATGCACTTCCACCCTCTTGTATTAATTCTGCTGGAATTTGATCGATACCTGGAGACTTGTACTTTTTCAGATTTTCTATCGCAATTTCGACTTCTGAAAGCGTGGGTTCAGGTATAAATGGCTCAGCAGTTTGTATTTCAATTTCATCCCGATCATTTCTATTTGGCCTATGTACATTTAGTAGTTGCGCAAAATAGTTTTTCCATCTGTTTAGGATTGATGGAGAGTCTGCAAGCAAGTCACCATTCTCATCCTTGATCACGTTTACCCTTAGCTGAGATCCGTTCTTAAATTCCTTTATACCCTTATATAAATCTCTAATGTTTTTATACTTACTATTTGCTTCTACCTCATTCAGTTTTTCCTTCAAGTAATCCCTCTTTTTATTCCTAAGTGTACGACTTTCTTCCAGTCTTTCATTGAAATAATTATCTCTCTTCTCCTCAACTGGATCCTGTAAGAATTTCAATTTTGCCTGTTTCCTTCTTTCTACTACCATGCAACAATCTTCATCAAACCACGGTTTCTTTTTCTTAGTTTCATAATAACTTATGCTCTGCTCAGCTGCAATTTTGATACTATCTCTGATATTTTCCCACACGCTGTTAACATCTAATTCCTTCTCAACTTCGTCGGAACTTTATAAAGTGGCAAACTTATTCGAAATTTCGACGTGATAATTGTGCTTAGTTTCCTCGTCCATTAATTTCAAAATATTGAATTTAGTAATATTAACTTGTTGCTCTACTCGCTTGGCTATTGATAGTCTTTCTCTTAATTCTCCAATTACCAAATAATGGTCAGAATTACAGTCTGCACCCCTGAAAGTTCTAATGTCTACTATACTAGTGTGTCTCCGTTTATCTATCAAGATGTGATCTATTTGGTTGTGTGTCAATCCATCTGGAGAAGTCCAAGTATATTTATGTATATCCTTATGGGGGAATGTTGTACTTTTGACAATTAGATTTTTCGATGTGGCAAAGTTGACTAATCTAACTCCATTGTCACTACTAATTGCGTGTAGGCTCTCTTTTCCAATAGTTGGTCTAAAAATATCCTCCCGTCCTACTTTAGCATTGAAATCCCCCAAAAAAATTTTCATGCGATATCTAGGTAACTGATCAAAAGTATGTTCCAATTCCTCATAGAAGCTATCCTTTATACGGTCGTCTTTCTCTTCTGTAGGGGCGTGAGCATTTATAACTATGATGTCGCACCATCTACCCTTAAGTACTAAATATGATAACCTGTCACTGATAAATTCGACCTTTTTTACGGCTGATTTTATTTTTTATGAACAAAGAATCCTGTTCCTAATTGGTGATTATTGTTTCCTTCCCCATAATACAACAAGTAATCTCCTATTTGTGATATGCCATTCCCATCTAACCTAACCTCTTGTACTCCCACGAAGTCTATTCTATATCTAGCTAGTTCTTTTGCTACTAATGTACCCCTCCTGTTCTATAAAGACTAGTACGTTCCAAGTGCCAAATCTCAAAACCTTATTCCTTTGCTGTGGTCGTGCCAGAGAATCAGTCCTATTCCGAGGCTTATTGTAAGGATTCGTAACAAGCTGTTTTTTACGGTGATGGGTTGTTAGCCCTTCGCCCAACCCCCAAGCTGGAGGACCACACCTTATCGGCTGTCCACGACTGCTTATTCAATATAATCACAGCTACCCTCCATATCTGGAGGCCGTCTCCTCTATCCGCAACCTGAGGACGCGCCATGCCGTGGTGATAGGGACCCACAATACATGGAAAATAAATGCACTATATATCGAAAAATCAAAACTTCCTGACTTAGTTGAGAGATATCTGTGGCATCATTTGCTAATCGCTAAAAAAAAAAAAAAAAACTAATACCATCGATTTCAGTCTGAATTTCAGATCGGCAGACACTCAACTTGCAATCTACCAGTGCATACTGAATTGTCTTAGAATTACCTTTCAACAGTGGCATGTTCTAAATAATCTAAATGATTTTTGAGAGGCTCATTTAGATTACTCGCGAACTGTAGTAACCCACGAAATACACCAGTGTTCTTCGAATCGTTTTTTCATCATGTCCCCTAAGGGGAAATTCATATTGGCCACAAAATTTGACACAATCAATCTTTTCTAAAAATAATTTCATGTTTTTTTTTTTCTCACTTCTTGATTATGTTTGAGAATGTTTGTACTGTTCGTTTCACTTAATTGCACAACAATATTAGTTTTGCCTAACATAGCCAATGAAACAACATTTTTAAGGTGAGGCTGCGAAGATTCGTGCATTTTGCTTTTTAGGGGCAAATGTCCTAAATATGTCACACCACTCCTTGTCCATGCAGCATCACCACCGAAGAGGAGGCAAGGAAAACAAAATACAGATTTTTTTGTTCACATCCACGTAACGACAAATGCTTAGCGTAAATTTCATTGTTATACTTCCTTACATATATGCACTATTTCGGCTGGATGAAGCTTGAGTAAGATTTAAGTCGGGTAACGGACGATCCTGTAATTTCACTTCATTACATCAATCTTCTCCGCGAGAGAAAGTTGAGAAAAATAAAATTAATATTTTGTAATTCACACACACTCATGCTTGCAAATTTGCACTGGTTAAGTTACGATACTAAGACGTCACACCAAAGTAACACTCAGATATACTGATGGTCAACAATTTTCTAAAACTGGAAAAGAAGTCTCTTTCGCATTTTACGCGCTATATCAAAAGAATTCTACTCGTGCAATCATTTTGAGTTAAGGCAAATATTTGGTTCTGCTGGAGGCTGGTTTTATACGTAATAATAAGGCAAAAGAGAATATTAATTTCGTTATATTAACTCGATAAGATTCTACAACAATAAGTATGTGAAAAGAAAATAAAAATTTTGTCATTAAGTTTCAAGGGAATAGAGAATCCATTTGTCGTAGCATTACAATAGCGGTGTGGGAGGAGAGGAAAGATCCCTTGTGGCCTGGCTCTGCAAGCCATTGCAGTGAGATATGGGTTTTAAACAGCGGCAGTTTCCATCTGATTCCCTTCACCTCTCTACCCCCTGACCATTCAAGACACACTCTCTATGAGCTGACCACCCTGCAGATTCCAGGACGACTTTGAATGCAGTGTCAATTCCAATACAGTCGACGCTCAAAAAGATTATGCATAAGATAATAGTACATATTCCCGGCCAGATGAAATATGAAGCAATTTACCAATAAAAGCTGTAGAAATTCTTCTACAAATTAAAATAAATATTATTTTTATATTCTTGTCAAAACAGGGAGTGCTGCAGCTCCGGAGCTCTTATGGACGAGCCGCCCCTGAGTATATGTGTTTTCTTTTAATTCGTCCTGAGTGTCCCACAACAGGACTACAAAAACCGTCACATTCCACTGCCGCATCCTATAGTTCGTTACAACACTACACTATAAAGTGGCAAATGAGATTCTTTTATGTTTTCGATTTTGTTTAGAATGAATTTATAATGTGAATTATTTGCTTAGATGATTTCTTGCGTCTGAATTTTCACTTTAAAGGATTTTCAAAGTGGTTTGGGCTTCTCCTAAAATCACCAAACATTAAATATTTCAATGACATCCAAAATGAAATGTCGCAGCTTGTAACTTACAATGTCTTTATATTTGTCGCTAGGCACTAGGAAAACATATAATTATGTCTCCAGTATAGCTCTAAGGCTGGTATTCATAGTCGACACTTTCGATTAAAGTGTCCTTTGGAAGACGCAAAGTATCACTTTTCCGTTGCACAGTGAACACTTTGGTGCAAAGGAACACTTTGGGTAAAAGTGTACTTCCGACCACACTTTGAGCCGAAAGTGACACTTTGTAGAAAAATGGCGGACGTCTTGGAGGTTGTCGAATTATTTATTATAACGTGCGGAAGAGATGGCACAATTAGTGGACAAACTACAAAAGCGCAACATTAGAGAGAGGCCTAAAGACAATCCCGTGGAATTTTATAATGATATAGAATTAAAAAAAAACGGTTCCGATTTGATAAAGAAACTTGTTGAGATTGCTTATACTTTCGATGATTGGTTGACAAAAACGAATAATAGGGGTTTGCCAGTGCCTCCAATAATACAGTTATTGACTGCATTAAAATTCTATGCTACAGATATGTACCATACATTGATATACATTGATATATATATATATATATATATATATATATATATATAATGTTATAGTTCAGGTATTTCTGTAGTAACATTCGTATATTTATAACCTCAATTCGATGAAGTGATATGTAGGTAGATATGCCTATATAACCTATTTTTTATTACTGAAACGAATTTTTTAACTTAAATAATATTAAACTAACTTCAATCTAATGTAGGCACAACTATCTTAAATTAGCATTGAGAGACCTCACGTGCCTGCCTCCTAAGTAGATTCCATAATTATATTGGGTTTAAAATGATTTTGATTTTTGTTGACTACCTGTATTTTGAGATAAAATTTGTCTTGATGTTGATATAATCATTACTATTTGATACCGGTAATATATATTTTCACGCCGGTAAGCAATACATCTACTGTCTCTAGTTCATGTGCAGTCATAACCTCACCATGAAAAGAGATCTCATACTATTAGGCCTATTTTGTTTCGCATTGTAGAAAAATTTGGCATTCAAAATATTCCTGAAGAGCAGGCAATAATGGAAACGAGAGAGAGAAAATAGTAGTAGTAGTAATAATAATAATAATAATAATAATAATAATAATAATAATAATAATAGCAGTAGTAATGTGTTTATATCATTTTTTTTACTTCTATTCACAATTCACGAAAAAGACAAAAATGAAAATAAAGGAAATAACACGATATATCAATGAAGCAGATACGTATAAAACCTAACCTAACGATATAAATTTAATTATATATATATATATATATATATATATATATAATATACACAAAACTCAACCTACTTAGTCCAACTTAACCTAACTATATAAACTAATAGAAGATATGTACAAAATCTAACTGAACTATATAAATCAGTGGAACTGATACATACAAAATCTAACTTAGCGACATAAATCAATGAAAAAGATATGTACAAAACCTAATCTAACTATATAAATTAATGGATCAGCTATGTACTGTACAAAACCTAACCTAATTTCACCAGCAGTATCGCTACCTATTTAATTAAATATTATATATCTGAACTGACTGAAATAATCTAAACTATCGGCAACAAAAACTAGAAACTGAAATAAAACAACTTTAAATATATATTTCATTTCTCGCGCGATCAATTAGGCTCCCAATTCAAATCACAAGCAGTGTAATTTGTAGGTTATACGCCATTAATTTGTTATTGTTTGTTCACTTGTTTTGCAAGGCATTGTGGGACTTCTGTTGCCAGCCAAATTGTAACTCTACACTTTGCTGGCGTAAAGTGACACTTTGTAAAGTGCACTTCTTCAATCGTCTATGAATACCACTAATATGAAAGAGCCACTTTCGTCAGAAGTGTCACTTTGCAAAGTGGTGATATAAAGTGTCGACTATGAATACCAGCCTAAAACTAGTTAGAACTAGCGACAAAGTCGCTTAGTTGGCAACACTGTTCGCACTGGCTTATTCATGGGGAACCTACGCTACCTTACTACAGCTGGCTGTGAAACAATGAATGATAAAGGCGCGGAAAGGGGTGGGGGGCATTGCATAACATTACGCAACTGACAGCTAACCAGCGCTTGTGTGCCGAGGTTGAATCTGTTGAAATTATTAATTCAGAGCTCACGAACATTTAGATTGATCATTTACGAAAGACTCAATCTTTATTAGCTTTCATATAGTGGATATTTTGATTAAACACATTGAAATTTTGTTACTAGTGTTTGCGCTTGAATTCTCTGACTTAGGGAAAATATTCAGTGTAAATCCTTTGCTATATGGATGTTATTATTGCAGTTTTTGTAGTAGTGCACAGTGATCCCAAACTCGGAAAATTCCTCCAAAAATAATGTTTTCAGCTTTTTTACTGATGATTTTTGCTTGCGGCACTTGATAAAGAACACATTGGGGAATATAAATTCAATACTGGAAGATTTTTAATTTAATAAATACGCCGGTAAAACAGCTAGAATTTGAATGTTTTAAAACCCCAATTTTTACGCTAACGAAAACGATTATTTTTTTTATAAAATTTAACACATCTAGTTTTATTCCAAATAAATTTTAATGTGAAGAATGACTTTTCTAGAACACAAAGAAATAGTAAATATAGACTTTGTTTTACTTACTACACATTCTACAATAAAATAATGTCGTGAGGAAATAAATTCTCGTTGAGCTACAAAAAATTTGCAACTGAAAGTAGCAATGAGTTTATGTTCCAAAGAAAGCTTATAGTGTGTAGAATGTGAAAAATGAAAAACTTCTGCAGTCACTTGCAGTCGTGGGTGTACTTGATATTTTGATGAGAGCTTGCATTAGCGCATGGGCCAGATTCCTCAATCAGCACCTCCACACTGGCAATACCGCATAGCATACGTTTCTGCAGATTTTTATTAATTTGTATTGGTTATTAAAGCATTGCGGATATGTTGGAGTTTCGAAAGTGCATATTATTATTATGAGATCTCCTTTATTTTAAACTTTTGCATGTTCACAATGGAATGTCGAAGACCTCTGAGAGAGCTGTACAAAATTTTTCGACAAAAATCTGGTGAAGGTAGAAGTGAACAGCGAACACATTTACCTCGTTATATATTAAAGTGTTTAAGGACCACTCTTCCTCTGAACATGATAAGAAAATAAATGCACAAGTGATGAGTTTTATAAATTATTATTTTGATAAACTTGAAAAGTGTCGCAGAAAACATGGAGCATTTTTATTAAATTATGAAAGTTGCTTGATAGAGTTTCAGTGTTTCTCAGTAGGAGAATCATAGAGGAATCTTCAGGTTCAGGAGAGATTAAACGAGGACGCCGTAAATTGGCTTTTGATGACAGCAGTGATAGATGTAAATTACGAAAAACAGAAGCGATACGTCAGAAAAAGTGTGACCGAGTTAACTTTCGCTACAAAGACAAGGCTTAGAGAAGAAGGGAAGTAGGTATTTTTTAAAATAATAAGTGAAGTTATCTTAGCAACTCTACGAGAGTAGGAAAAATCCATCTGCCGTGGACTGAATCTACATCAGCTAATTGTTTTTTCTCTCTATTGGTGGAAAAGGTTGTAAACTTCTTGTGTTTAGCTAGACTTTCTTTTTTGTGAATCATTTTCTTAATCGTTTTGTAATTATATTGATTTTCTTTTGCTATTTGTAGTATGTTATTGTATTATTTTTTGTAATTATTTCTACTTAACGGTATTTGTACTAATCTATCAAAAAGTTGAACGTGCTGAACTTGTGAGACATAGGATGTACGGAATGTATTGAAATACTATAATATGTATGACCCGGTTTTGTGTAAATGTCGAACACAAATTTTGTTTTCCGTTTTGTTATCGTGATATCTAAAATATTTTCTTGGGTAAATTTAAGATTATTATGTAAGCTGTTAAAGGATTCCATTATATGGTTATCTGTTTTCACATTATCATATATAATCAGTGTATCGTCCACATATCTTCTATATAATTGAATATTTTGGTTCTGTACTATATTTCCAATATACTAGCGTTACGTCACGAATGACGTGAAGCCTGAGTTATGGCCAGGTTACAACTGAAATAATATGTTTTGTATCGCAGCAATTAAATGGAGATATGTTTCTCGTGTGTACAACGAACACTCTATGCATACCTAACCTTGTATTCTCTGTGGCTAATTCCTATCTTTAGTTATCTTATCACACACAGACAAGTCATTCTTAAAATATAATTGAGGATATGATGGTAACAACTCACTCTTAAGTTTATCTTCGAATTTGCAATTGTGTAACATAATTACATTTTCATATGCACAATAATGTTAATATTTTATATTTGATATTGTTATGTATTACCTGATGATACCCCAGGAGGGCGAAAACGTTTGCATCTATAAATAAATTTAGAACAAATGTTATAAAATATAACTTGCTTTTTATATTTATTGAATGGCAAGTCATAAAGATTGATATTTAGAAAACTTGATACAACTATATAATATTGTTAACAAATTTTTATTCCTAGATTTATTTAAATTGGTCAATAGACCTAATTCTTGATGATGATGATGATGATGATGATGATGATGATGATGATGATGATAGAAATTTATTTATGCATTTGTTTAAGTATGTAATGTAATTATATATTTAGGCCTTCTTTTCTTACAAATTGAAGTGCTGTTTTACATTTAAAACAATATTTAACATTACAAATTTATATCCATTATATTGCATAGGATGATAAACTTCTATTGCAACTATTAAATTATGTTAGAGGAGCACAATTGACCTAACGGACGTAATTTTTTTAACTTGGTTATTTAACGACGCTGTATCAACTACGAGGTTATTTAGCGTCGATGAGATTGGTGATAGTGAGATGATATCTGGCGAGATGAGGCCGAGGATTCGCCATAAATTACCTGACATTTGCCTTACAGTTGGGGAAAAGCTCGGAAAAACCCAACCAGGTAATCTGCCCAAGCGGGAATCGAACCCGCGCACGAGAGCAACTCTGGATCGGTAGGCAAGCGCCTTAGCCGACAGAGCTACGCCGGTGGCTACACGGACATAATTCGATCATTCGTGAGTCATGGCACCTGTCATTTAATCTACACAGTTGCTTACGTAAAATTATGATGCACATTCAAGTGAATACACACAACAATATTACAGTAAATCATTCCTTTTAACGGTCTTGTCCTAATTAATGTAATATAATCTATTTATAATTTACAGTACGGTATTTATAAATACTACCTACTTTTAAATGTTATTTGTATATAGCTCGGGCACTTGTAACAGTTACCAAAAATAACAGTTCAGCATATTTCTAGTCTAAAGGTATTGGATTTTGCAAAACGTTCCGTGGAAACGATGTTTCCTTCAAAGGGCTAAAACGAATGCAGTAGGTAACGTTTTAATTACCGGTACGTTAGAATGTAGGCTTTGAAGGCCGGCGTCAATGGAACAAGGATTTTCCTGGTTTGGCGTACAAAGGGGCATCTCTGGTACGTCGAGGAGATCATTACGCCCGCGTGTACCTCTCCACTGAAGAAACGTCTGGTAGCAACACGGCCTCTCAGCCCGGAAAATTCTTGTTCAACCTTAATTAGCAATAATCCGTGCATCGCCATGTCTATGAATCTGGGAAATCAGCGGGAAGCACGAACGTGTGACAAATGACAAGAAGACTATTGACATGGGTATGACCCATGGCAATATAGAACTTGTTCATAATGTGTCTGAAATGTAATACCCATAGCGTTGTGCAAAGTTAAATAAAGTAATGAAGCTAAGTGCTTCAGCCTTGACCACATTAATTTTGAGGCTGTTTCGTACGTCACTTAACAGTGAAATACTATTTTAAAAGAAACTAAAAGCCATCGTGTTTTACTGCATAATTTACGTGGACAACTAGGAAATATATGGAAATGAACTTAGGCATCTGAAAACAGATTCTTGATATATATTGCGGAAATTTACATCATGGCTAGAATCAGAAATTAAAATATAATGCAAAGAGTATATATAAGCTCTTTTTTTTTAGTAGGTTATTTTTTGACGCTTTATCAAAATCTTAGGTTACTTAGCGTCCGAATGAGATGAAGGTGATAATGGCGGTGTAATGAGTCCGGGGTCCAGCACCGAAAGTTATCCAGCATTTGCTCATATTGGGTTGAGGGAAAACCCCGGAAAAACCTCAACCAGGTAACTTGCCCCAACCGGGAATGGAACCCGGGCCACCTAGTTTCGCGGCCAGACGCGCTAGCGTTACTCCATAGGTGTGGACTATAAGTTCTTAGGCCTATTTTTCAATTAATAGTAAGCGTTGTGAAATAAATTTATGAACTAAAAAAAAAAAATAGAACAAAAGCACAGCATTTTTAAACAAACACGGTTCCTGGGAATATATACAGAACGTCCCATTTATCTTGACCACCCAAAATAACTTTTCTTGCAAGCACCAGATTAAAAATTGTTTCATACAAAAAAATGTACAACTGAAAGGCGGAAGTAATACGGATGGAGAGTCAACTTTGTAGAATTATTTATTTTATTAACGAGATACGCGTATTAACATTGTTTCTTTAAATGTCACTATCTATTTATTATTCAATATTTCAATTAAGCTCGTCAAGATCTTTTCAAAAATATATTACATCGAGTCATTCTGATAAACAGAAACGTTATTGTTGACTTGACGGCACGGTTCCTGTGCATAGTATGAAGTGATTTGACTTTAAGTTGCTGTAAACAATACGTAGTATATTGCAGATGATACTCAGGGTCGCGTAACCCATTACACGTAGCTTTGGTTTTATTCCTCTAAACACTGATGACTGAGTGGGTTTCATATGTTTACTGTAAACCAGAGCTACGTAGAATGGGTTACGTTACCCTGGGTATCTGCGATGTAGGTCTCCTACGTATTGTTGTCATGTAGGCGTGCCTGGGTAAAACCCAGGAAGGGGAAGAGGATCGTAGCCATAAGGACTTTTGGTTGCCTTTCACAATAATACCAAATAAGAACCATCATAATTATAACAATTTAATAAAGAACAAGTAGAGAGAGATAATATAATATAAATATACAGATTAAGAACAATAACTCAAATATCCGCAGGCACGGGATATCAGGAATATTAAGAAATAGATAATAATCTAGTACAATGCAATTAAGAGAGAGAAGGGGGAAGAGAGAAAAGTAATATCTAAACTAGAAATGGATATGGGAAATATTACTGTATGACGAAAATGATCGAATGCCCATTAGAATAGAATCCTAAAAACACTCGGGCTCTAGTAACCCCGATAAAGTTCAATAGTCCAACCTTTAGCTGAGCTGAGTTTCAAACCCATGCAGAACACGTCATCACGGAGTGACCCACTATCTCCGTTAATGACGTTGCGCCGTCTTGAAAACTTCACTGTCGGCTTAGGGACATTAACCATCCCTCGTAATGTGGAATATTATGATAGCTGCACCGTGAAAGATGAAACAGACCACCCCTAGGTCTGTATAACGATGATCCACAAACGGTGTTCCAAGGATGGCTAGTAGCACACACTCAAAGTCGTTCCCATTCGAACGATTGGTCACGCTCGACCGCCGCAAAGACGAAATACCCAGTCCACAAAAGTTTCAGCAGAGGTTGGAGATTGGCCGTTCTCTCTCTCTGTGTCGTGGCTCGCTCGAGTCCCCTCTCGAGCTCCTATGCACCTGGACTCCCCGAGTCCCTTCTCGTAGTGCTGTCCCCCAGACTCTCTCTCCAAACCACCGTCCGCCCGGTCTCCCAGCCGAGCGCCACCCCGTCTGACTAGTTCCTCCAATCAGCGGAGGAGAAGATAGGGGTGAGTTCACAAATAATAAAACCAAACAGTATAGCCACCATAACAGATAAAATAGCCCGCAGCATAACTACACCAACTTAGTCAAATCACTTCCCAAGAACCATGCCGTCGAGGTACCAAGTAACGTTCTGTTTATTAGAATGACCCACTGTGATACATTTTTGAAAAGATCTTGACAAGGTTTAAAGACTGAATAATAAATGCCTAGTGCCTTTTAAATAAACAATGTTAGCACTCGTATCTCATTAATAAATACACAGTACACAGACCCGAAGACTTAATTCCAGTCTATTTTTAACTATTGCAGATGATAGATGAAATGGTGGAAAATGGATTGTGTTGGTTATTCGGGAGTACCCCGAGAAAAATTCTCTACAATGTCTGCTTTGTCCACCACAATAAAATATTTCATCACGACGAGGCTCGGAACCGAACCTCTGCGCGCTAACGCTGAGCGACAGACGAAGCTTGAATTATATTTCATATTGAATTGTAGCACCAGTGTATTATATTAACATGGGTCATTGAAAAAACAAGTAAACATTTAATTCAGGAAGACAAGAAATAATGTTTCGATTTCTTTCACATCTGACAAGGACATCGCTCGTATTCAAGCTTTCCAAGAGAATGAATCTGGACTTTGGCTCCATGCGATGAGCGTATTCCGAAACTCAGCGCTGAGCAATCTGATGGCATCACGGTGTTCCAAATTTCAACGATGACGTCACTGATGCTTCACAGGTGTCGCACCGGTTCCATCAGCTTGCAGAGGTGATGGCAGTCTCCATCAGCCGCCATCAGTGAATCTGATTGGTTCTTGTATAGGGCGGGAATTAGCAGACGAATTACTTCGTGCACTGTTGTGTCATGGCGGTGTGTTTTGCTTTGATTCTGCTGTATTGTTTGTAATGAGCACAATGTAAAAAAATATATTAATGGCTTATGAGCGAACATGTCAACGGACCAGTTATTACTACCGGTTCAAGAAATAAATTGTTTATGCTTTCTTTTTTTTTGAGCGAGATGACAGTACGGAAATTTCGCAAAATCTTGCTAGCGTAGCACAGACAACAATTTGTACGGCCGCCATGATAGTCATTGAACCTTCCAGCAGTTTTGTTCCTATTTCGCTGCAGAGTGACGTCATTATTGTCATTATTGAGATTCGGAATACGCTGGATGCCTTCCTCCTATGTTGGTACCTTGATGGACGGTAAATCTTCCCAAATCGCTGTTGCATTGCATCTGGGCTGCAAAATTTGCCATGTCCACCAATGTATATGCGGAGAGATCGTGGATTCTTTTGGACATCATGCCAAGCTGTGCCAGAAGTAAATGTCGTATTCCTAAACATTCTGCTATTAATAACATCATTAATAGATTTTTAACTTTTAGTGGCATTCCAACTCTTCTTGAACCTCGGTCGGATGGTAAACGACCTGATGGCTTGACATTAATTCCTGGGTTCAAAGGTAAATCACTCATCTGGGATTTTACATTTAAAATCTTCACTCAATTGTGCTGGATCTGCTGCTGAATCCGCTTATCATATTAAACGACGTAAATATGAACATCTAACATCAAACTACATCTTCATAAACTTTTGCAGTTGAGACCTTTAGTCCGTGTTGTTAGGACCCTAAAGATCTACAGACCCAAACTGGTAAACGATTACTGTCCTGTACCTGTGATCCTAGATGTAGGCCTATCAATTTCCTTCGTCAACGCATTGGAATTGCGGTTCAGCAAGGAAATGCTACCTCCATCCTGGGATCATTTTTTAACTCCATTTTGATGGATGAGATCTTTATCATATAATTCCTTCCTCTCATACAGTATTCTATAATTTATTTCTTTTATCATATTTCAACTCACACTAACGGCTCACTAACAACCCTTTTCAGATTAAATACAGTGTTTCTATTTAAATACTAGCTCAGACATTTCTGTAAAATGTAAATAGATCTATTGTTAATTTGTATGTTGATTTTTATTGTTTATAAGTAATATAAAAAATTATGACTGGGAAACATACGGTGTTATTCCCTACGCAGTTTCGTTATACACAAAAGAAAGTGATAATCACAGCAATGATCCTTCATTATCTATCGAGTATCGATCGACACGGTGACAGACGAACCTAACTCAGACTTGAACGACTTCTGTAATGTAGTGATGACTCAATGTTTTCATTAAGATTGCACAGTACGATTATTTAGTCCTGACAGTCGCCGACAATATGCGCCTGGGTCAGGCGAGTCCATTAAGTTACGCCAAGGGATGTTCAGGTTAGTCTGTCGCCTGAAGTCAGAGCGATCGGATGTCACGCATGCGGTATAAGCTGTACTGCATTCCTATACCGATCGCTCGCCATTATCTCTACTCTGGAACTCTCCCCACTACTCCTACTACTTCCTCTCTTTCGCGTCGCGGAGCTATCAGGACTAAATAATCGGTCTGTACTATGGATGTGTGGGGAATAAAGGCGTGATTTCAAGAAGGTATGGAGTGGGTAAGACTTGCTACAACCGTCCTTCATTCTTCTCAGAGCCAGTGAACTAAAACTCATATAATAATAGCAGTGATATTAGTTCTGTAGCAGTGTTTCCAGCATGAATGGTAATAGCAGCAGTGGAGGTATTACTAGTGACACAGTAGCAGTGGCGGAGCTTGGTTTTGTTGCCCCCCTCCCCGCTGCTTAAAACATTACGCTCCATATAGCTAACCCCTCCATTTAGTCCTCAGGTTATCAAGGCACTTCACTGTTAAGAAACTTACAATTTTTTAATGTAGAGAGTTGTATTAATTTATTTTATATATAAGTATTGTTTTAATACAACAGATAAATGCGTAATGCATCTATAAATAGTATAACATATTACACAATTTTTACAATAGTCAAAGAAATGCTTAAAAAATACATTGTTTTTTTTTTACGAAAGATTCTAAAACTTCTTTACTCGGGACTTTGATGCTGCAAATGAATCGATAGTCAGATTGAAATCTGTCTTCCAAGCTGAGTCGCTTTCAATGTTCAAATAGAAAGTCCATGAAGTCGCTCCTGTGACATTGCACTTCTAAGGTAGCTCTTAATTAGCTTCAGTTTTGAGAATGATCTCTCAGCCGTCGCATTCGCCACGGACACTCATTTTATTTACCACAATGTAAGTAAAATGTAAGCTGTACAAACGTCGGGGAAGCTGGCAGACAAAGTTGAATTTTGACATATAGGCCTAATGGCTTTAGCCAGTTGTCTTATATTTCTGACATTTTTTATTTCCTTTCTCAAAATTCAGCGGAAGCTAACCATTTGTTGAGGGAAAGAATCCATTAGATCCCTATTATATTGGTCACTTAAGGCATTTTGATAAGCGGTAAAGCTTACCGTCAGTAACTCTATATTTCTGACTCAAAACTTCAAATTTGTTTATTACTTTTCTGAATGACTCAAAACGTACTCTCATTCGGGAAATTAGAATGTCCAACATTTTAAAATAAACCTCAACTTTGAACATCTTTTCACTTTCTTCGAGCCATTCAGCTTGGCTAAGTTCGTTTAGTGTTTTTTTCTTTTACACTAAGGAGTCTCTTCTTTTGAAAATTAGGTTCTATTCCCCATGAAAGTGCTTGAGTCCTTAATTCCTTCAAAATAATTCGTTATTGTCTTAGCTCCTCATAAACGTTGTTGATGTAGGTATCGGCATCTTTTATATCAATAGACTTCTATAGATATAGATAGACTATACCAAAACTTTTATTGCGCCCACGAACCTTCTGCGCCCCCCCCCTCGCAGTCGCGAAGGCTGCGAGTCCGTCTCTCCATCCCTGCACAGTAGTAGAAGCAAGAATGGTAATAGTAGTAAGCAGTGGTAGTGATAGTAATATCTATAATAGTAGTAGTAGTAGTAGTAGTGACAGCAGTAGAACTCATAGGGTAGTAGTAACAATAGTAGTAGCAGCAGTAGTGTTAGTATTAGCAGTACTGTGTAGAGATGGGATAAACTGTTCTTTTTAAGAAACAGTTTCGACTGTAACTGTTTCATGAACGAAGCTGTTCCAAAATAACAGTTTCAAAGAAACAGTTTCATAAGAATATATTTACAACATCAGTGCCAACTGTTCCAAGTATTCCAACTGTTTCAACTTCTAATCTGTTTCTGGAACATGTTTCAAAGCCCTTGAATCGTCTTTAAATCAGGTGTTCAGTGTATTATGACAACGAAAGTCATTTTTCGTCGGTTATGTTAAAGAGTACAGTAAATAACTACAATTCAAAATGAATAGATTTTAGTAAAAAATAACGCATATAACCCTAACAGAGTTTATTAACGATAAGACATTAGCCAATAATATTTTTGCGGTATATTAATAATTAACGGTATGTTTGGACACCATGAACATATTCTCCATCAATAGCGGCTAATAATAATTAATATCAGATTTATTTGGGAATTTGATTCGCACAATTAAATTGCGCGGTCCTACATAGAAGAGATGAACGAAACTGTCGCTCTCGCTCACTGTGTTCTCTGCATTTATCTTTCGAGTCTCGCTCGTCATTCTCGCTGCGCTTAGAGTTTCGCTCGTCATTCTCGAAATAGCATTTGGTCGGCGTGGAAAGATTTCGTAACTTTGAATAACATACATCAATGAAATAAATAACCTAAATGATAAAATGAGACAAAAAGACAAAACAAAACTATCTTAGTTATCAAAATGTTCTGCCCCTATTATATGATATTACCTATGGTTTAAAAAAAAAAAAAAAAAAAAAAAAAAAAAAAAAAAAAAAAAAAAAAAAAAAAAAAATCTCAAATAAATTTGCATTTCTAAGAAACATAAAACATGACATTAATATATTTTTACTTGAGGTTGCACACTTGATCTTAAATATAGGAAAAGAAAATTTCTAGCCTTTTAATATGGGCCTAGTAATTAAATAAAGACTGGGGAACGGATTATTATACACTGAAAGGTAAAGATGTTTCAAATAGGCTACTTGATTGTTTATACATATATAACAGTTGTAAAAGTAGATAAAAGTTCAGTCAGGTATAAACAACTGCTGACTTCGGGATTTCGAGACTACGGGAGATGATCAATATCGAGTCTCGGAAGACTCACAACCAGTCTTTACGTCAGGACGCGATGTAATACAACATTGTCGTGCGGGTTTTCGGCTTTGCGGGCGCTGTTAGTCTCGTTTTCTCGATCGTTGTTCATCTCTACTACATAGGCTACTGATGCACGAAGGCCGTGTGGAATATCGATATTTTATCTACTTTCGATTGGAGGTCGATAATACCGCTACAGCAAAGAACAGGGAAGCTGTTTAGAAATTGAACTGTTTATCTCTTGGAACCATGTGGAACGTTGAAGTGATCAATGGAGCAGTGCAACACTCTTTGGAACAGATTATTTCACGAAATTGTTTCGATATGAAACAGTTTCAATTGTGAAACCGTCTCTAGTACTGTGACAATATTAAATTTGTCTTTTGAAATGTAGGCGGCCGGATTTATCTCAGAATTTACGTTTAGAGACAGAAGAAAACAATGGGGCACCACTATCATCAAGAAGTGAACCTTCTTTCCCGCAGCTGAGCTATTATGTTTAAATAAATTAGGGACGTGTGAACTCAGTAGTCTGGGCTGCGGAGCGGATGCGTTAGGCGTGAACTCTATGCGCTGGATGCAAACAAAACATGGTAACAAGTCTAAATCAATTGTCAAGTACATAGAGAGGGAGAAGTGTAGTTGGACTTGAATGGACCCACATTGAAGATCCAATCGGAGGCTTCTGTTCCCGGCCCTGCTGACCGACACCCTCCTCTCTTCTCCCGAGTAAGCAGTGCCCTGCAAGAACCAATCAGTATCTTGACGACTGCCAACATAGAAAGTGGTGGCAGCGAAAATTCGCGCTATATCTGTTCTGTGCCGTGAAGCTATGAGTGAAATGTTTGATATGTTCAATATCAGTGTCATCATTATTACACTTATATCAGGTAAGAAGAAATGTATATCATTATACCAAGTATGGAGAAAGTGTTGTGATACCGTAATGCAAAAATCAATTTCCATAATTCTACGAAAATAAAAGTGTTCAGTATATTTCTCAACGAAAAAGTGGTTTTTAGTGAGCCGTCTTTGTACAGTTAATTCTCATGAATATGGATATTCTTCACATCCAGTATCTAAGAATCAATTCATCTGAGAAGTATCACATGGAATATAATTTCTATATATTTCTATAATTCAATTTTAAATACAGAATATAATTACAATAGTAATAGAAATAAAATAATACAATCAATATAAACAAGAGGATACAATAATATTAACAAAATTTGAGGACCGAATGAGCAGCGCTCGTGTTCGGTTGCAGTTCAGATATATATTATTAATAGGCGTATAAGGGAATATACAAAATAAAATAAAATAGGAACTAAAATTAAAATTAGAGCTCAAATGAAATTATATAATATAATATTAACATAGAGAAGAATAATATCGTACGTGAATAAAGTAGGATCATTTATGAAAAAAATATATATTCCAAAATTATAGAATACAAATATAATATAGGCTTATTAATTGATACACATAGGCTATAAATTTGTTTAATCAAATTGGAGACATTAACACGTTTCTAATTCTCTTGTTGTATGTTAGTGGGTTACATGTTAGAAGTTCTGGGTGTAATTTAGGTAAAGAATTATACAGCCGAGGGCCAAAATTAATGCTATGCTTTAGACCAGCACATGTGAAACATTTAGGTTCTACTAATGTTGAATTATTATTTCGTCTTGTGTCATGAATATGTGCCTGTAATATAAACTTATTACGGTTTTTATGATAAACTTTTAACAGAGTATATTTATAAATGTGTTCAATATTAAATACATTAAATTTAGAATAAATTAATTTAGTTGGATAATCAAAACGTTTCTTCAAACAAATTTTAATTATACATCTCGATTACACAACTTTCAACACTGTATCACTCCGGAATATGTATGATAAGACTTTCTTGTGTTAAATTCTGACGTACCTTGTTTACATGTTTCGACCTATTTATGGGTCATCCTCAGAACTCATCATCTCATCTCATCTCAATTTTAGTTATTTGTTTTTGTGGTAAATTTAACGAACTAAGATTAATTTTTGTACTTCCACCCCATTCCTAATTACTTTTACTCTGATAATAAATAAAGATGTTCTCTGCTGTGGTTAGGCCAGGGGACACTAATTTGAGTTCCGGTACGAAAGTAAGATTAATAATATAATCCCACATGAACTGGATGTTTAATGTATTTCACTTTTCCTGTTTCAAGGAGCGTAACAAAAATTGTATTAATGATCAATTCGGTAATTACGTTTGTGCTATAACTTAAGAGACCAATTTCACCAACATGTTATTAATACACAATTAATTAATTGTAATTTAACTTAAAAACGTAAATTAAATAATTTAATTGTTTGCATTCCACCAAACTAATACACATTTAAAATACTTCCTGATCACCCCGTAAAGAGACTGTGGCTGCCATAAGGATTGCAACAGGACACGAATGCCTGGCGGAATATTTATATAAACTGGGTATTTTACCATCACCTCAGTGTGTCGTTTGTAATGAGGAAAATTGAATTATGAATTGGGAACATTTAAATGTTTGTAAAACACTTGTAAATTTTAAATCCGCTATGGGGACTTTGTACTGGTCTGCCAGAAACCAAATGATGTTGAATCAATCTGGTTGAGCATTAAATACATACATACATTACAATACAATACATACAAACACACATACATACTACATACATACACACACATACATACATACATACATACATACATACATACATACATACATACATACATACATACATACATACATACATACGCATTTAAAATAAAGTAAATTAATTTAATTCGTAATTAAGTCATCACCGCCTTCGGATTCATAGTAAAGTAGTAATTCCGAAGGCCGTGCCTTGTTAATGTAAGCAGTGACCTTTATAGTGAGTTCAGCGAATAGGGATTAACGCTCGTGAGTTCATTTGCTATATTACGACAGTAAAAATGACGTCATAAACAGAGGTAATGTGGCTAACGAGAAAGACAGGCTATGGCGCGACGTCACATTTTAAGTCATAACATGACCAACAGTGAATAAGTTTATATATAAATGCATGTTTAATATGAGTTTAATATAGCAATTCCTTTGTGTTTTTTCTTTTTAGAACTTTGAACATGTATTTATATTAGGCGATTGTCAAGAGGGCCATGACTAGGCCACGATAACCACGTGACTCCGAATCGCGCCGTAGTCTATCTTTCTCGTTAACCACGCAGAGGTAGCCTCAAAACATATTAAAATCATCGAAAACAAAAAAGAAGGATGGGTAGAATTTAGAAGAAAAGAAGAAAGATTGAAAATAAGTAGAAATAGATTTCAATGCAAAAAAACTTCATTCCAATGTCTTCAGCAATGTTGAAGACAAAACGGGATAATATGAAAGAATATACAAGGAAATATTATGCAACAAGCAAAATGGAAAGACTTCACGGATTTACGCTGTTCCAGTGCCCTCAAATGTAATGTGATAAATTTGTTATTCATATTACTTTAGTTGCCGTATTTTAGGCAACCGAAGATGGATTAAACGTTTGTTCAATAAATGTATCACTTAAATAATATTCTTATGAAGTACTTATCTATCAGTTGGAAATTCTAAATCACCTTCTGCACTATTCAAAATATACAATGCTTATGTTTTGCTTAGCCTAAATTGTATTTGCTAGTGTTTTTCGTCCTTTGTATTATACTAATCTTATCTTTCGGAAATTAATCTCGCCACTCTTGGTAAGAAATCATCATTTTCAAATATCAAGTCCAGCATTCTCCTCACCACGATGAAAATTATTGTCTTTAATGCAGGATTAATTATTTAAATTACCAAATATTGACCAATTAACTTAAATGTAGTTTAATGAGAGCTTAAAGACCAATTTGTCTCTTTAGATGTCAATTAAAAAAGATTTTAAGTGACAATTAAAGTTAAATAGGCGTGATGAAATCGGCCCTTAGGCCTGGTGGTGTAAGTACCGTACTATTCTAACATGTTTTCCAGTGACTGCTCTCTGAATGAATCACGTTAGAGCAGTTTGAGGAAGACAGTAATGCAATGTGGTTTTCGTCAGTTATAAACAACGATTTTTTTCTTTTGTTTTGACAGCTCTTAATACTACAATGGAGTTCAAGGAAGAATATAGAATATAAAGGAAATGAGAAAAGTAAAACTCCAAATATTTTATAGCCAAAATATTAAACGTATATAAACTTTCGCAATTAGATTTTATCCAGCGATAAGTGTATAATGTTCAATGTTTAATTCTTAAAGCAATTTGATCAATAAGCCTTCTGCTGTAACTAAGAACCTACTAATTGAGTAGATTTTAGTCGATTTCTAAAATGGAAAACTTATTATATTTCTTTTTACATTGTAATGATATTTTCAATTGTCTTATACATTTTAATTCATATTATCTACCAGAGTAATAGAATGAGAAAATATGTGCAATTTATTTTGTATTGTTTATTTATCTGTTGAAAAGATGATGTTTCAAAAATGGGCAACGCCCGCCACCAAACTACTTATCCCGAGTTATAGCACAGCGATGGTGGTAGTAATAATGACTTCTTACTTAAACATTCTAATAAATGGAAGAATACTGTATTTGAATATGAATTATAAAGGAAATTGAAGTTCTCGCTGAAAAGTTGTCCCAGATCTACTCTGTCATCCACAAATCTATGTCTCTCATCAAATCACACCTTTTTTCGGTCAGAAGGTATCTGTCACTGACAAGAAATATTCTAATGGAATCTGACAAAGCTGCATAGTTAATCACCGAAATACTCAGGCGTTAGCAATTTGCATTCGAGATCCGGGTCTGCGCTTCGTCTTGAGTTTGAATCCCGCTTTGACGGATACTCATTTCTCCGAGGTGCCCTTCATCTGTAAGGCGAATGTCAGGTAATCTACTGCGAAACCTAGAGCTCATCTCGTCAAGTACTCGTATCATCTCGTCATCACCAATTCCACTGACAAGCACAATAAACCCTCGGGGTGCTATTCATAGACATTTCACAGCACGCGCTACGAGCGTACTAAGCTAGCCTCGGCTATCCACTGGTTACTTGTACAGAATTCAAATCATATCCTATCGCTAACACTGGTTTATGAATACGAAAAACGCTGATCATCCACCGGAAGCCCGCGCTAAAAATGTCTATGAATACGGCCCTCAGAGTTCTATGCGTTCAAAACATTGAAAGAAGTTGTAGAGTTTGAAGAATAGATTCCTAGGCTAATAGGCGGAGACCATCAGATATTTTAAGAAAAAATAATTTTTCATGAAGATGCTATCAATGGGCTTCTTAACTACACAAGGTGTTACGTCAATAGTGGCGGCACTGAACTGGATTATAACCATTATCAAACTGAAAGAGATAGATGACTACTTGCAATAATATTACTACTGTCAAACTGTATGCTCAGTTTATGCAGCACAAGAATACACATTTTAAGTTAACTTTTCATGATTTAGACCTACATGTAACAAATTTGGATGATATGAAAAGGATTTTAAACAAAATAATTTATAGCAGCCATATAGACATCTCTCTGAGAACAAAACTTTTAACCGTAGCTATAAAAAAATGACACGAATTATAAATTACATTAGCACAAATAAAGGCATTAAACAGAGCCGCAATACCAACTTCTAAAGTGATATGCTATTAGCTGTTGGAGATTGAAGAAGTTTTTGAACAGGATTAGATTGCAGTACCATTTTTAATTTTATTTTACTTACTGATGACAAAGTGATAGCGCAAAATGTGAGTAATACTAAAACTCGATTGCTGAGGGAAGTTTATAGAGTACATCTTCTATATCAAGAAATTAAGAAAAATGAAATTCGTAAGGATGATGAAAGTGATAAGTATACATAGGATTCATACGCAAATAAATGTTTTGTTTGCTCTCACACATTAATATGCAAAGTGGAACCGAAGTATATTTCATGTTCTTCTAAATAGGTGCTGTACGTGAAATTTTATAGTGCATACCTATGCAAATTTCGATTGCTGTGACGTATTACAAGTAAACAAGCTTAAACATGCATATTTTTAAGATCAATATGAACGTATCATACTTAATCTAACACAATGCTTTTCGGTAACATCTAGTTTGTTAGATCATAAAAAACATGCATCATCACTCTGCCATGTACCGGTACTGTCTGGATCAGCTCAAAATCGAGCTATCACCGTAGGCCTAAGCGTGAAGAACGCAACGTAAGGAACATATTTTATTAGTTTTAATGACATACTTAAGTGCATATTTATCTTCTGTAGCATATTTAAGTACATATTTATCTTTAGTGGCATATTTAAGTGCATATTTCTCTATAGTGACATATTTAAGTGCATATTTTTCAGTAGCATATTTAAGTGCATATTTATCTTTAGTGGCATATTTAAGTGCATATTTCTCTTCAGTGGCACATTTAAATGCATATTTCTCTTCAGTGGTATATTTTTCTTTAGTGGCATATTTAAGTACATATTTCTCTTCAGTGGCATATTTAAATGCATATTTCTCTTCAGAGCATATTTAAGTGCATATTTTTCTTTATTGGCACATTTAAGTGCATATTTCTCTTCAGTGGCATATTTAAATACATATTTCTCTTCAGTGGCATATTTAAATGCATACTTCTCATTAGTGACATATTTAATTCTATATTTCTCTATAGTGACACATTTAAGTTCATATTTCTCTTCAGTGACATATTTAAGTGCATATTTCTCTTCAGTGACATATATAAGCGCATATTTCTCTTCAGTGACATAATATTTAAGTGCACATATTTATTCGATTTTAACAGCATATTTTAACTATATTTGGTGCATAAACATCTGGTATCTAAAGCAGTATTTCCCAACCTTTTGAGTGTCACGGACTCCTTGAAGCTCATATTTCAATTTGGCGGACCCTCGAAATTTTTTTATTAGGCTGGTAATCATTTTCGACTTATTAAACATTTGCATAATGTGGTGAATTAAACATCCGTAATAATACAGCAATATTAAATTTAATGTTAGCATTTGAATATAAGTAATCTGAAAATACATAAATTTATTTTACGTTATACTAAGTCTTTGCTGTGAAAAATGAAATCAGTTCTTTTAGACTCGTACCATAAAGTTATCAGTGAGATGGTTAATGTTTCTTTGTTAAGTCTGGCTCAATTGTAAACAATCTAAGTCGCAAGTCTACCTCAACATTCAGTTTACTTCTTTGTTCAATCGTCAAGAAGGCCGGAACAGAAAATGTAGCTATCCTCATACAATATAAGTTATATACTAAGTATATGCTGATGTAAACGGCATTAAGTGTTGTATTGCAACGTCGGTAGGCTATATTATATCGTCGCCTTTCAGACAAAGAGACGTAACACCAAAATATCGATTTTAGAGATAGACCGGTCTTGAATTCTTCCGTATGTAAACTACATATGGATGTATTCAAAATCGGCGTAGACCTATTTCTAAAATAGATTTTTGGAGATACGTCTCTTCGTCTGAAAGGTGCACGCAACCGAGTTGCAACAGGGGCGTTGTAAGGAGCACGATTTTTAAGCTCGAATGGAAGATAATTCTTATAATGTTTATCTTTTTGACGGTCAAACTATTTGTATTATTTGTCACCAAGAAGAGATTTTTCATAGAGTTATCTTTTCCAATGCAGAAAGGCTAACATTTCCTTAATTTTGATGTCAATCAATAACGATGTATTTTTATACTTACAAAGATGTCGGACGAGAGTTTATCATGTGTTGCTAGAAAGTCAGTTGGAGTAGGATACGAATCGAATTCTCGATTGTTGACTCAGCGAGAATATAAGTTTAATATCTCTATCGTTCTCTGTCCTGAACGGTGAACTCTGTGTTGGACCCTGAAGATTAGAATTTAAGAAACTAACGATATCAGAAGACTTGCAATCCAAGAGAAGTCCCTCAGACGAGCTCATTCCTGTTAAACTCTGACTCAAAAGACCGAAATAAGTAAAAAAAAATATTTCAGGAAACTGAAAAAAATCACATAACGTGATGAAGTTAGTTAAGCTTATCAAAAATAGCTTTGATAACACACGTTGGTTACGCGGGCCTCTTTAAAATTATTCGCGCCCCCCCCCCCACAGGTTGGAAACCGCTGATCTAAACGATAACTGTGATAAGTATGAATAAAGTGTTTTAAGAAATCATGGATTCGTGTACTGCAGAACAGATAATGGGAAGACAAAAACGCACTTAATTCATTCAGAGTTTTTGCCCAAGGGCAGGTCTTTCATTGTAAAGCTAGTATTCTCTGATCTTCGCCATTTTCTGTCTTCCTTTTAGTTTGCGCATGTGATCATTATACCATATCTTAATGTTATCTGGATAGCTGGATTTACAAGGGCTGGATCGGGATAGATCCGTATAACCAAAGCCACCGTTTCTGGGGTGTGAAATAGCCTAAGTAGTGGGAACGTTGAGAGCTAGTATATCTTATCTTTGTCGCAGTGTGTGGGCGAGAAAGCTGACAACTATGATTGGCAGACTACTGACGTGACGCTTTCGAAGGGGGGCTGCGGAGCTGCAGCACCCCCAGACATTTGTGGCTCTTGTCTCGTTTTATGTTGTGAAATACATTTATTATACAGTCTCTATTTAGCGGCTCGAATTTTTCATAAAATTTCGCTCTCATTGACATGCACGCAATCGTTAGTAAAATCACTTCCTCCCCTGGTGCTGCCAGAGCGAAACCAGAGACAAGGACTATAGGATGAAGCCACTTCCTCCCCTGGAGCTGCCAGTCTCGTCTCGGATGCTTTGAGCATTAGTTTTACCCCTCTCCCTGCTGCCCCTTGCCGTGAATCCAGAGTTTCCAGGCGCTGCAAAATTTGCAGCAGTTTGTCAGTAGCGCGCAGTTTTAAATACAGTTTCTTTAATGTTGTGAGTATAACAAGTGCAACACTGTTTAATTCTGTACAATATTTACAGTCTATTCAGATCAGTATCTTAATAATTCAGGAGAAATGTGAAATTAAGTGCCCATCAATTGAATCTCATAATGGAAAGAGCCGCTAAACAAAATACAAAAGTTCGCATATTTTTTGCTAATTTATCCAGTGTTCCTGCTTTCTTCTCTCGAGCTCCTCACAGTCTGTATTAGATTAATGTCTTTCAAAGACAATTCCATCAGCTGGGGCAACAAGATGGAGTTTTAAAATAAGAACAGTAAATGTTGTTCATGAGAAGAAGGAGCCATTGCTAGAATGTTTTCAAACCATGATGGAATCTGAAACATCTAACAACATCACAATAAATGAGGCAAGCACGGAACAGTGCACAGTTGAGCAGCGAGATCTGTGAAAATGAAAACCCTAAAAAGCGTCGTAAGGTAGAAGGGATTCAGACAAGGTTGCGGCAGCCAAGGAAGTGTGTGACCTTATTATCACACAAGCTAACACCCGATTCCAGTTCATAGGTCAAGAAAAATTTGAATGCTACAAAAGCTCATTTCCTGAAAATGACCTAAATGTATGTGTGAAGCTTTTTCCAATGTTCGATTAAGACAAACTAAAAACGGAACTCACTGTGTTGTATCAGAGACAAGAATTCAGAAATATCAGTAACGCAGTCAAGCTCTTGCAGTTTCTTCTATCTGAGAACTTGCAGGCCTCATTTTCAGAAGTTGTCGAACTACTGCGCATAGCTATCACCATACCAATGACAGCTTCCGAATCAGAACTTTGTTTTTCGTCTTTGAAGAGAGTAAGATCCTATCTTAGAAATACGGTGAGAGAAGTGACCGCATTAGCTATGTTTTCCATTGCAAAGATTATGTTAAACGACATACCGGATTTTAATAAGAAGATGATTCAAAATTTGCAACCTACAAGACAAGGCGCATGGAACTAATCTTTAAATAAAATAAGTTGCTTGGTTTATTTTTGTATGCAGCCCCACTTAATTCAATACCCACGAGCCGCCACTGCACGTGACTTATTTTTAGAAGGTGGCACCTCTCTCAGTCGAAGTGGCAACAGATGCCACTGATTGGGCGAAGTAATAAAGAACATCCTAGAAACGCAAAATGCGAGTATCTTGCCTTTACCGCAGTCAGTGTACAATGAGACTGACAACAACTGTGATTGGCAGATTGTTGACGTGACTTGTATTTGTGTGGTATAGGCTCCGTGCGTTGCAGGGAGAAATGCACCGCCGCGCTCTGAGTGGCGAAAATTGTAAGTTCTTGCGTACTACCGCGCGAGCATCAGCTGTCATCTCACAGTGTACTGCCACGGCAGATTTAATAATAACAGTGGGATTTCAAAGTATTTTCTATGACAATAATCGGCCAAATTCTTCTAAGAAAGGTCGTTTACTTGCAGAAAGTGTTCATGTATTAAATTTACAAGAAAAATATTTCGCTGGAATTTGCAAGAGTGTAATAACTGCAAATGTAATAAGACAGACATCAGTTAGCCTGAAACCTTATCATATCACCATAGAGGTAACGTAGTTATTTATGTATTATTACTATTTGTGATTGATGTTAATTTATACATTAAACGATGCTGACTTAAAAAGACGACCTCATGTTATCGTAGGTTAATGCTGCTAGAGAAGCGACTAATAGTTCCTGCGAATGTCCTGCTGGATCGTCAGGAAAGTGTAAACACATTTCCGCTGTTGTTTATGCAGTTAACTCCGAACGCATCACTTCGCGAACTGATCAGCCCTGCGAATGGTCTCGACCCCATATCTCAAATGCGGGGAAAGAGAAATATAGCAAGGGGAAGAGATTAGAAGAACTTTTTCCCAAAAAAAAAAGCAGAGGCTTCAAGTTGAAGCAATTGAAATTCCTGCACTGAAAACCCCATGTATACTGACAAAAATTTTAAACGAAGAGAAAAAATCAGAATCACTTAAAGTTGTCAATGAACTGCTGGGACATTTAATAACTGATATCACAGCTATTGTTGAGAATAATGCATGTAAAGGGCTAATTACAACATTATTAATGAAACAAGAAACTAGGCCTATAATAATTAATGAATGTAGTAGCAACATTTCTGCATTAGAAAATGATTTTTATGATAATCATGTCCTAATTGATAAGACCAGAGCAACTGAAATTTGTGTAAAAACCTTGCATCAATCAAAATCAGACTTATGGTTTACAGAAAGAAAAATAAGGATTTCTGCGAGTAGGGCACATTCAATTAAAACTAGAAAAAAAGATCATGAGAAGCTGGTAAATACCCTCATGAACCCAAAATTGCTTCATGGTAGGGGTCTTAGGAATGTAACTTTTGGAAGTAAATTAGAAAAAACTGCACTTGACAAATACACAAATTCATATGACAGAACAGTTGCTGGTTGTGGTCTTATCATTCACTTAACCCAACCTTGGTTGTGTGCTAGTCCTGAAGGGATAGTAATGATGAATGGTAAGCCAGAAAGAGTATTAGAAATTAAATGTCCTATTTCATGTAAAGAAAAACCCATTTTCGGTGAGAATGGGGACATTAATGTATCCTATATTATAAAAAATTCACAAGGAAATTTGGAACTAAAACAAAGTCATATATATTTCTTGTTGTATGATTTATCCGATAAGCAGGTTGTAATACAATGTTAAAATTGAAATATACCGTCTATACTTATCTATACTAGATAAGTATAGACGGTATATTTCAATTTTAACATTGCATACATATTTCACTCAGTGTCAACTGCTGATGTACTGTTGTGGCGTTGATTTCTGTGATTTTTTCATTTATACAGAGAATCATATTTCCATTCTTATAGAAATTCAAAGAAATGATATGTTCCTGAAGGGCTGTATTGAAAAGTTGCAACAGTTTTACTTCACACACTATTTAAAAGAACTGACATACCGTTCTAATAATGATGTTCAGAAATCAATGGAGGCTGTACATTAGTCATAACACAACACATGTGCACAATGTCATCAATACAATTTAATAGTTCACTTGGACATTTTTGAAGTATATTATACACTTTCACTCTTTGAATGCAGCGTTCAACGTGGATCCGCACACTAGCAATATTATAAGCATCATCAACTTGATCAGGTGTTAAGTGACCTTCATTCATAAAGGGTGGCATTACCAAAATTGCATTGCTCTCCTCCAATACAGTTTTTATTCCGGGAAAACCTTTAACTGCCATAATTTGATCTCCTGGTTCTATCAGTTTCAAAATTCCACAGTCATTTGTGATAAAACTGTCACTGGCTCTACCTCCATAACATTTGGAAATAAATGTTACCATACCACAAGGCGCAATTCCAAAAATAACTTTTGCAGTATATGCAGACTTACAGTTAGAGTACATATATACACGCTGACTGATTTCAGGAGGTTGTTCTGTTTTAATTTCAGTGCAGTGAATAATAGCTCTACAATTCGGATAATTATCTTTAAACACAGTAGGCAATGTTGCATTAACAGTATCTTTGCTGGGTCAGAAAACAAAGTTTTTAGTTGCTTGTGCAAGTGTAGGTAAAACAGATTGGAATATTCTAGAAATAGTACTACGGTGAACATTGAAAATTACAGCAAGGGCAGCAAATGGCAAGGCTAACTTCATTTTCATTAAGAATATTAAAAGTTTATTTTCTTTACTAATTTTACGCTGGATACTGTCTGACAGTAACTTCAAAAATAAATTAAAAATTTCTGTGTTAACACCAGCCAGGACATTTAATTGTGATTCATCAGAAATTGAACTATAATAAAAAAATCCTCTTTTTTCATATGGGGAGTCAGACCCAGACAGTTTACTGGAACACTTAGGTTTGGCATATAATGCGTGGAAGGCTGATATGCATGCTTGTGCGCTGACATTGTTTCCATCCACCATACAACTGAATTCAAACTTGCTTTCTTTGTCATAATTTCTATCTGTCTGAGTTTGGGCATCAGTTTTGGTGGTCACTAGCATAGACCCACTATCTTCCAAAGGGTCTGATGTATCCGGCTGTGAAATTATTTCAGTTCTTTTCTTCAGTCTTTCAAATCTGTTGAGAGAGTCTGTTCCTGTTGACTCCCTTTTGTAACATTCAGGAAAGATGCTTGGAACATATGCTGGACTAGCAGGATTTTGAGATTTACACCCTCCTATGAAATGTTCGCTACAGATTCTAGATGATTTGGAAGGTGTCCATAAAGTGCCGTCTGCCCTATAAAAATAATTCGTGTAAATGTGACATATTAATATAAACATATTGTTTAATGTTTGACAAAACAATAAAGGCAGATGATATTTAGAAAATCACTTCAAATAGATTTCATAAAATGTAGCTTTGGTTTCTATTAAATGTTTTGTAATTTCTGTTGTAATGAGTATAAATTATTTTTTGTTATATGTCTTCGTAATGTTATATCTTTAGGGCTATTACAATATTGTAATGTACTTTTATTTATATTATTTTTCTGTATTTGTAATTCCTTCTATATTCATAATATGATTCTGTAATTGTAAAATATGTATGTAATGATACTATGTTTCCGTATTTGTCATATAGGCCTATTTCTGTAATTATATAATGCAGGCTATTATGAAGACTTTGCTATAATTACTGAATATAATGCGCCCTACTATTATGATGTGTTTACAAATATGGCCTACAGCTGCTTATTTTGTAAGTATAACATTAACGTGATTATTTGCATGCAGTAGTTACTGTAGGTTTAATGTAAAATCCTCGATTACGATAAGTTCTGTAAAAACTTAATTAGGTATTAATTGAAATACTTAAATCCCAAATACTTAATTTAAACTCACTCTTTCCGATTTACTGCTATTATCCAGCGTCTTTTCAAATCCATTTCGTTGGGTCGTGATGGAAAACTATAAAACTTCACATTTTGCTTTGTATTACAATATCTATTATTACAGCTATAAACACAGCATATAATTTTGCTGGACTGCTTTGACATTTTTAAAATAGCAATCTAAAGGCAACACTTTATGAAAGATTAAATAAATGCGTATAAAATCACTCCTACTCGAATCTTCCAGCAGTCGGCTGTCAACACAGATCACACACAGCTGTTGAAGACAAGCCTACAAGTAGTTCTCGTAGTGTCCGCCTGCAGCAGCAAAGTGCTATACGCACGGAGCCTATAGGTCTCGCAAGCAGGGAATGCGAATGAAACAATGAGATAAGGAAGAGTGGGCGACAGGGAAAGGTCAGGAGATAGCTTGAATGGTATTCATGAGTACAGTCGGAAGAGAAATGAAATCGAAAGAATTAGTCTTGCGTTGTGATAGTTACATTACGACTTTAGTTTGTTCCATTGCATGTGAATGCATGTCTTGTATCGCAGGGTATTATTATTTCATTCGTAAATATATGTTGCGCGTTTAATTAACTTCGAATTTTTCTATTGCTACGTTCTTTATTTCCACAGCCATCGACTCGCATCTCTCGCCCCTCGGCGTGCCTACATACACACGTCAAAACAGACAGCAACGCCATCATTGCTTTTCTGTAATCGTTCCTTGCGCGAGCTATACCGTTCTCAGCTATACTGGCAACAAGTGCTCACTGACTGGCTTTTTACTTAAGGACACACGCCAGAAACGCTGGCGTTGGCTGTATACTTCGCACGTTTTGACCTATTGTGAGCCCTATATACGCAATGAATCCAGGTCCCTCTACGCGGACGAGTAGCCTGATAAGCCCAAAGGCCCGTACTACCCCCAAGATGTAAGAGAAAAACTAGTAGGCTGCGGAGAAAGAATGATCACATGCAAACAGTGGCAACAAACCACCTTTCCTGTAAACATTCCCCTGAATTCAGATTCAATGGAAATTAAAAATTGAAGAGACCTAGAAAGCGCTGCCTGGATACCGGAGAAAACAAAGGAGATTATTTAGATGAGGAGGGGCTTAGAACTTTTCCGTTGCTGATGATAAGTATGAGAAGTCTTGATGTTTCGCAAATTGGCCGTACCTTCGTATTCACGTTAATGCAAAAGGAGAGGTGAAAAGGATATCCTTCTCTCTGGGGTCATTACAAAACGCTAAATACATTTCACTGATCAACAATTGTAAGAAGGGGCTGAATAATAAATGCAAAATGGCCTAAACTGCATGTGGGTTCGAAGAAGAAATATATGGAAAAAAAAAAAGGACGAATAGAAAAATTAAATGTAATGCGTCAATATAATCCTACCTCCTATCGTTAAACTTGTCCAGATTTCATAATCTTGTCGAGTTAAGATTTAGTACAGGCCATTCGTTATCTTGTGAAACCAATCTGCGCGTGATTGAAAGAAGCTGCTATAGCTTGCTCATTTACCCCACCATAAGGTTCTTACTGTCAGCTACGGCGCACTCATATATTCGTTACTGGAGGTACGTTAACAGGAAGCCGCAATTTAAGTCACACAACATTTATGTGCACTCAGAGTTGGGATCTGGCGCCTTGTCAGCCCATTTGAGTTATGTGGATATAAAGGAAAAATTGTGACGGTGTCATCTATCTACCTACTTACTTATCCATCCATCCATCCATCCATCCATCCATCCATCCATCCATCCATCCATCCCTCCGTCCGTCCGTCCGTCCATCCATCCATCCATCCATCCATCCATCCATCCATCCATCCATCCATCCATCCATCCATCTATCTATCTATCTATCTATCTATCTATCTATCTATCTATCTATCTATCTATCTATCTATCTATCTATCTATCTATCTATCTATCTATCTATCTATCTATCTATCTATCTACGTACTCGTACGTATCTATCTACCTATCTACCTACTTACATACCTACCTACCTACACACGTACAATTATTTATCAACATCTATATTAATTTTTCTTAATAATTACCTTAATTTGAAGTTTAATTTTCACCCTACTTTGCTCCGGTATTATGATTATATCAATGTGTGTCGAAATTCTTTTTGTACTTATAAAAGAAAATTAATAATGTGTATTTGTATGAATACTCCATCTTGAAAACGTAAAATTTCGACTAAAAATTTGTTTCGACTAAAAGTAAGTAAGTAAGTCTGTCTGTCAGTCTGTCTACCTGTCTGTCTGTTTGTTTGTTTGTTCTGGTAGAGTTAAGGCCATGAAGTTTTTCTTCCACACTATCAGAAGTGAAATATACAATGAAGCAATAACAAATAGTAAAGTCGTACTTAAATATAAAAATCATTTTCATGCACATTAACATGGCTATAATGAAATATTAACTAAACATGATACATACTTAAGTGATTTACAATTCATACCCTAATTCTACTTTATGATAGGCCTAAATGACAATTTATACACACACACAGAATAACCTATAAAAATGGCTAACACTCACAAATCAACTTCATGTAAAAGTATGTAATTCTTAATTCTTAATATAAATTGATCAACCGTTCGGCAATCCCTGACACGACGAGGTAAGGAGTTTCATAGGCGTCAAACTGACATGGCGAAAGAGGATGAAAAGAAATAGGTACGGTGACGAAGAGTGGATAATAAGGCCTGATGTTGATTCCGTAACGTTGTAAGATATTCAAAGCGAGTTCTCAGATATTTTGGAGTAGAAGTGAATAATATTCTAAACAGAACAGATAAGGAATGTGCCGTTCTACGTTCCTGTAGGCGGACTCATAAAAAAATTTTAAAAGATGGCGTTATACGATCAAATTTACGAGTATTGTAGATGAAGCAGACACACACATTATGAACACGTTGTAGTCTTTCAATTAAATTGACACTTATATTTGTCAAGAGAAAATCGCAGTAATCAAAATGGGAGCTTTACTAGCGATTGAACAATGTTTCTTTTAGTAGGTTAATCGATAAATTTTTAGACAAATTTGGATTATTCTGTTTTGTAGTAATTCTAGTGGCCTTCTTAAGGGTATGAAAACCTGCTCCAACTGACAAAACCTACATTGAGCCTTCCTTAGCTTAATGTCTATAATTCTGTACCTCAAAGCGAAAATGATGGAACTCCAATTTTACTGATTTTGAGATAAGTACATCATTTTGGTAATAATTTGTTCCTTTATCAGCTGGAAAAAGATGGAAGTGCAAAAATTCTCTTTAAATTCAGATGTCAAAGGATGGAAGTACCATTGTTTTTCAACTTGTTTTGAGACTTCTTTTGCTCTCCTGAAAATTTATGTTTTTATGACTTCCATCCATTTCGCTCTGAAGTACAGAATTATGTTAACATTTTAATAACATATTTTATTTTATTGCAACATAAATAGGAGAATAAAAATTATTTCTTTCTGCAACAGGACTTCATTACAATTTAGTAAGCAGCCCATCTTAAAAGTTTTTTTCCCGATACTTCATTGTTTAATTCATCGTTAATAATCTGTAAAATTTGACAATTTTGCGGTACAATAATAGATTTTGAGCACAATTTTTCTTGAGTCACTTCTGTTTTCTTTCCTTTCACTTTTACGGTCCCAAGACAGAAATTTTCTTGAAATGCCGAAAACTCTCATCAAGATCCAGCATTGCCGGTAACTGTAATTATTCAGTTCAATTTAATGCGAAATGTGGCATATTTACTTTTTCTCCTGTGTGTCTGCCTGCATATATGAAACTACTAATCTTCCATTCAACCAATCTTAATTAAACTTTATATTTTAATTTTGATTTATATCGGACAAATAGGAAAATTTACAACTCTCGATACATACATGGAAGACCAATTAGTTCGGCATATCTTTAGCCTTGATTCTAGAGGCTATATGGATTAACAATTAATGTTGTAAAATAATTGATATCCTGACATACTGCAGGATAACATAGGCCTATTTGAGTACGATCTGGTTCTAGCCGACAATCGATGTGAAATTCGAGTTGAAGAAGACCATAGACACCATCTGCACAAAGACATTTAAGCTTGCCTAATTCCTCATCTACTGACACTTCCTTTGAAGAACTGTCACCAGTTTCGCTGCTAACACCTCCATCTTATGGCAAAGGATAAGAAAACTACAAGACTCAGACGTAATAATGTCTGAAAACTATATGAAACAGTTGAAGGAGACTAAACAACAAAAATAAATTAGGCTATCCCACAGAAAGAAGCCATCTAATGCTCGGCATGTGAGGGAGGAAGCTGGACAATTCAAGAAAACCTAGTGTGTCGCGTATAGTGGGTATTACCACAGTCTAGAATATACAGCCACGAAGCTCAATATGTTGGGAATATGGATCCATAGGTACTTGCTAATCACTAGAATCGTTACTATCGCCTCATCACAGACCCCTTCCCTAGTAGACGACAAAATGTAGTGTACTTCCGTTATCGTGTTTTTTTGGAAAAATTAATAACTTTCTTCCATTGTTGAAATATTATATACATAAGGTTTATTTATTATTTTCATGAAGTACATAGTATTGTTTTATAAACTCACCTTGCTGGATCTTTCGGAAGGATAACTCTGGCCTCTTTTCTTGCACTTTATAGCACTGCAAACGTCTCTTCCTTGTCCCATATCATTACTCCAATTATTGTATTTTAGCCATTAATGTTTATTACAACAGATAACGAACATTTCACAGTTTACACAACTTTTCCTTTTCTTCACAACAGTGCGAAATACGGCACAGTCAATGCCTTCTCGATCTAGACCAGGCCGCAATGTATGTTCGGGTTTTTCTATTTCAGTATATGGAGCTCAGAGAAATATTTTAACTTTATTGCGGATCATTGCTAAGTTTTATTTAGTGTAATGTGTCTATAAGTTCCGTTTACTTCTTGTTGCATAATATGTTGCACAAATAATTACAAAACTGTGTTATTTTAATGTGAAGAAAATTTTACATGTTAACATAATCTGTTCACATCAACATTTTAAGTTTAGAATGAAAGTTATTTTGAGGTTTAATAAAGAAGGATTTACTGTAGGCCTATATTGTTATTTCAATTTAGCACATCTAGTAAAGTAAATCCATGGCGCTACAGCCCTTTGAAGGGCCAAGACCGACCAGCCGGCTGCTGGCCTCACGTCCACATGCCGAAGCAGAGATGTATGATCATCCAACCAGAATGGAGGTATCGTGTAGTTAGCACGATCCCCCCAGCCGTTATGGCTGGTTTGCGAAACCGGATTTTCGCTACCTATTGTAGCTCCCAAGTGCATCACGATGCTGGGAGGGCAGCGGTCCCATACACTGGCCGAAATTTCATGAGAAAATTTCTTCCCCCATGGGGATTCGAACCAACGCGCATTCCGTAACGCCAGTCCTAGGCAGGATACCTTAGACCACGACGCGACGGCGGGGGACATTTAGCACATCTACTTTCCTTAATTGTAGATAGAAAATTTACCATATCACTCCTATGAAATTATGTTACTTCGTCTGGTAGGTAGTAGATAAATACAATTCCATACAACCCAGAGCTCAATTATAGTCTTACAGTCTTACTAATAAACCGTGTATAGTTTTTATACGAGACTTATGCAGAGTTGAGACAGAAAACGTTACTAATAAACCGTGAATAAGCTATGGACGTATAAACATGCTGTAACTATACAATGGGAATTGCTTTGCAGTAGTTATATACACGAAACCCCTTGTTTAAGCGTTGTATATAGGGAAAAAATGGCAGCCCTCTGACATCTGTTCGTATCGACTGTCATTTTATGATGATGTTTACCTTGTAACCACAGAAGAACAAACCAAAGATCATAGAATTATTAGAATAATATTGCTGTAGCTTGTACTCTTTGACCAAATTGTAGTGTGGTAATCGATTAGAGCCAGTTGTACTATCGATATTTAACACGCCACACTAGAGCGCTCTACCGGATGCATTAGAGAACCTCAGACATTCTATTACCTTTCGTAACGAAGTAATGACGAAACTATGACGTAGCTGTGTAACAGTTATACTGTTATACACGACGTATGTAGTGATTATTAGTAAGGAATTTACACACGACTTATAAACGAGCTACTCATTGTATAAGTATAAGACAGTTAAACGTCTGTATATAGAGTTTTTATTAGTAAGACCGTTAAAGTACAGACAAATTGAATGTGTGGGGTATCATACATGACATTATGCTAGTTATAATCTATAATTGCGAATATAGGAATATAAAGTAAATACAGTAAACATAACCTATAATTTCAACATATCTAAATATTCGTGCGATGCAACTGAAAATTATTGAATCGTGCATAAATAAATGTGCATAATGTAGCGTGCTTTATTTCAATTAATTAAAAGATTAGATACTGAAACAGTAACGAAAACTATGCGGTACCATTTTATTTAATTTTCGTATACTGTATGCCTATATTGCTATCTCGTTTTTAGTTCAAATTGTGTACCATATATTATCAAACATCGTATTATTTATAACGTAGGTAATTCTTGCATAAAAGGAGCGCAATAACTTAAATTTAATAAATTAATACAGTAAACAATAATGGTCTGATTACACAAGAGTAACGCTGCACTTAGACCTAATCACAATTTACATGCCAGTCAATGTTTCCACTTTCACATGTATATTACACATATTTACTGTTTATAACACCAAAAATGCACTTGATCACATAAAAGAACGCAATATTTAATCGAAATAAAGGCAGGTATTACACATACAGTACGAACAACGTAATGTTCACACCAAAAATAATATTATACCTTAACTGGCAAATGAATAAATTATGTCTGAAGTGTTTCATAATCATTGTTTTAAATTTTATTAATGCAATTACACTACATTTTAGAGAAATAAATGTTACTCTTTATGCATTTCAACTAATTCATCTGGTTGAAACGCCGCCCTTCGTGATCAGGTTAAGCGAGTCACATGATCTGCCTTACGGCCTTGTATTAGATCACGATGGAAGTGGCACAGTCTATTGTTCCTAAACGCTTAGAGTTGCTAACCGCTTGGAGCGCTATATGGCGAAAAATGCAAAAAATCGCCCCAAGCGTGGTATTGCCACAGTCTAGTACGAGTATATACAGTCACGAAGCTCAATACGTCATAAATAGCCTATGCATCCATAAATAGTTGCTAACCACTAGGATCGCTAGTATCGCCTCATTATAGACAATGCGAAATAGTACCTGCACAGTCTGTTGTTCCTAGTACCCTCAAAACTCAAGCTTCGTGACTATATATACTAGACTGTGGTATTACTATGTTGGCAACGCTAGAGAACTTTGTATTTAGTGTGTTGGATAATGCGTAAACATATTGGTTTCACGAGCATGTGTGGAAAAGGGCATAGATGAAAAATTCACATGTGACCAACGAGAGTAAGGACCGGTTTCACAGTTCTAGCTTTATTAAACTTTCTTCCAGGTTAAGCTTATAGCTGAAGCTCCTCGACTTTCACAGTTACTCCACAAACTTCAACTGTACTGTACTGTAGGATCTCACGTGTTAAAATCATCCTTAGCTATAATTAGTAATCATTTGTACCCAACAAAATTTTTATTGTAAATGATTTCCTACGTTTTCTTATCTTAATGTTTTTTCTTTTTCTTTCCAAGTGTCACAAAATTGTTTTGTTTACTTATTATTCTTTATGAATTGATTAGTAGGCCGATCTACCCTTATTTAGGGCGGCTTTTGTTTCTACAAATTATCTATCTAAGCTTGACGTCCTCCGAAACAGCACAAGTTGGTAATACATGAGCATGCGCACTTACTTCGACGAATGTGTTTCGTTCTGATTTTCTGATTGTTGATTTTGCTAATCTATCGTAAATGAAGTATTTAATATGAGTATTTTAAAAATGAGTGATAAGAAACGCATTACAAAATTCAGAACAGAAGAAGTTACTATTACTAGAGACGGTTAAAAAATACAGACATATTGTTGAATGCAAACAGTCCTACAAGATATTATGGCAAAAGAAAAATCAGGTTTGGGAAAAAATTGGTAGGCCTACAGAATTATTGCATATAGGTACCTATATTTTTCAGGGACGCGGGAGTTCTGAAGAAGAAATATGATAATATGAAAACAAAAATTAAGAAGGAGAAGTACGTTAATGAGAAATGTGTCATATAAGGCACCGGTAGAGGACCCAATGTATCTTAGTGTATATCACAAATTTACGAAAAAATAAAAACAGTCATCGCCTGTTGTTATATAGTCACGTCGCTGTTATTTCCTACGTGACTCCTCCTCTTTGCTTACACCTTTGGAAGTGAAGGCTCTTTAAAGTCTAGTCTAGGTAGGTAGTATCGTTCGCCATTTTTGTTCTTTCGTTGCCGAGCTACTAGACGAGGAATCTATTTGTCACACCGTTATACATTATCATGTCGTAGCTCCTATGATAATAAATCAAACGCACTGTTAATTGAGCAAATAACTGAGCGGAAAATAACGTCCTCGTGTGCTTTCTGCAAACGCCAACGAAAGAACAAAAATGGCGGGTGATTATATTAAGTATTTATCGAGCCTTAGAAAGTGCATAACGTCATCAGTAGCGAATGAAAAGATGCACACTTTTAAATGTAGCCGACCTGTAACTTGTTTGGCTGCCGGAATTAATGGCATAAAAACAACATTATATATAACATCAACATCAGAAGAAGCATCGTAAAAAAGCAAAGGCACTTATTATAATTTTTGGAATACCGTATATTTTAGTAAAACTAATAGACTAATTACACAATTTACGCATTACTGATACCACTTACCAATGTGTTTTCTTGCCTTGCATGTTGACAGAAATAACGTCATACACGAAAATAGCTGTAAACTACGAACACTTATTATCTTCAAAATTACACAATTAAAAATGCATCAGTTATCATTGTTGTCGTAATAGACCCTCTTGGAGTGAGTGTTTGAGGGTTTTAATAACATTTTGACAAATGAATGCTAAATTAATGCGAGCGCTTTAAGGAACAGGACGGCATACGGGATTTTTTGCGTTCCATTCAAGATGCATAAGGATAATAAATTATCGTTTAAACCTCATATATGGGAAGTCCAGTTCAATATGGTGTAATCTTCCGATACGGTACGTGAAGTACGAAAATGATAGTCTCTTTTCGAACAGTCCAGTAAAAGGTCCAACTCATTTGCCAACATGAGCTAAATCACTAGCTTTGGTAAATGTCTTATTATACTTAATTGTACAAGGTGCGGTAGAGGAATTGGACGATATTCAAATGGAAATAACTCAGTAGTTGTATCTATTACAACAAATCTACTACTCCCAAAAAAGCTGGCTATGTATGCCATTTTGTTGACATACATTTAGATTGCCTTGAAAATTATGTCCTTCAAATAGTGTCCGTCTCTCTCTATGCACTCTTCAAGTCTTTCCATGAAGTTGAGTGTCACTCTTTCCAACATTTCGCCATCAATGTTGACGATTGCCTGGGCAATGGCAATCTTCGGCACGCCGAGAAATGATGTACCCTGGAAACATGCGGCGCATAACTCTCATTGAATTTTCTGCCGTATGAGCGTGGCATCATCTTGCTGAAACCATACAATTTGTCTATCAATCCCACGTAGACGCCTACGCAGTTCTGGGTGAAGAAATGTCCTCAGCATTTCGACGTAGCGTTCACTATTCACTGTCACAGTGTTCCCATTCTCCTCAAAAAAATACGAGCCTATGACACATATCTAGACACAGCACACCAAACTGTAACCTTTGCACAGTGAAGCGGACGCTCGTGTAGTTCGTTAGGATTTTCGGGGGCCCAGTATCTAAAGTTCTGCTTATTAACATAACCATTTAAATGGAAATGTGCCTCGTCACTCATGAACATAATAACTTCGTCAGCCAAAATGTTCGCTATTCTCTCGGCGAGTGTCCTGCGATGGACATAGTTCCTTTATCTGAATCAAATATTCGGCGCACAGAACGTTCTGAAAGTCGCAGTGCTATATATAGCCTGCCGCCTAGCTGATCGATGTGGACTCCTCTTAAAGCCACTCTTACTCTCTCAATGTTATCTGGCGTTCGTACACTTCGAACGTGTTCTGGTAGTTTCATCTTGCAAGCTGATGCTGATAATCGAAAGTTCTGTACCCATCTCAATATGGTATTGCGACCAGAAACGGCTCCGTGGCGGCCAACATTAACTTAGAGACGAAAGGCACGCTGGGTTTTTACAACTGAATCACCAATCTTGAAAAATATCTCGATAACGAAAGCACAATGCTTCGAGCCTCACACTTCCATGATTATACAAAATAGCATCAAATATGCTAACAAACGACGGTTAATTGATATCCATAACCCTTCATGTTGCTCAGTAAACGGCCTTCTAAAACCGTCCGATTCCTTTGCGCACCTTGTATTTAAAAAGAATATTTGCATTAAAAACTCAGCAGAAAATGACTCTCTTAAAATGAAACTTGTTTGTAACATTCAGCATTGCGAGCTTCAGACTTCCCTCCACTATCTACTACACTATTTAGCAACACAATCTTTAAATTTTTCGTCAATCGTACTCAAACTCAAACGTCTTTGACCGAATCATTGCACAGTGGTCCAAATCACGAATCTAGCGAAACAAAAATAATTTTGGTTATTTGAAGATGTAAGTAAAACTGATTCCATACTTATATTCTAAACATATTGCTTTATTATGTTTCAGTCTATAAACAAGAGTAATGTAAAATAATATTCTGTGGCAGAGCCTCAAAGTTGAATGTTTAGATGCTGACTTCGCGTCTGGCGTTAGACTGTTATTGTCATTGTGGCTGCAAGGAAGTTTGAACAAGAGCAACTCCCACTCATACTGGATTTTAAAATTAAAAGTATGTCTAACTTTTTGGTATAATAATTATTATACATTATACTGAAAGCTGTGTGTCTGTGATATTAATTAGTATTCGTTAGGGGAAGAATTCAATAATTATTTTTATTCTAGAACTTCAAACAGACTTTAAAAAATACATATCCGAACATATCAATAAAAATTTGGTGTAGTGTAGAGCAGCCGTGGCGAAAATGTGATCGTGCGCCGAGCCACTGTGGAACCTGCAACGTGCATAGTGCCTATGGAGGAAGGCGGAACCCGAAGGGGAAGTGAAGCAACTGTCTGATTTATTAACGAATTTTCATTTTCCTTACGTCAAGCACTTAAATATAATTTTATACGGTATAAGGATACAAACTAGTGTTTAGTACGTTTAACGAAGAAAAAAATTAATAAGAAAACATACGACAGAGTTTCAAAATCAGGAATTATGTCACTTACTGGTAGTCGTAGTTGATCACGAATGTATTTGTCGTCAGTCATGATCTAAATTTGGTTTTTACTATTTCCATTGTTGAAAATAATTTTTCACAAACGTAAGTTGTAGCGAACATGGCTTCAACAGAGCAAGCGAAAGAATGAAGCTTCGGATAATAATAATAATAATAATAATAATAATAATAATAATAATAATAATAATAATAATAATAATAATAATAATACTTAACCTTTTAATGTTTCATGAGTGACATGTAGTATAATGCCGTTTTATGTTATATTATAACTGTTTTCCTCGTAATACTTGTGAACAAATCATACATTCAATATTCTCATCATATTGGCAGCAAAAAAATGCGTCCTCCCATCCTACTTGAAACTTTCGTTTTTGTAGAGGTATATGGTTTCGAGAGAGACATTGCGACGATACGCCATTCGCAGATCAGAGACAAATACAAATGGAACGGAGTTTGACTCCAGTGAGTGAGAGGGTGGGTGTTGGGGGAGGTAGGAAGCAAGAGAAATACATAGCTATCATTGCGAGCCACAATGTTCTCGCGAGTCACATTTTCACCATGGCTGGTGTAGAGAAATGTAAGGGCTATAAGAGGCTCTAAAGTGCAAAGGGCGCCACTTGCGAATTTTTAAGACATTCATCATTTCTTCCAAGGCGATTAACAAGAAAAAAATCCTACAACGAGGGCTTGCCTTATTGGAAAAGAAACGTCGGTTGTTATCGTACCAAATCGATACAAACGGACCAAAACCCCAATAAAAAGTAAATAGGATATTAATTGAAAGATACTGAATAAATTAAACAATTGAACTTAATTTATAATAATTTTATGCGTCGATCTTTCAGAAATTAGTATTGAAATAAAAGTTAAATTTCATGCTTGAATTCGTTTGCTTAACAACAGAAATTTTAATATTTTCATAATATATATTAACCAATTATTATTTACTCTTATATAAAAATTCAGAACGGTCCTTCATTTTTCATTTGTACAGGAAACCACTATGTCTCAAAAGGGAGTTGAATTATGATTGGTGACTCATCTTCCAGAAGAAAAGGTTTAGAGCGAATGATTTGTCTAATTATGTGAAGGACAAATATACTATTGCAAAAAAAAAAAAAATACGAAAACGGAGATCTGACTTTCAGATATTTTAGAAGGAATGAGGTAGAAAATGTAACAGATTTGTGCTAAATACCGAAAATGTTTCAATTCAGAAATACAAAATTTCCTTTGAAATTATTACGTTCATGTAGTACTACAGAGCCTACTCCTAATGCATTGTGTCCACACCTGTGGAGTAACGGTTAGCGCATCTGGCCGCGAAACCAGGTGGCCCGGGTTCAATTCCCGGTCGGGGCAAGTTACTTGGTTGAGGTTTTTTCCGGGGTTTTCTCTCAACCAACCCCAGACTCATTTCACCGACATTATCACTTTCATCTCATTCAGACGCTAAATAACCTAAGATGTTGATAAAGCGTCGTAAAATAACCTACTAACGATTCTAACCGGCGTCGGGGTTGTATCCGGCGTGGCTTAGTGGATAAAGCATCAGCACGTAGAGCTGAAAACCCGGGTTCAAATCCCGGCGCCGGAGAGAATTTTTCTCCGTTCCATCACTCTTTCATCATATGATGACGCAGAATATCTGCATGGAAATACCATATGTACTTCGGTACATCAAAATATATATGATATGCGTAATAAATTACTTTGTGATTTAACACGGCGCCTATACCGTCGGATCCCGGCCAACCAGTCACTCAATCGAGTGCACCTCAACACATATATGGACTTCGATCCTGCGTTCATAGACATCTATGACGTAGTGCAGAGGGCGGCCACTAGAGGGAACCCAAGAGATGGAGCTTAATCTGAGACGATTCTAACCGGCGTCGGGGTTGTATCCGGCGTGGCTTAGTGGATAAAGCATCAGCACGTAGAGCTGAAAACCCGGGTTCAAATCCCGGCGCCGGAGAGAATTTTCTCCGTTCCATCACTCTTTCATCATAAATTATTTATCTTTCTATCAACGAAAATAAAATCATAATTATTCCATTCTCATTATCTGAAAAAATGTAACAAGCCTCCTACATCTATAATGAGTATTAAACTACATAATTCTGATTGTTGCCTTATACAGTATAAATGTTCGATTATTATGGAGTCCTTTGAAGTTAAATATTTAGGCATAATTTTCGACAAAAATTTAAAATGCTACCAACACATTAATTACATTTGTAATAAATTACGTAAAATAATATATTATTTTGTTTTATTGAGGAATCACTTGCCAATAAGTTTATTACGCACAATGTACTTAATTTTATTTCAATCGGTAATTATAATATATGGAATTATAGTATGGGGTAGCTTATTTAAAACCGATTTTAATCCACTTTATTTATCACAGAAGAAAATAATTAAAATATGTCTTCATAAACCTATTGATTTTCCATCTCTAAAATTGTTTTTAGACTTTAATGTTCTTAAAACAGACACATTTATTATATTGTATTACTAAATTAATATATAAAAATTGATATAATTTTGAATTGTAATCTCATAGTTATGAAACAAAAGGTATGAATTCTTTAAGATTGTTTGAACCAAAATGCAATAATGCGACAGTAGTAATTTAGGCCAAAAAATATAATATAACAAATTTATATTTAAATATCCTAGTTTTGCCAATTCTAATAGTTCTAGTATTAAATTAAAAAAGTTATGTATGGATTTTATAAATAATGAAAAATTGTAAATTTAAATGTATATATTCTTATTCGTTGTAGACATAAGACAAATTGTATTATATACTTCTTAATTTTCAATTCAGGAATCCGCCCCTAAGCCCGAGTTCTACTCTTTCAGGGATGAGCTAAAGTTTTATTTGTTTATATTATATTTTATGTTACAATTATTAGCAAATAAATAAATAAATGCATGAATGGATGAATAAATGAATGAATAAATTAATAAACAAACAAACGAGTAGAACACGAAATATTAAATGTCAATGTAAATGGAATTACTCGTCAAGTAAAATCTATGTAGCTTGAAAATCACGATATTAACCTGTACCACTGAAACTTATCTCACTCCCTCTTTCAAACTATGAATTATAAATTATTTAGTAATCCGTACAGACAGAGAAGGTAGAATAGGATGAGGAACTGTGAGATTTCTCAAACGTACTATCCTTTATTGTATTACAGTACTTTATAAATTTTATAGACTCGAAGTCACAGGAATACTTATTTAATTTGGATATACAGAAATTTTCGTACTCTCATTTTAAAAGAGGAACAGAGATTAAAGGTGTTTGAGAATAAGGTTCTTAGGAAAATATTTGGGGCTAAGAGGGATGAAGTTACAGGAGAGTGGAGAAAGTTACACAACGCAAAACTGCACGCATTGTATTCTTCACCTGACACAATTACGTGTAGGAACATTAAATCCGCACGTTTGAGATGGGCAGGGCATGTAGCACGTATGAGCGAATCCAGAAATGCATATAGAGTGTTAGTTAGAAGACCGGAGGGAAAAAGAACTTTGAGGAGGCCGAGACACAGATGGGAGGATAATATTAAACTGGATTTGAGGGAGGTAGGATATAATGAATAGAGACTGGATTAATCTTGCACAGGATAGGGACCGATGGCAGGCTTATGTGAGGGCGGCAATGAACCTGCGGGTTCCTTGAAAGCCATTTATAAGTTGTAAGTTGTATAGCCCTACAGAAATTTTCATTGCCCCCTCCATATTCACAAATACTGTACTCGAAAATAAGTTGAATTTACTAGTCAATCAGCATAAATATTTTGTAATTTACGGTGACTTGAACGCAAAGCACAACTTACGCAACTCATTTACCACTACACCCAAAGGCGAATTTATAATAGAGCACCCAATTGGATACATTTATGATACAATATGACCGCAAGGACAAGCTAACAACCCCTGGTAATCTTTCCGTCCATGTGTACTGGACATCTGCCTATTTTAAACTACACATCTATCAATACAATTGTGATGGTATGCGGAAAAAGAGCACATAGTCCAACATGGCATTCTGAGAAAAATGCTTTTAAAGTGTTCAATGCGTTATATCTATCGTTTTAATTCTTATATCACTGTCTTTTACAAAAAATGTTATTTTATTTCCCTTTATCTAAAATATTGCAAAGGGTAAATTAGGGTCTGTTGGACAGTCGGGCATGTTGGACACTTTGTATTTTAACGTGTTACCTCGCCACTTGTGGGCATCACATTTGCTGGAAGTCAATGACGGAAGTAGTCCCACTCGTGGCTATTTCCGTCATTGACTTCTAGCAGAATGTGGTGCCCACAAGTGGTGAGGTAACACGTTAAAATACAAAGTGTCCAACATGCCCGACTGTTCAACAGACCCTCATTTACCCTATGTTTATATTGTTAATATCAAGATATTACATTAAAATTAAATAAACTCAAATAGTGTACGTGTCTTTTTTTCAAAGAACATACTTATTTTCATTTAAAATGAAAATTTTAAGAACATTAGGCTTAATAGCTTATTAAGCTCAGTAATACTGGTAAAAATGAATTTAATTTTCATGAAGCATCTTTACTATTCAATTTTTGTCATCTCCTGTAACGAAAGACTTCTGAGGTTTTTCATGATTGGTCACTTTTATACTACTGGTATAAGGGAATTTAACCTTAATTCAACATATTTTATGTCCAAGTATTGTCTTGTTCTGTTAGGAATCTGTAATTAGATCCATCATCATTCACTTTGGATGCACGAAGTTCAGGGTTTAGAACTGTTGAAATATGTAGACTTCTGATTCTTTGTGGAATGGGGTCCTTCTATATTATGAAACAGGTCATACCAACCCCAATATTAAACATTTCTCTATTAAATTAGCAGACTATATTTACTTTATTTGAATATAAAATTTCTTGAACCCTATTTTACCCGCAAGTACATTAGGGTTATAATTATGAACTGATAGTTTATATTATTACAAGGAGAATTCATTTGACGTGGGTAACCCTGTCTTGCTACTTGAAATTAACATATATATCTACTACATTAATTTGAATTAATTACAAATTCTTAAATATATTACATATAAAATTACAAAACTGTTTGTAACAGCATGTTTTCTGAAAATATTAAATAATGATTTGTCATATATTACATTACAAAAATGTAAATGTCCGACCAATATAAATCTTCTGTTTTGGAATACTGGACAATGAAACAAAAGGTGATCCACAGTTTGCTGTTCCTCACAGGTACATACAGTAAGTAGCTATTTTCCTTATGTAATTTAAATCGTTCTAAATAAGACCCAAATTTCCCATGACCCGATAAAAATTGCGTTAGTATAAACTCCGGATTTCTCATGTAACTGAATCCATTGTACTGCATAGCCACTGATTGTCCCACCTATTTATTTTCTGCTCATTTATTATTCTTTTCACATATGAATAAGAGCACAGACTATAACTGAAACTGAAGTTCGAAACTGCAGCAATTTTTTCCAGTTCATCAGCCCTTTCATTTCCTGCTGTTTCGCTGTGGCCCCGCATCCATGTGAAGCAAATGTTTTGCCGCAAAGTATTAAATTTCTTCTCATTTCCACAGCCAGAGGATTTAAGTTAAACCTATTATCTATAGATTTGAGGGCTGTTTGAGAATCACTGTAAATACAGCAATTACAATTATGAAGTTTAGTCCATGTCAGTGCTTCCTTAATAGCTAATAGCTCAGCTTCACGACGGAGCATTCAGGTGAAAGTTTGTTCCTCTGTGTGTACACTTCTTGCAACAAAAGCGCATCTGACCTGATCACAAGCACCTTCTTTTGATATTTTTGATCCACCTGTAGCCTAAATATCTGTACACTATGGTTGCTCATGCAACTGGTGTATTTGACGAAATCGTGAAAATAAGCTTCTTTATCTTTAAAAGTGCATCCTCATATGCGTGCTCCTTTCGAAGTAATGTAAGTTCTGCTTTAGCTGTTCCAGTCAAGTATAATCACAATCACTAACGCTGCATCCGTATATATGGTTCTATATGCTTTAATGATGCTCAAAACGAAACCCCGTTGAATTTGTGTTAATTTATTCTGAGACCAACGCCGCATAGCAGACTATAATCTCTACAAAACGGCGGTTTTAATGAAATGATCTACGGAAAATGGACACACAGTTCTGTATGTCTCTTTTCCGTATACCTTCTCAATTGTCCAAATGCTCTTGATTCTGACCATTTTTCATTAAAATTGCTATTGAAGATCACAAGTCTTCATATTAATTATCATTCATTCGTTCATACCTTTCTTCACTGCAAACCCTCTTTTCCGCCATCCTCTTTGTCTCTGCATACGATCCATGTAACTTAATATTGTCCATCATCTGATAATATATTCATTCATTCATAGTGTTCTGCCCAAGGGCAGGTCTTCCAAAGCAAACTCAACATTCTCCAGTCTTTCCTATTTTCTGCTTTCCTCTTAGTCTCCGCATATGATACATATTAGTGTCTTGCAATGTTCGAACATGAGCGTGGCAACAAACACATTAAAACTCCGAATTATTTCACAAGAAATCTAATCGCAAGATATGTGCTAAAATTCTTAAGCGAATGAAACATGAGTGAAGGACAACGAATATTTTTATAACAACATGGAACAAACACGACAGATTTCGTTTTGATGAGCGAACATCGGCGAATATCGAATTTCACCCTACTCGACAAATTTGAACCGAACATAGCTCTTGTAATGCATCACACTAATCCATATTATGTGTTAATGTCGTCTATTATTTGATATCTTCTTCTGCCCGAACTCTTTTTCCGTTCACCATTCCTTCCAGTGCATCCTTCGGTAGGCAGTTTCTTCTCAGCCAGTGACCAAGCCAATTCCTTTTTCTCTTCCTGATCAGTTTCAGCAATATTCTTTCTTCACCCACTCTTTCCAATACAGCTTCGTTTCTTATTTTGTCTGTCCATTTCACACGCTCCAGTCTTCTAGTCGCTTCTCTTCACTTCGTCGTAATGTCATGTTTCTGCCCCCATACGATGCTACACAAAGCACTTCACTAATGTCTTTTTTAATTCTTTTTGCAGAGGTCCGCAGAAGATGACCCTTTTTCTATTAAACGTTTCATGTTACTGCTTATAGTACATCCCAAGTATTTGAAGCTGTCCACTTGCTCTACTGCCTCATTTAGAATTCGCAAGTTTACCTTGTTTATTTTGCTTCCTATGACTGTGGTCTTCATCTTATTTGCATTTATCTTCATCACATACTATCCCTGCGGTGGTTGAGTGGTCAGACATCTGACCTGTCACGCAGGCGGCCTGGGTTCGAATCTCGGTCAGGTTCATTGAAAAATCCATAGTGACACTTGTGGTGGACAAGGTCGTAGTGGGGTTTTTCTCGGAGTTCTCCCGTTTTTCCCCATATTAGGCATTTACATCGTTCCGTCACCATTTCGTCATCATTCCATAACATAGCGACGCACGGAGAGGGCTGGCCTAGAGACGAAGGGGCTTGCCTGCTTTTCCTCTAATATCTAACATATTTAATTTTTTATGAAGACTTTGTGATTAACAGTAAACTATCAGTCGTTTTTCTTATATCTAAGAATATACCAAGACACTTATTCCCTCGATATATCTCTCCAATTATTTTTCAATGACTTTAAATATTACATTACCTGTGCTAATTTTATTCTGAAAATCAAATTGCTTATCACTTAAAATATTAATTTTTCTAAATATTTAATAAGGGAATTTTAATACAATTTTCAAAAAGTTTGGATATAGTAGATAGTGGTGATATAGATCGATAATTGTTAACACTCTTTTTATGTTCTGTTTTATAAATGCAGCATGTTTAGTTATAGCAGATAAAATATCTTAGGGAATATACCAGATAAAAAGGATAACTTATAAATGTCAGCAAGAGGTTTAGCTACGGCAGAGATAGCTTAGTTAGTTAGTTAATTAGTTAGTTAGTTAGTTAGTGGGGTTTAAAAACGGCGCGTCAGCTACTATGGCTATTTGCGCCCTTGCAGAGATAGGTGTTTTGAGCATTTTAGTTGCTATCTTGTCTGTATCGGGTGCTACATTATTTTACACTATTTTATTAATATTTACCGATTCATCCTCCGCTACTGGAATCAGATACATACTTCAAGGTTGAACAGGAGTTATGTTATAAAGAAAGTTAGTATAATTCACCGTAGGTACTTATAGAGGATACAATATCAGTGTCAATATTTGAGAAATAAGTATCAAATTCAGTTGCTACTTTATTTTTATTTATAAAAAGTAAATCATTTTGTTGTCGCTGTGGCTGAGGGGTTAGCAAGTCTAACTCCGAACCCAGCGGTCCCGGGTTCGATTCCCGGTCAGGACGAGTTGCCTGGGTAAGGTTTTTTCCTCACTCTTATGGATGAATATCAGGTAACTTTATCAGGCGATTGGTACCCCACTCATCTTCGCCCCACTCCCCCATCATCCTTTCCTCAACATCCCGTTTCTGGATTTTCAGATCACTCTGCCGGCGGCCTTCCGAAGCTGCTAACTCTCTCGATCGGTCTCCGTGGAATGTAGTTCAGCGATGTTGGATGGCTTCTGCAATGGCATCCGAGGCGGACCTACTCGGGGGAGGAGTTTCACCTCGGACCGACAGTGGGGGGGGGGGGGGCTTGGGGGAATTTGCCGAAGCAAGAATGGTATATGGATTCTGTCGGCTGTAGGGACCGGTCGTTAAGGGAGTCATGTGGTTAGGGCGGTGCGCGTAGGCAATCTGTGGCATGCAACTCATTCCATATCGAGAGTTAGCGCAATAGATCTCAATAGGTCGCAGTGCTGGTCCACCCGTGCCCCTCTCAGTTAAATTCCATTCTATTCCAAACCATTTTGTTTGTAAATTTCTTTGATGGAATGTTTTTTATTCATATTTGCCGCTTTTTTAACGGATTGTCAAAATATTTTAGGATTATTTCTATGAGTTACAAATTGTTTAGAATAATATTTAATTTTTGCACTTTTTATTAGACTTGTTAATATATTTCGAAGTTTTTATATGTATTTCTCAAATCGATATTCATTCATTGTTTTGCCCAAGAGCAGGTCTTTCACTGTAAACCCAGCTTTCCCCAATCTTTCTTATTTTCTGCCTTCCTCTTTGTCTCCTCATATGATTCATATATCTTAATGTCGTCTATCATCTGATATCTTCTGCCACAAACTCTTCTTCCGTTCACCATTTCTTCCAGTGATCCTTCAGCAGGCAGTTTCTTCTCAGCCAGTCACCCAACCAATTCCTTTTCCTCTTCCTGATCAGTTTCAGCATCATTCTTTCTTCACCTACTCTTTCCAACACAGCTTCATTTCTTATTCTGTCTGCACATTTCACACGTTCCATTCTTCTCCATATCCATATTTCAAATGTTTCTATTCTCTTCTCTTCACTTCGTCGTAATGTCCATGTTTTTGTCCCATACAATGCTACACTCCACACAAATCACTTCACTAATCTCTTCCTAATTTCTTTTCAGAGGTCCGCAGATGGTTCTCCCTTTACTAATTTATAAGCTTCCTTTGCCATTGCTATTCGTCTTTTGACTTCCTGGCTGCAGCTTATGTTAGTGCTTAAAGTATACTCCAAGTATTTGAAGCTGCCCACTTGCTCTACTGCATCATTTAGAATTCGCAAGTTCACCTTCTTTACTTTTCTTCCTATGACCATGGCCTTCGTCTTATTTGCATTTATCTTCATGCCATACTGCCCACAGCTGTCATTTAGCTCCAGTAGCATATCCCTTGGTATCATCTCCTGTTCTGCTAATAACGCCATATCATCACTAAATCAGTCACCGGTGTGGCTCAGTCAGTTAAGGCGCTAGCCTGCCGGTCTGAAGTTGCGCCCGGGCGCGGTTTCGTTCCCGCTTGAGCTGACTACCTGGTTGCGGTTTTTCCGAGGTTTTCCCCAACCGTAAGGTGAATGCCAGGTAATCTATGGCGAATCCTCGGCCTCATCTCGCCAAATACCATCTCGCTATCACCAATCTTATCGACGCTAAATAACCTCGTAGTTCATATAGCGTCGTTAAATAAAGGACATCCTTGACGTACTCCTTTCCCGATTTCACTTTCTTCAGACATTTATTCTCCTATCCTGATTTTGACTCGCTGTTTCATGTAAAGATTAATTAACAGCCTTCTCTCTTTGCAAAATTGATATTAAACGGTTATTTTTTTTAATTTATATGGAATTTTATCTCTCGAGCGGTTAGATTTCACAATACCAGTTGTACTAGAAACTTTTCGGGTTGTAACATTTGTGTTTTTTTTTTAATTGAAGTATTAATTGAGGTCTGATAAAAATAATCAAGACTAGTGTCTGGAACGTGACAATTTATGATATTATCGCCGTTTTCATTTCTTAGCTTTCTGAGCTTTCATAATTTATATTACTTTTGCATATATGTGTATCATAGTCCTCAATAATATTGTTATTAACAAATGAAGAGCACAGGAAAAGAACGTGCTTTGTCCACTTTTTTTCAAAAATGAGTTATGCATGCTATGAGATGCAGGATTCCATGTAGTTTAAAGTTATTAATCGACCAATGTGATAATGTGAATAGTCGAAGTGCTACAAGAGATTTTAGATTTGGCGTACAGGGAAAGAACGTGCTAAGTCCTCTCACTACAGGGAAATAATGTGCTCTGTCCACTGTTTCTGTGATTTAATTTTTAGTTTCCTTACGGATTGGCATGCATGTTATAGCAGGAAGAAGGGAATTGGAGTAAAAATAATATTCCATTGTTTTTCATTATTGTTATGATGAGAAAATTCGTTCTTGCTGCATAAACTTTATGTACAAGTATAAATCTTTTTAGTTTGAGAAATTCAGTTTAGAAATATAAGTGTTGTAAATTTGTCACTTAAATTTTAATATTATTATATTATTGAATATTGAGTACTTCATCTGAGGATGGAACTCAGAGACCTTCGACTTCTAACAGTGTTAAGAAAAAGAAAGTACGAGGGAGAATGACTGCAGTCATGAAGAAATTAAGGGTTCAATCACATGAAGTAGGAGAAGACTGCAACTGTTAAAGTGTTTCGAGGAAGTAAGTTCTGAAGAAAGATCAAGTATTATAAGGCAATTTAATGATTTATAAGACTGGAATCAACAATCATTACATATGACTGGGCTCATTACAATAATTCCAGTTTATCGAAAGCGATCAGTCATTACAGCAATGGAAGGACCAAAAAATTGTATCTCCCAGAAGAACTATCAGTGAAAAAGATGTATGAAATGTTCAAGAAAAAATACCAAAATTTAATAATTTCATATGAAACATACAGAATAATGTTCAACACCAAATTCAATAGAGCATTTGGATATCCAAGGAGTGATACATGCATATGATAAGTACACAGCTGAGATGGAAGTGCTGAATGCAAGACTTACTGAAAATAATTTAGATGGCAACATGAAGAAACAAGTTTTGGAATAAATTAATAAGATCACCAGTAACAACAAGGTCCATTAACTCAAAGTTGAAATATTTTATACCAGAAAGAGGAATGCTCGTTTAAGAAGTCAGAAGTTTGAAGAAACAGAAGCAATTTTCATGGACTACGAAAAAATGTATGCTTACCGTACATTAGTATCAATGATGTCTATTAGTATTACAGAAGGTATCTGTTTACTCTTTCAATATTCACCAAATTTCAGATGAAACTTCAGTGTTTTTAGTTGTAGTGAAGATAATGGTAGAAAAGGAGCCAATGAAGTCGTATCGTTTTTAAATCACTTTGTGACAGGAATAATGGACAACAAAGCGGATATCTTGAAAATTTTTGTGATTCATGTTCAGGCCAGAGCAAGAATTATATTGTTCTGAAGTATCTTAATTATCTTGTGAACGAATTGAAACTTATGAACAGAATGAAACATTCGTTTATGGAATGTAATAAAATATAGGACTAACTAATACAAAAGCAGAAGCAGAAGTTCCAATGGGTTGGGTGCGGATCATGGTACAAGCTCGAAGTAAACCTACGCCTTTTGATGTTGTGGTGTTCAATCAAGATATGATGGGAAGTTGGGAGTCATTTCTGCAGAAAAAATATTTGAGGAAATATTCATTTCTTACAAGGCCCATCAGAGGGGTAATCATCACAAAAGAACACCCTCACCTCATTCAACATCGTGATATGTGTAATGGAACTAGGATTTCATCGGTGGTGAGAGCTTCACTGCGATTTCGAGAGCAGCAATCTGAAGAATACCCATGTCCTGCTTACAGAGGCAAAACACAAATTATTTTGAATAATTTATTTTATATCCGCTAATAATTTAAATATCGGTAACATGATTTCTAACAAAGAAACTTCTCTGGTAATATCGAAGGAAAAGTATTAGGACCTCCAGATTTTGAAGGAATTTCGTGGACACGAAGGTGGAGTGTTTTACACAAACCTTCCACACTAGACTGGGCTGTGCATTTTGGGTCAAAAGTGATTTTTATTGTTATTAGGTCCTGTGCAGTTTGGAACAAAAGTGTTCATTGTTATTATTATTATTATTATTATTATTATTATTATTATTATTGTTATTATTATTAGGCTCTGTGCATTTTGAGTCAAAAGTGAGCATTATTATTATTATTATTATTATTATTATTATTATTATTATTATTATGTCCTGTGCATTTTGGGACAAAATAGCACAAAAGTGATCTTTATTATTATTATTATTATTATTATTATTATTATTATTATTATTATTATGTCCTGTGCATTTTGGGACAAAATTGCACAAAAGTGATCTTTATTATTATTATTATTATTATTATTATTATTATTATTATTATTATTATTATTATGTCCTGTGCATTTTGGGACAAAATTGCACAAAAGTGATCTTTATTATTATTATTATTGTTATTATTATTATTATTATTATTATTATTATTATTATTATGTCCCACTCCACTTTATTACAGAAAAAGTTAAAAAAGGAAAGAGAAAATGTTTAACGTTATGTTATCATTTAAAGGTTTGTCAATCCCGTGATTTTGAAATTCTGAATGTTAATTCAAAATTTCTATACACACAATACGCACAAACAGACATACAAACACGTTTCCGGAAGAAAACAGCTTTACTTGTAATATTTAATCTAAAATTAATTCCTCCGTACATAAGAAGCATGTTTTTTCCCTGTAAGTTATGACATTACTTTACGTAAATGTCAATAAAACTACAATTTTAAAAAATAAGGATACAAACTTAAATTCAAATTCATTCAGATAACCTGTTTTTTCATACTGACTTAAGTGTTCATTAATATCTCCGTTAGTATCCATGGAATTCGGTTTCAAACTTTGAAATTGCTCTCCTGAAAAATTTGATAAAGTGGACAAAGCACGTTCTTTTCCTGTGCTCTTCAAATGTTAACAAAGCAAAACTAGCGTAACGATCAGTGATTGAACTAGTCTAAACTCCGGATTTGAATTTCAGCGAATTAGTATTACTTTTACTATTAATGTATTATTTTAAAAAGTAACATATAATTTAAAATAAGTGTCAACATTTTTGCTTTTTAAAATGTTCTTTCAATTTTTATGGAACAATAGAAGCTATCTGTACCAAACTAGATCCACATTGGCATAATTATGTCATGAATAAGTGACTAAAATTTCATATCTGTAGCTGACACATTCCTGAGAGAATGTGTCATGAACTTGAAAAATTTAACATCGGCGGGATCGGTGGGCGAAGTAAAAATTATGCTGCCTTTTTAAATCCAAAAAGTGGCAGGTGATGTAAAAATTTTGTTGCCACTTCTGCATTCGCTAAGAGTGTATCTATGCATAAAACCACAAATCTTAGCAGGAACAAGAAAAAAAGTTATTCTTTTGTATGCAGGTGATAATCTCCGTAAAACATAGATAATTATAATCGTTTGGAGTATATACATTTAAAAATATATGCGATAAGAACGAACCTGCCGTGATACGACGCAAATTGTGTCTGCCATACTAAAACACTGATGTAATAAACCATTTATTTGTAGTATAAAGATTAAGCAATAAATTCAAACAAAACCCTATTTTATAACACTGGGGGTCATTTTACTTTCGTTATGCCTGAAGATAAATTGTCTCTTAACGTAAGCCCTCTTCCTATTGTCACGACATAACAAATAAAATACCATCTTCTGTTCTCCTATCAACGCTGATTATTATTTCAGTAAGCGTACTCTATTGAGAAAGAAGTCTCTTTTGTGTTATTGTGAACTTCCATTTACCATTAACTGTCTCTTCTTGTCCCGATCTCAGTAACAGACACGAGCCTATTACTTCAACAAGCATGCTGACAAGAAGAGAAGGCATCATCTGTAATAGCTAGAGGATCCAAGGAGAGATATTTGTAAGGCTATTTCTATTTTTGAAGAGAAACTAATTTTGTTATAAAACACAACCTGCAAACTTCAAGTTTAATAAAAAAAATAAACAAACATCTGTTTGGATTTAAAATAGTACACAATTTTCATGACGAAATACTCGCAACCCAATTTCAAATGTTCATTCATAATTGCGCTAGACAATAAACATGTTATGACAGTGGAACTTGGTTCTAACTAGGAAGACAGTCAATGGTTTCGAGATCATTATCAATCTCAACTTAATGTGTTACGAAGATGACATTACATTTGGAAGAAGATGCTTAGAACAGTGTAAATGTAGCCTATAATATTTGGATTGGATTCAAAAGGTTTTGATTATGCAATCTGTTGCAAATGAGAAATATTTTGAAATACTGTATCCCATAATAAATTAAATATAAATAAAAAATAAAGTTTAACATAGACTATTACGCTTTTACTACGTCATACTACTTTTGACCAATAAAACGGTACGGAACGGCGTCTTTTAACCAATCATGGCTGCTTATCGTACAAATTTTATCACTCCCTAGTATTTGTTTGTTTTTATCACCTTAGCATTTGTTTCTTTGTTTGCCAACATTGTACTTTCAATAACTGTCCATTTTAAAATGATTCATGTTTATTTAATCATTATGAATTAAAACTTTTCTATCATTTATGTTGTTTATATTATTTAGGTTATGTTATAGCTTCTGCTGTATGAGGTGGCGATTTCTCGGAGCTGTAAATTTGGAACTGTAGCCACAGTTGGAACCAGTGACAAAATCACAGGTCTTTAAATCAAACCTCATTACTAGAGGCCGGGCCCGAGACATCGCAGAGAAAGGATGATTGTGGAATAGGCCTACTGATAACATGGTGATGATAATGATTAAGGGAAATGGGAGAACCTCGAGAAAAATACCTCGAGTCCGTTTGTTCCAACACAAATTCCTTCGTGGCTCAGACTGGGTGGCCATGGTGGAAAGCAGAGAGGCTAACCACTCCGCCACGGTCAAGAAAAAGTCATATTTCGTTTGCACTATTCCCCGAGTAAATTGTCTTGTAGATACTGAATCTGAAGTTTGTCCTTTAATTTAGAAGAAATCACAGTATACAGATGGACTGACAGAGAACCAAATTTTTCTGACTTCAAATGCTGAAAATAAGTACGAGGGCTGATCCCTATGCTCTAGCCCTGACTCAAGTTGAAAAAAAAAATCTCACTTCATTTACACGTAGTCCTCTAGTAGATTGATGCATTTCTCCCAACGATGCTCCAAAATTTCCACAGCTTTCTGGAAGAAGGGTTGTCCAACCTCTGCAAACCATTGGTTTTGTGCACGACTTCATTATTGGCTGAAAATTTCTTCCCACGACGCAGATGTTCTTTGAATTTTGGGAACAGCCTGAAGTCGCTGGGTGCCAGATGTAGTGAATAGTGTGCATGGTCCAGCAATTCAAATCTTACTGTTGAAATTGCAGCCAATGCAACTAAGGACTTATGACTTGAAGCATTGTCTTCTTGGAAAAGAATCTTTTGCTTCAACTTGCCACGACGTTTCTCCTTGATAGCATCCCGCAATTTATCAATTAAATTTTCATAATAAAGAAAGTAACACCTTGGGCATAAAAACAGAGAACAAAAATCTTGCCTGCTAATGGCTGCACCTTGAAGTTTTATGGATAAGTAATTCCTTATGTTTCCACCAGGGGCGGCTTTTGGGGTAGTGCCAGTGTGCCATGGCACCACCAATGAAAGAAACAAAAATAATATCCTAGAAACCAGTTGCAATAGTTATACATTTTATTCATATTTCATTTGAACGAGCGCGCGCACATATCCGGACGCACTCTTGCAGCGTTTTTCCGAACGTTGGAGCCACTTCGCTGAGGCACTACCTGCCTCCATATAACACTGTACAAAGGCTACTGCTTCTAGTTTATATGCGTTTCTTATGGCAGACTTTGAGCCGCATTCAATTTGACTCAGTAGTTAATATTCCGACCGCTAGAGCACAGTAATGCAGAAATTTCGCTAGATGGCAGGGTTGTTGGAGACGTTATTTGTCTATGAGTTAGAGTTCCGCGCCAAATGTTGATGTAATGTTGCCAATTCAAAACTAATGCACATAACTTGGATTTAAATGTGTAAATTATTATCCATTTAGCTATATTGAACGCAGAGATAGTCATGGTTCTTTTTAGAAAGATAAATATTTGTTTCATATTATGTAAAACTGTTTGTTAATTTTGTGTAATATTTGTTTTATTTTGCGGCAACTAAATACCTCAACAATGTTGCTATAGTATTGATGCTTCTGTTAACGATACATGAGATCTGTGCAGGACATGAACATGTGTTATTCAGGCCGCTGCCTTGGATTCATCGGCCTGTTAAATAAAGTGCAAACGTGTTTGTTTATTATCTATGTCATTGTTTACCTCGTGTGTTTTTGCCAGTAATTTTACTAGTTATAAAAATTATTTGTATTTGACTAACAATACTGTGAAAGTTTTGATTATCTGTATCTGTAAATTTCTTTATTAGTTTCGGAAATGTTATTGTAACTGTTACTAGATACATTATTAACTGTACACCTGGTAAAACAGCTGGTTTAATTAATGTGTTTTATTTAATATAATGCACGTGAACTGCGATTATTAATTTCACTAGGGTAATTTGCGTACAACTTTCTTCATTTTTGGCACCACCACCACCAGAATGTCTCACCGGCCGCCACTGGTTTCCACTCAATTGTTTGAATTTTTGTTTCAGGGTCGTAGTGATTAATTTATATCTCATCCATAGTCAAGAATTTTTTTGGTCTAAAATTAGTTAAATGCTACTCGCAGAGCATTGCTCTTTGTCGTTCTTGCGTCGGCGTCAACATTTAAGGCATCCACATTGCAGTTATTTTTTCATGACCAATTCGTCTACTATGGTATGAGAAGCCTGTTTCCTCTACTATATCCCTGATGGTGACTCGTCGATCTTGCAGCACTAGACCATACACTTCATTAATTTTTTCCTGGTGTTACGACAGTTTTGGAAGAGCTGCCGCTATGTTCTTCTTCACACAATATTCTCCGACATTTAATTATTCTACATCACCTTTTTATTATACCATACTATAGCCTATAGCAGATTCTCCCGAGGTACCTCTCATAGCTTGGTGAATTAGAGATGGAGACGTTTCTTTATTTGCAGATATTTAATCACAGCTCTTTATTCGACAGACTAATTTCTCTACTGATGCAGCACCTCCGGCCACTCGAACACCTGCTACAAGCCGACGCGGACATGTACAGACTTGCAACTTGACATGTAGCCATAACACATTTGTCATTTGTGTGCCACAAAATAGAAAATTTAGTTCAACTAGAAATAGGTCAGGGCTAAAGCATAGGAATCAAGCCTCTTATTTCTTTTAAAATCTCAAAATCGACTTTTTGCAGCAATAAAATACTTGTGAGAAAATAAAAATTCAATATTTTCTAAAATAACATTGGTATTATTAAAGTAATTTTTGTCTTAGTCAATAAGGAGTTACAAGAAAGAGGATTATTTAATTTCATCCCACGAATTGCCTCTTATTTTAGTTGTATTGCATTTCGATGTGAGCATTTCGTGTAACTCAGTATAAATCGAAAATGTAGTATTCCCTTATCAGAAAAATTGTAGTTTATCTATAGCGGTACAATCAACCACTTTACAAGTAATTTGTTGTAGTTCTTGCAGTGAGTTTAATTTAAGGTAAAACTTATAGAAGTTGTGTTCTCCTAAGATAACTGACACAATAACGCCGATTGCTATGTAAAAAGTAGTTTAAGACGTGTAGAGTCTGACGAAAATATATTTTTAAATAAATATAAGATTTTTAATAACTAAATAATCCTAAAACTTCTGAACGTGCCTTGTAACATTGCAGACATGACAAATTACAAGAAAAATATTCCAGTCTTGACTGACGATCTATAAACCTATGAAATGTTATAGGAAGAGCGCACACAGAAAGGAAGATTGTATGCGATTTTTGAAAAATAAAATAAAATAATAATAATAATAATAATAATAATAATAATAATAATAATAATAATAATAATAATAATAAACTTTAAATTGTAGTGTGTAATTTAGATACATTCTACTCCAATACATAATTTATAGGAATATTAATCACGCAGTCATAGATTCCTTTGTCATAGTTTAGTGCCACATAGGACTTCAGATAACATATTTTGTTGTGATTTTGTACGGTATTGTTCATCGTTGTAAGTATTACCAAAGTACTGCCTCATTCTATTCGTTCATATTGTTGCAATTGAAATGGCCATGCGTTGTTATGGGAAACAACGTTGTTTGTCTGCTACAAAATAGTAGTTGAATTTTCTACTTCCACTATGGAAGAATTTAAATGACTTTAATTCATCTTCAGAATACTTTAAGAAGAAGGTTCTTTCTTATATTGTACAATAGAATTTAATTCGTAATATAAATTACTCGTGCATAACGCCGTTAAAGTTTTGGTCTACTGACAGTTCCAGACTGCTTACAGGTCAATTCATTGACCTTCTACAAGAAGTTAATGTCTTGAGAGAGTATAAAACAACGTTACTAAAAAGACACGCTATTTTAAGCCATAGACTAATTCGATAATTCTGTAATGGAGGTCGTCAATTGACGAGTCTCTGTAGTGCACCCGGCACTCAGAACCAGCTCCAGCAAACAGGCTCCTAACAGCAATTAAACATTTTGTATGTCTATCATTGCTCAGATGATTATTGGCCACTTGATGTACAACGGCAGAGCAAAGAGTCGGTTCTATAATAAATACTTCAAAACTGGTTGAATTACGTAGGGAGGTAGGTTACAGCGGACCTAAACATAATGTAAGTCAGTCGCAGTGAGTTTGACTTGAATTACAATTGCATAGATCACATTGATTTCTTCGCACTAAATTAGGGTTTTCATTTTATTTCATTTGAAACCCGGGCCATTTGAAAAATACCTTATCAAAAATAAGGGATACTGAATCGGTATTTTCACTACCCGTGATGCTGCATTGAGATGGAATCCATTGAAAGGTGACAATTTTATTGTGTTGATGGATACGTTCTAATATTATTCTGCATTCTTCTATGTCCTTTGTAGTGAGAGTATTGAAGATATTTATTATGGACTGTATTGCTCCTTTAGAACCAGAAAGGATAACAACATCATTAAACTCTGAAATTCTGTATGTTATACATCTTGATTACACAACTTTTAACACTACATCACACGGAATATGTATTATATGTATTTCTCGTGTTAAATTTTACCGTTGGTGGTGGTCTTGGAACCTTTTGTTTATGTGGAGGTGTATATGTGTAGTGTAATGTGGAATATATCACAAGTGCTAACCACACCTACAGAGACATAAACACAGACATGGAAATTCTACATATTCAACCAAAAAGCCAGAAACTAAACACACTAGAACAATACGAAATATATAGACACACAAAAACACATCCAAATGAAATTCTCAACACACAACTCAATTTCAGAACACACACACTCTTTAACTCCACATTGCACTACACAAACACACCCCTACACAAACAAAAGGCGCCAAGACCAGCACCAACCAGTTCTGAAGATGGCCCATAACAGGCTGAAACATGTTAACCAGGTACGGTAAAATTTAACACGAGAAAGACATATAAAACATATTCCGTGGCTACATGTTAATTGGTTAAGAACAATAAGTATAGATCGAAATTCACCATCCAAAACAGACTGAATATAACCAAGTGAAAAGTAGTGAGAGAGGAGTTTGCAGTGGAGACCTAATCCTACACAGCCATTGCTGCCAATTTTAGGCACATCTGTATATACGTGTAGCCGTAGCCAATCAATAGAAGGAAAGCTTGCCTCTTCCGTGGATCATCTTCTTTCGTTATGTGTACATGTTGCAATTGATACGGGTGGAAACGTGCCGATTTCAATATTCTACGAAAAATTCTCTACTAATACCACTCTCAACGATCTTTCAGAGCTTTCCGACATCTTTGCAATCACATCCATTGAATGTTGTTCGTCGGTAGCAGATTTAGGTCGATCACTTCGTTTCATAAACTGACTATACTCGTACATTGGTATGATGGTTTTGGAATATCTAGATGACGATGACGATGATGATGATGAAACTCATCTGCAGCTTCCCTTGTTGTTTTGTCATTGTACCCACCTAGCAGCACTAGCTTCACTCACTGTTCAGAAGTCAACATTATTTCTTCTTCAACTCTCAATAAATACAATTTAAAATGATCTCTTTCAAACTAACTTATCATTTTCCTTTCCCATGACAATATTTATTAGTGTCGTTCAGGAACATCTCAACATGCTAAGGAAATATGTTAATTTGGGACCAATTTATGCAAATTTCATTCTGAATTTTGTTCCCCTAATATGTATGGATATATTTTCTGTTCATTTCACATATTTGGTGCCAATGTGATCATTTTAGGCTATATCCCTGTATATCCCTCCTCCCACAATGGAGGAGATTTCGACATAGTATGATAAACATAGGAAACACTTCAACAACCAACATTTACAACCAAATTTTGCTCCTGAAATATATCTAAACATTTTATAACACTCTTACTCGCGTTGATTACATGCGAATTTTTCATCGGTGCCATTTTCCACACACGCTTCGTGAAGCAATTTTTGGTATTCTCCAACACACTGAAACCGAAGTTCTTTATCGTTGTCATCGTAGTAATACCCACTTGATTCAGCGCAATAGGTTTCTTCGGATTGTCCAGATTGTCCAGATAGCTTCCTCCCCATACACGCCGAGTATTAGATAGCTTCCATCTGTGGGAAAGCCTAACTTCCTTTTGCTGTTTCCTACAGTTTTCAGACATTATTCGTCTGAGTATTGCAGTTTTTCTTTCGCCACTAGATGAAGTGTTAGCAGCGGAACTGGCGACAGTTCTTCAAAGGAACTATAAGTAGATGAGGAATTAGGCAAGCCTAAATGTCCATGTGCAGATGGTGTCTGTAGTGTTCTTAGGAGAGTGGTAATGTCTTCTTCAAAGCGAATTTAACATCAAATTTCAGCTAGAACCAGATCGTACTCAAATATATTATCCTGCAGTACGTCAGGATGTCAGTTCTCTTACGTCATTAACTGTTAATCCATATACCCATTAGAATCAAGGCGAAGGATGTGCCGAACTAATTGATCTTCCATGTTTGTATCGAGAGTTGGGACTTTTTGCATTTTTCCGATTAAAATATAAAGTTTAATTAAGATTGGTTGAATGGAAGATGACTAGTTTCTTACATGCAGGCAGACACGCAGAGAAAAAGAGATATACGGACAAAGTACCACTGAAAGCTCTGTGAAGGATTGCGAACTCTCTCAAGACAAAAAACAGAAAAACTGTGAAAGAGGCAACCCCCAGGTCATCTAAGAAAGACCAAAAGCGAAATCAGCAAGAACTCCAGACATGTCGAGATCTCCCCAAAATACAATGTCGAAATCTCCCCGAGATACACCTTCATTGAAAAGAACACACAACACCCGAAGTAAAGATAATTGTTTGAGGGTAATCACTTTGGCGCCTTTATTACATATTAGTTTGTGCATCTACTAATAACATGCCTATCCAAAGATGGTATATTATATTTCATGACCGAAAATAAAAGTATAACTCATATTTATTGTGTTTATTGCCTTCCGTGAACGTAAAACACAAGTTGAAGTCACAAGATTCACTTACACAGAGGTTATAAATATAGTCAACACAGATATCATGTATGTCGACTTTTTTCACTAGAAACAGTGCTCGCAATGGGTGTTTTTCTTAAAAGTGTCGAGATCTTCCAAAATGACGCTCTATACAGAGTAGAAGTAACATAACACTGTAGATTTTAATAGTTTATCTCTATGATAGAGTGCAATGAAAAATTATAATATCATAGGAGTCCCAAATGAATACTTTTCTAAAAAAAAAATAATTTTTCTCTAAACGTTAACACTGCTTTACTCGATATGCACTCTTCGTACGATTCTGGTTTTTACTCTTGTCGTTAGAGAAACTGGTAAGCCATTATTTATTCCTTTGAAGTTTTTAAATAAAATGGGCAGTTTTCTTGAAAATTAAATAAAAAGATCAACGGATGTCGTTAATAGGAAGTCTGGCAAACCTGTTGCAATGACTAAGGGACAGAACGCTGCTGTTCAGATCGAGTACGTGTGTTTTTCGTAGATGATGCGCTGTTGCCAAACTACGCTAACTTTCAGCCTAATTCCAAAGATAATTAAAACGGAAAGATAAAAGATATTTCCAAATAGAAGAACGTACTCCATTTGGCAAGTGACTTCTGTGTTATACTCTCATACAATAAGAAAATATTCATTAATATTCTGAGGAATTACCGTTCGCAGTTCAAAATCTTGCTATTCTTGTCATGTAACATAATCCATGGCGCGACAGCTCATTAAGCGTCAAGGCCGACCAGCCAAATGTCCACGTGCCAAAGCAGAGGTAAACGATCAAGTACGGAACTAAATTGTGATCAGCACGATTATCCCTCCAGCCGTTACAGCTGCTGATTTTCAAAACCGGATTTTCCCATCTACCTTAGCTCCCCAAACTCATGAATATGTTGGATGGGCATCTATCCCATAAACTGGCCGAAATTTCATGAGCAAATCCCTTTCCCATGAGGACTCGAACCAGTGCACATGCGAGTCCAGACGTGATGCCTTTTGTCTAGACCACGACGCTAGGCGCAGGACATTTGTAAACAAATAATCTGTCGCATAATAAACAGGGTGTATCTAAATTCAATACTCAAACTTCTAGGGGTGATACAAGAGACCAAAACAAAAATTTTTGGTTAAATGACCATGGGTTATTGAATGACAAAACCAGAAATGTACTCTACTGGAAGGATAAAGAATACAGTTGTAACGTTATTTATGACAGTCATTCCTCAAAACCATTTCAAGTTGTATTCATTTACAAAAAATGTTGAAAAGTGCGGCCTCCTGCATCAGTACAAATTCTGTAACAATGTTTCATTGCCTGTCATACACGTTCAAAGATGCCAGGCATGTGCTGTAGAGCGTCAGCGGTTGCAAGCACCCAAGCGACGAGCTCTTCCTTCGATTCAATTGGAGTATCGTACACCAGGCTCTTCAAGTGCCCCTACATACAGAAGTCAAGTGAATTGGCCACAGTGAACCCATTGGATGGCCTGCTCGTTCTCCTGAACTCACCTCAGTTGCTTTTGTATGTGCGGGCACTTGAAGAGCCTGATGTGCGAGACTCCAATTGAATTGAAGGAAGAGCTCGTCGCTCGCTTATTTACAGCTGCTGACGCTCTACAGCACATGCCTGGCATCTTTGAACGTGTACGACAGGCAATGGCACGTCACTGCAGAGTTTATATTGACACACTTTTGAACAGTTTTTGTAAATGATTACAAATTGAAATGGTTTTGAGGAATGAGTGTCATAAGTAACGTTACAATTGTATTCTTTATTCCTTATAGTAGAGTACAGTACAGTTTCTGGTTTTGTTATTCAATAATTGGCTTCCGAGTCATGGTCATTTAAAAAAAAAAAAGTTTGTTTTGATCTCTTTTATCATCTCTAGAAGTTTGAGTATTGAATTGAGATACATATTGTATAAATTTTTTAGACATAGAGCAGAGTTAGTAAGTAGATTATTTTGTATGTAAGTTATTTTGTTAATTTAGTTGATATATATTTACAGGACTGTGTTCTGCTAGAGAGCCCATATTCAGAAGCGTCCCAACCACAGTGAAGACATCTGAAAATGACACAGTTCTCCTGCCATGTTATGTGGACAACATAGGTATGTGTGTGTGTGTGTGTGTGTGTGTGTGTGTGTGTGTGTGTGTGTGTGTGTGTGTGTGTGTGTGTGTGTGTGTGTGTGTGTGTGTGTGTGTGTGTGTGTGTGTGTAATATTGTAATACCCGTACAATCAGAGTTTCAAAAAATATATTATGAATCTTAATAGATGTAAATTATTAATTACAATACTTGAAAGGGAGGAATAAAGTATCAGAAGTGACATCATGTATCTATGTTTTTTAAATTAATCGTATTTCTGCTGTTATCGCTACCGCCATATATACATATCCTATGATGTAGGTGTTTTTGTTAATAGATTAAATCAGTCTAAAAATGGAAAATAAAATTGTATTCTATGTAGGACATATTTCACAATTTTAGAGAGAATTTAACGAAACTACGATAGTTGGACCGATTCATTATGATACTTTAACCCTCGACAATTACCTGGGTGACGGTGTCGTGTGTAGTTCTTGGGGGAGCTCAGTCGGAAGAGCATTCGTGCGCTAAGCGAAGGATCCGGGATCGATACCCGGCCCCGGAAAAATTTTTCCTTGAAATTATTCTAACCTGCTTTACAGGGAGGTACTACCTGAAATCCAGATTTGCATAATATATTCGTTACTGGAAGTACGTTAACAGAAAGCCACAATTTAAGTCACACAGAATTGTGTGCACTCAAAGTTGGGTTCTGGCGTCTTGTCAGCTCATTTGAGTTGTGTGGATATAAAGGAAAATTGTGACGGCGTCGTGCATAGTTTCTGGGGTAGCTCAGTCGGAAGAGCATTCGTGCTCTAAGCGAAGGGTCCCGGGATCGATACCCGGCCCCGAAACAATTTTTCCTTGAAATTATTCAATGACCTGGGGTCTTTTCTGATCCCACGCCATATTTTATTGTTAATGTCTACATCCACATACTCCGAAATGTTCCAGTAACCTAGATATGCTGTCCTTGGTTATTTTAGTTTCCTTTACAATTAAAATTATTATTTCATAATTAGATATTGATTATTTTTTGCATGTTCATTGGTTGGGTTCGTGGATGGCCCCAGCTATACAGTAGAACACGTCTTTACTTTCTAGTTAGATTGTTTTCCTGTGACAGTGTTTTGTTGTAAACAAAGTGAACATGCACTTTGAAAAGTGAATAAATGATACAAATATAGCATAAACTGCCATGTAGGCTATGGGTGATATGTTATAAGTTCAATCAATCAATCAATCAATCAATCAATCAAAGGACATTATGGAGCATGTCGGCTCCATGTCGATTTCACAAAACGCTTCCACTCTGTTCTGTGTTTTCCCAGTTTCTCCTAGTTGGTTAATTCCCATTTCTATGCATTCTTTCTGAATTTCATCTTTCCATCTACTTCGAGCTCTTCCCAGTGGGCTTGTGTTGTTAAAGGTGTTCATATATCCATACGTATAATATGTCCTGCCCAACTTAATCTTCTGGTCCGTATTATATCTAAAATTGACGGTTGATTATAACAGAAATTCACCGGAACGTTTTTCTTTCCGCAGGTCGTTGTCATTACAGAAGGTGTTCAAAATGTCCACCTCCTGCTTGAATACAGACCTCACATCGATGTCTCATTGACCTGCGAACACGATCCCAAACTCCAGGAGTATTGCGTATTTCCTCAGAACATACCACAATTCGATTCCGAAGCGATTCCAAATCAGGCACCGGAGACGAATAAACCAATGATTTTAAATGGCCCCACAAGTAGAAATCGAGAGGGTTCAGATCAGGTGAGCGTGGAGGCCAAGCAACTGGGCCACCTCTACCTATCCATCGATCAGGAAACCTTCGATCCAAGTACCGGCGAGCCGTACGACTGAAGTGTGCAGGAGCGCCATCATGCAAGAAGTGAATGTGTTGACGATTGATCAGTGGAGTGTCTTCTAAAACATGAAGTATAGTGTTTTCCAGGAAGTTTGTGTACGCCTGCCCCGTAAGTCTGTTTACAAGTACTGTACATGGGGTCCAACCAATCGATCACCAATGATACCGGCCCACATGTTGAGGGAGAACCGCACCTGGTGATGAGATGGAACAGTTGCACGTGGGTTTTCATACGCCCATACATGCTGATTGTGGAAATTTGTTATGCCATCTCGTGTGAACTGTGCTTCATCTGTAAATAATACTGAGGCAGGAAAGTTCGGATTTACATCACACTGCTGCAAGAACCACTGACAGAACCTAACTCGTGCAGGGTAATCTGCTGGTGACAGGGCCTGTACACGTTGCAAATGATAAGGATACAATTGATACTCTTTCAACAGTCTCCAGACAGTCGTATGAGGAACACTGACTTGCAACGCTACCCTTCGTGTGCTGATAGAAGGAGTCATGTTCACAGCCTCCAGAATCTCCTCCTGTACTTCTGGAGTTGTAGATCTTGGTCGTCCCCTTCCCAAACCAGGAGAGTTCAATTTTCCATACTCGCACAGACGGTAATGGAGACGTACAAATGTCTTCAGATCTGGACATTGTCGCTGTGGGTACCTCTCCTGGTACAAACGACGAGCCAGCGCAGCATTGCCGTCCGCCTTACCGTACGTACATGAAGTGTATCTCTGCCAGCTCTTGATTTGAATACATGTCGCAAAGTCTAACGCCTACACAACACTGAATGTAAACTTCGCCTCGGATTGAACTGTCAGAGTGCCCTCTTAATGTCTCCTTTGACGGCAACGACCTGCGGAAAGAAAAACGTTCCGGTGAATTTCAATGTTGTGAAGGCCATAACTCGGAAATAAAGCATTTCCGGACACATGTTGTAATGAACTATTTTGATTGTCTACATGTGGGAAATAGATACCTGAAATTATGCCCCGTATTTTTGAAACACCCTGTATATATAAACTACAGCAAATCAATTTTCTTCGCATCTTTTCAAGTGCATTTCAGAACAGATTACGACAACATTCGAAATAGAACGAATTTCAGGTCTAAACCTGTGGAGTAACGGTTAGCGAGTCTAGCCGCGAAACCAGGTGGCCCGGGTTCGATCCCGGTCGGGGCAAGTTATCTGGTTGAGGTTTTTTCCGGTGTTTTCCCTCAACCCAATATGAGCAAATGCTGGGTAACTTTCGGTGTTGGACCCCGGACTCATTTCACCGGCATTATCACCTTCATCTCATTCAGACGCTAAATAACCTAAGCTGTTGATAATGCGTCTAAAATAACCTACTAAAAAAAAAAAAAGGAACGAATTTCAGTAACTCCGTTAACGATAGCTTGTGTGACCTAGAACTCTGGGCATGCGCAATGTCTTATATCTGGGGCTTGGACTATTCAAGTGGCCCATTTCTGTTTTCTGGTACTTAACATGGAATATTTAATGTGCATTTTAGGTTAAATTATTATTTGCAAAGCAAAGTCAAAAGACGTAAGTCAAATGACAAAACAATAGCATTTGTGGAGGTGTATCGAACTCTACAATTTGGAATTTCTCGTTACAGATTTTTCCTTCTCCACTCTGTCCTAGAGTAGTGATGGACAGAATTTTTGTCATCACACTTCTCTAGCTGAAGAGGCAAAATGAAGCCGAAACAGAGAAAACGCAAAACAACAAAGCCTTTGGAAAATCCAAAGATTTCAAAGGATAATACCAAACACAATCAAAGGATGAAACCTTTGGCAAATATCTGTGAAAACACAAACTTGTATTTTAAGAGTGTGAACTCTATTTATTGTTTTGCGTTTTTTCTATTTCGGATTCAATTCGCCTCTTCAGCTAGAAAAGTGTGATGACAAAAATTCTGCCGATCACTACTCTAGGACAGAGTGGAGAAAGAAAAATCTCTAACGAGAAATTCCAAATTGTAGAGTATATTATATGTTAAGTTTATCTACAAATAAACATTGTCTTTTACATTTACACAGGATTCAACGCAGTACGATGGTGGTGGGACAACCAGCTGGTGGCAGATTCAAGTAAACCTGAGCTCTCCTTTTCACCTAGAATCAAACTGTTACAAAACAACACTTTGCAAGTGTCTGATCTCCGTGCCGAGGATACAGGAGAATATAGATGTCAAATTATACGACCAGAACCTTGGGGATCAATTCAGCAAGTTCATGCCATCGAAGTTTTATGTAAGTAAAGGAAGAATATAAAGTGCCCAGCTTTATAAATGAGTAGCCTAAGAGCCCAAGTTCTTATTTATAACGCGTATCCAGCTTTTGACTAGATCAGATAAGCAACCCCTAATAGGCCTATATTCCTATACAGGTGGCCTATTTATCTTGTGCACCTATCATACCTTTTTTATTTGGATAGGTATTGGAATTTTTGTTTTTGAGCGTTATGTTAGAACGAGGGGCTAACATAAGTGTGGAGATTTGGTGCATGCAACTACATTATGGTACAAGATGTCTTCAATTTTTCAAATAACACTACATACTTTAATCATGTTACATTGATTACACATATTAAGACGAGTTCAAAAATGTAACACAATGTCACCTTCCTAATCAATAACAACAAAACGAAACAAATCGTACTTCCAATGTGATAATGTTATGCTTTGAGAGTCACAGAAGATGTTCCAAATGATGACCATTCACATTAATGCGCATTCGAAGGCGTTCCCCGAAACACCGTATGACTGCCCGGCATGTTGCTGGCTGAATGAACACACAAGCCTGTCGAATGCGTTGCTGCATGTCGTCTGGTGTTGTCAGAATGTTCTGGTACATATTGTCCTTTACAGTTCCTCACAGGAAGAAGTCGAATGGTACAGGTCCGGAGAACGTACAGGCCATTGTACGTGGATTGTAGCGTCGACATTTGTTGTGGTTTGTTTACATGTTAGACAGCAAACACACAACACACGATGTGTACGGACGTCAGTCGTCTTTCGTTTTGTGTAAGTTAATGCACAAGATGAATGGTGCACCACAACAAACGACACATTCTGATGGCATTCATTTTGTACTTTGTTGTTGTTATTGATTAGGAAGATGACATTGTGATACATTTTTGAACTCGTAATGTGTGTAATCAATGTAACATGATTAAAGTATGTAGTGTTATTTGAAAAATTTATGACGTCACGTGTATCTTGTACCATAATGGAGTTACATGCACCAAATCTCTACAGTCATGTTAGCCTCTGGTTTTAACATAACTCTCAAAAACAAAAATTACAATACCTATCCAAACAAAAAAGTTATAATAGGTGCACAAGATAAATGGGACGCCCTGTATGTTGCAGAATGTGTTCGACATAGTATCATGAAGCGATGGTAAGAAAATAGTGAAGAATTGTGTCTTGATTGCAAAAGAAGCGCAAATGTATACCGAGAATGCCTGCCCAAACTTCGTATTTTACTCCAAATTTTATTCGAACTTCTCGGAATTTCAACCCTGTCCCTCGCATAGAAATTAACTCTTAGTTAATGATGCGTCTCATAATAACGTAATAGGAGTCCGCCGAGTAAGCTCTGTGGTAGCGCGTCTGAATCCAGAATAGTCGGCTCGGGTACGATTCCCGACGGGGTCATAAATTTTCATGTAAAATACGATCGTTGACTGATTGCGGTAATGAATGTCATTACCATGGTGATATGACGATGCATAAGTATCCATTATCAAACCAACGCCGATAAAATTTATTTATGGTTGAATCGTAAAGGTTGTTCAACAGAGGTGCATCTATGTACGTAAAGTACGACTTAACGGGCTAGCACCTTTTATTTTACACTTTACGGGCTACACAGCCGTTTCATTTAACATCTCATTCACCAACTTCTTTTTTCGCCATTCATTAAATAGTGACAGCAGCGAATAGGGATTATAAAGAATGGACACTGAGCGAATTTTCCTGTGTTTTGTTTCTCTGTGCGCCAGCGGTTAGTTCCACTTTCAAGCGCTAGAGGTAGTGTAATCGAGCATACGCTAAGATAATAATTGAGAATAGAGTTGAGGCACAGGATCCAAACATCGCCTACCTTATTGCATAATCCAGTAACGCTTTGCTTCAAATAAATTCAAGTTAACAGCTTTTCCTTATTTCTCAGTGACAAACTAGTTGTAATAATAATATTTTATATTTCAGATATAATACATTATATTACAAAATAATATAAGACATTATAAAATTAAGTATCGAATTCGTTTAATATTTGTATAATAATATAATATAGGTATATGGTTTTACTTCTCGTAAGAGTTTTGTTTTTCCATTTTCAGCGCTATCAAATCATTACATATTTTAATTGTTATTGGGGTCAACGTTTCAACTCTCATTATAAAGGAACTCTAGAGTCTAGACATTGCAGTTAATGAAGGATTTATTATTTTATGGATCCAATTTATTTTATTTGAGTACATAATGTACAGCTGTCAAAAAAAAAAAAAAGTGGCCGCACTCGTGAACAGCGAATATTTTCAAAGTCCACTTCGGGTCGCGGCGATGTTACACGATGCATGTGCTTGTACAAGTAGTTCCGGAACTATGAAAATGTTCCATATCTGCTCCTCGCAGACCAGCGGTAGAGTGCTTGTTTAATGATTCAAAGGTTCTTGGTTCGTGCCTTCTTCAAGTTTTCATTTTATTTTTAATCGTTCTTTAGCGATGTAAATGATATTCAAATTATCATTTATATACAGTTATCGTTCTTGATGGATATCACGTTATTTATATTTTGTTATCATTCTTTAGAGATATGAATAAAATTCAAGTCATCATTTGTATTCTGTTATCGTTTTATAACGATATGAATAATAATTATTACTATTGTAGCTACAGTATCTCCAATGGGGGTTAGCCCTATTTTACATATGTATGTTAGGGCTATAGTTTTATACACAAAAAAGATAAGCATAAAGAGAAATGGAAAAGAAAATTAAATTAGCTTACGCGATGTAAACAAAACATAAACAATCCGTAAATTAGGCATTGCGATTGCAAAACAAATATCAGTTATCAATTTGAAACATACAAAAACATTAACAACACACATACGTAACACTTCTATAACACAAATATGCAACTTTCCGTACCATACATAATAAATTAATACACAATAGTCACACAAACACAATCAAACTATAATTACGACATTGCGACGACATCAAGCATCCCATAACTGACTCACATACATAACAAATCAAGCATCCGTTGCAACACATACACTTCAACATAATAACCACACTTTTAAAAGTTACAAATTTGGCTCCAAGAAAAATAAATAGGACACTGTTACTAATTACTATTCTTCTACAATTTCTTAAATACATCTGTAATAAATCTGTGAAATTCCGATATGAATAATATTCACGTTTTTTATATTGTTATCGTTCTTTAGCGATATAAATAATATTCAAGTTATCATTTATATTGTTTTACTTCATTAGCATTATAAAATAATATTCAAGTTATTTATATTGTTATTGTTCTTTCGCAATATAAATAATCTGTATTTTATGTAGGTAATTATTACAACACAAATAAACATCTTTCTTTGTAAAATAGGTTATTTTATTTAGATAATTAAATACGTATTATATAATATCTTATATTAATTAAACAAACCGATATTTATCATTTATATTGTGTTATCGTTCTTTAGTGATACTGTATAAATAATATTAAAGTTATTTATATAGTAATCGTTCTTTAGCGATATAAATAACATAAATTTAATATTAGGTTTGGAAAAATCCAGTTGCATAATACTGGTATTAGTTTTTCTTTTTGTATTATTACATTATACTATCTTGAACCACAATAAAATGAAAAGGAGTAACGAGGAATTGAACCTGAGACGTTGGCATCTAAATTCCGACGTTCGTCCGCTGAGCTACGAGGGCAAAAGTGTGGAAACATTTTCGGAAAAATTGGCCCAATCACACTCTAAGATTTTCTGATGATTCGTAGAAGCTAGTCCAGGATGCGGGGGGCAAAGGCTAATTGAGATTTCCCGATCTCTGATAGGGTCAAACATCCTGATAGAATTAATATTTAACCCTTGCCGTGACTTTCGGTGAAGTCCGGTGGGCCCAATTAGTCAAATCCACTCTCCTCATCTCCACGCTTGGGCCCCCTGGAATTTAATAAGATGCGAAAGAGATAGTAGTGTGCGGAAAGCAACGGGATGTTACAGCATTTAGGCCTATCCTTCCCAAGAAAAACTGCAAACATGAACAAAGGAAGCTTTAAATAGAAGAAGAAGGATCTTCTGCGGACCTCTGGAAAAAAGAACTAAGGAAGAGACTAGTGAAGTGCTTTGTGTGGAGTGTGGCATTGTATGGGGAAGGAACATGGACATTACGACGAAATGAACAGAAACGAATTGAAGCATATGAAATGTGGATGTGGAGAAGAACGGTGCGTGTGAAGTGGACAGACAGAATAAGAAATAAAATTGTATTTGAAAAAGTGAGTGAAGAAAGAATTATGCTGAAACTGATTAGAAAGATAAAAAGTAACTGGTTGGGTCTCTGGTTGAAAAGAATAATAGACGACATTAGGATATGTGGATCATATGCGGAGACTAAGAGGAAGGCAGAAAATAGGAAAGATTGGAGATTGCTGGGTTTGCAATGAAAGACCTGCCCATGGACAGAACACTTATGTATGTATGTTGAGAATGCCTGGAATATCGTGTCTAAAAACAGTCGCTATTTGCAAAGACTAGTCAATTCCATGCCCACTCGACTGCAAGATGATCGAGATAAGAGGAAGATAGACTAAATATTGAATTGTGGCTTTTTGTTTTGTTTTTTGAACGCTTAATTGTTTGAATGTTTTAAGGCCGACGCCAGTAAATTTGTTTTGTTTATTGAGAATAAAATCTTTTTTCTTTCCATTTGCAGCCACAATATCATAATGATAAAGTCATGGCATAATATATTAATGAACCTGATGTTAATTACTAAAATAATCGTAAAAGAGAAAGGAGCCATTATGTATAGTTTGTCTCTCTCAAAAACAGAACAAAAAAGAACATAAAAAGCACGTGGTTGTAGTCGAACGCAGGACCTCATGAATAAGATGCCTGAACGCTACCATTATGCTATCGAATCACAGAATGAATACTTCAATTATAACTGTAGATATCAGACAACGTGGTCCAACAACATGTAACATCGCCTGTCTCCGAATTGTAGCGAAGATACCCGAAGGGAACTTTGTTTCAGGAGGGCGGCCACTTTTTCTTTTGACAGCTGTACCTAGATGTATTAATTGTATGTGTTATATTTCCGCTGTGTCGACTGCTAGCTGGTGTGATGTCAGCGCCAACTCTAGGGACAAAACAGAATCTGACGCTTTAGCTGGCTTGAAGGTCATTGAAATCAGTCCGGCTACATCAAAGGTACCAACGCGAAGTGTCCATTCTTTATAATCCCTATTCGCTGGTGACAGCTCCTTATAATATCAATCTCGAGATTTTCCTAGTATTGCTTGTTCTGCTTCTGCCAATATTTCGTCAGGAATTTCAATGCAATCTATTTCTACAAATTAATCTCAGACAAAACCATTTGTAGTACACACTTTTGTTTTATTTTCCTACCGTACTAACCGATTATGATGTTTTCTCTATCATAATAACTGATTAAGACGTTGCTCAAGTGTTATTTTATCTACAAATTCTCAATCAATTCTGTTCCAGCAACATGCAAAATACAATTATTAATTTATTTTCTCATAAGTTATACGATTCAAAATGCCATAAAACGTTGAATAATACACGACCGTTATAAGAACTCAACATGCTCACATGGATAACTAAACTTTCTGTCGCTCGTTTAGTTAAATTCCATGTTCGCATGTTAAGTTTTACATAACGACTTGTTACTTACTTACAAATGGCTTTAAAGGAACCCGAAGGTTCATTGCCGCCCTCACATAAGCCCACCATCGGTCCCTATCCTGTGCAAGGTTAATCCAGTCTCTATCATCATATCCCACCTCCCTCAAATCCATTTTAATATTATCCTCCCATCTACGTCTCGGCCTCCCCAAAGGTATTTTTGCCTCCGGTCTCCCAACTAACATCTATATGCATTTCTGGATTCGCCCATACGTGCTACATGCCCTGCCCATCTCAAACGTCTGGATTTAATGTTCCTAATTAGGTCAGGTGAAGAATACAATGCGTGCAGTTCTGCGTTGTGTAACTTTCTCCATTCTCCTGTAACTTCATCCCTCTTAGCCCCAAATATTTTCCTAAGAACCTTATTCTCAAACACCCTTAATCTCTGTTCCTCTCTCAGAGTGAGAGTCCAAGTTTCACAACCATACAGAACAACCGGTAATATAATTGTTTTATAAATTCTAATTTTCAGATTTTTTGACAGCAGACTAGATGACAAAAGCTTCTCAACCGAATAATAACACACACTTCTTGTAACATGGCCTAAATAACTATTTTGGATTTGAATAATGACCTGAACCTTGCTCGAAGCATAACTTGTAAATAATAATTTAAATCCGTTGTTAATTGCAGAAGGCTCCTGGTTATAGACACATTTATGTAAAAATAATCTTTTCATGCTCAGTAAAATATACAATGATAAAATCGCACTGATTACGCAAATATCCAATATTTATTTTTATGTTCACATATTAAGACCAAAATTACGGTATATTATACTTTCAGAAATAAGCTATTTAGATACAAAAGAGAAAATAGTTTAAAACTGAAAATGAAAAACATACGACTGTTTTCAGATCCACCATCGGTTACTCCAGTTCCCGAAAGCGGTCTTGTTGAAGTGGAATTAGGAGAAGAAGTTGTGATTGGGTGTAAACCTTCAGGAGTGCCACACCCCATCGTCACATGGTCTAATGAGGCATGTATAACTCTCTACTTACCGGTGCATACTATTATTATTATTATTATTATTATTATTATTATTATTATTATTATTATTATTAGGGCGGCAATGAACCTTCGGATTCCTTAAAAGCCAGTAAGTATTATTATTATTATTATTATTATTATTATTATTATTATTATTATTATTATTATTATTATTATTACTACTACTATATTTTGTTAAGTTAATTTATACCCTAGATCATAATATATAGCCAGATTGCTCGGCCTTATAGGCTTTGACGGTAACAACTTTTGTCAGGTTTACTATGCTGCCATCTAGTTGTTACATAAGGAGTCACGTCGTAACTCCCATTTGAATTGCATTAGCGACTGTACTGTCATCTCTTGTTAGTTTACGGCGACGGGTGGCGATCCTGGCTGTTGTTCTCTTCAAAGTGCTGCCGATTTTAACATAGGGATGAGGAATCTGTTATATATGTGACCAGGGTTTACACACGCTTTAATATCTGTGGTCATATCGCGTGTTAGAATCTCTGGATATACCAGGAGGTCGTGGTTAACTTACTATTGTTGAATTCTTGTTTTCTGTTGTATTTTGTAGATGCCTTGTGTTCATGTAACTGATTTAAGATTTTGATTAATGTTTATGATACAGATGACTGAGGGGGTGATGAATCGTGGCTTTCAATCATTCCGATACTTCACCAGAAACATGTCCTTTTATGCCCCTCACAACTTCCACTATTTCTTAAAATCATTCATAAAATAACAAACAGATTTCATAATGCCCTTTAAAATGCTCTGTGAACACTCTCCTGTTTATAATCTAATCAAAACGTACACGTATAAAGATTCTGAAGAGCTTCTCTTCTCGAGCACAATTTATATATCGATTTACGAGTCACAAAAGGCCGCTTTTGCTAGCCGTCACCTAAAATAAAATAATGTATTTTGAAAAAAGGCGTGCGTTTGCCGTTAAACCGCAATATGGGATTTAAAGCCCAAATTTTGTTTTGTATTTTATCAAAAAAAATTCCGTACGAGTAAGTGCCGGTAATTTTAAAGATACGATGGAAATGTATGATGTCATTGATGACATTTTATTTTAGTACGTTATTTTACGACGTTTTAGCAACATCTTTGGTTATTTAGCGTCTGAATGAGATGGAGGTGATAATGCCGGTGAAATGAATCCGGGGTCCAGCACAGAAATTTACCCAGCATTTGCTCATATTGGGTTGAGGGAAATCCCCGGAAAAAACCTCAACTAGGTAACTTGCCCCGACCGGGAATCGAATCCGGACCACCTGGTTTCGCGGCTAGGCGCGCTAACCGTTATTCCACAGGTGTGGACTCAATGATGACATCACTGCTACGGAAATATAAGCACTTAATTAAAATTATTCTCTTAACTCCTCTCTCTTCCTTCTCTGCTTACTTTCTTCTCTTTACTTCCCTCTTTTTCGTCTTCACATATCTGACAATTACAGTCTAGTTCACATATCTGATAATTACACTCTAGTTTTATATATATCACATACATTACATTACAATTTTACAATTTATTTACTCGCCACTGCGGACGTTGGGATTCGATCCAGGAACCTTCATATCTCATTATTCTTTTGTTATTATTTTTATTATTTTCATTATTTGTCCAACACCTTAGCCATTAAGCCATTAAAACAAGTTACAAATAAATTATCAAAATCATCTCTCTGTAAAATTGCAACTACTATTTCTATGATAATAATCTATAAACAAAACAATAGATGGCGCTAAACGTAATACAGAATAGGTTGACAGGTTATAAATTCGTAGCTATTCATATTGCCAACCTGGATGGCTCAAGCGGTAGGGGCACGGCATGTCTCTATTGCTCGGTCCGAAAGGTTGTGGGTTTGAGTCCCGCCTTGGGCATGGGTGTCGTATACGTTCTACTTTAAGAAAGCCAACGCGAGGAAAATATACGTTAACGTGGATAGATATTATATTGTCACTAGAAAGTGTAAAAAAATTGTTCAGTTTTATAGAGAATGTAATATTGTTAGGCCTATTACCAGATATTATTTCAAGTCTGGAAACCAGTGGTAATACTAAAGTGAGTGCAACGCGAGGAAAATATACGACAGACTTTAACGTGGATAGATATTATATCGTCACTAGAAAGTGTACAAAAAAAGTTTAGTAGAGAATAAAACTTACTTCCATCAGAAGAACCAAAGAATTGTGTGCATTGTGAAAAACATTGAACGTTAAAACTCACAAACGATCGTCAAAAAATACTTGGTTTGAAGAGTGTAAATTTTCAATTTTGCAGAATACCGTTCTTACGTATTGTTGCCTTCACGAAATTTCTTTACTAATAACTAGTAATGGAGGTAACTTAAGCATAGTTACCGTACGAGTATGTGTTTCTTACAAGACATCGCCAAAGTGTACCCAGTACCCAAGATACGGCAAGGAGAAATTAAGTTCAAAAGCTTATGCTACTCGAATAGTCGAAGTGAATGATGAATAAAACAGAATGGTGAGTACTAAATATTATATACTCTTAATTTAATCGCATTAACTCTATAATATCTTATGATGATGGATGCAGAATTTCTGCACGGAAATATCATATGTACTTCGGTACAGCGTATTTTAGATTTCACCTCCCATCCCCAGCCATTCCCAATTTGAAATTTCAAATGGCACCCCTATATTTTTATACTTAAATATTAAAGACCATTCAATTGTTTATACAACACATTCATTTGTTGTTGCATCTTTTCTTTTCTATCGTCGCCTGACAACCTGGATTATTGTTATTGTTGATTAGAGCTGAAGAGAATAAAGCTACAAAAACTTATTCAGCATTTCTTGTAATAGTTGTGTGTGTATTAAATTATTTTAAAATGGTATATACCCTTCAAGAGAGAATATAAATTATCCTTATTGATTAAATATAGGAAATTACACAAAATAACCTGTGTTTTATCCTACATTCAACTGATAATAACGAAGCTTCTTATAATCACTACAGTCTGCCTGGTATTTAGATGAATTTTCTTTTATCCTATGCACTGTTCTGATCGAAATGTCACATTATTGAGTGATGGCTCTGATTGATTCACCTTTTTTAAACCGTTCCAATATTTGTAACTTCTGCTTCAACATAAGTAGGCCAACACATTTTTTGTTCCCTGCCATGCTACCATCGTGTACGAGTATCTGCACATTACTGCACTGGTTCAACTGATTAGCGGACCCTGTGCAGCGCGGGGGAGGGTGCGTTGACTTACCTTGTATCGTGAAGTATACGAGAGTGAGCGTCTATTTGTGGAGTTCCACTGTAGAAACACCAACTTCAGTGACTTTGAAAAATATATTTTTTTCCAGCTAGATTGAGATTCTGGCCTACTTTGGCGCTCTGAGTGTTTGTCTTCGCGACAATTTGAAAGTGGGAGCGAGGTTGGAACAGTTGAAGTATTAGATGCAGAAGTCTCTAATGCAGACCAATTAGATTCTGCAAGATTGGTGTAGCAATGTTTACATCATTAGTGGTCCCCTGCGGTGGCTGAGACTGTCAGGCACAAGGTCCGGTTTCGAGTCCCGGTATTTTTCATTAAATGTTGTATCGATAAAAGGTCTAAGTTCATATACGGGTTCAAGAAACGAATGTGTGATCAATATTAATATTAAAGTAGGAACATAAAACAGATACCTGGAGTGTTGACATGAAGTCTACTGGACATAGACAACAGAAAATATCAGCCATGAACCAGAATAGGTAGCGTAATTGGATAAAATAGGTAGTTCTGTAGGCCGCCATCTTGCGGCTGCAAAAGAAATCACGTAGGAGAGCGTTGTAATATTTTCTATTTAGTTCGAATTTTAACAGACTTCATCCTATATGATAGGTAACCACACATCAAGGACTCTGTTGAAGTTCTCAGATGACTCTATCGGCCAACCGAGCTTCTCCTCAGGTAAGATTGTTCTTCGACACTTTTACTCGGAATCTTCCTTAATGAAATTCAAAATTCTGTGGAAAAGGTCCTTTGAGAGTAAAATAACTTCTGAATTTAGTTTCACTGTCGATCACATGGCGTTTTACAAGAACATTGTTGGCCCCCCTCCCTTTTCCTATTCTTGAAACTCTTGTAGAGTCATTACGAAGATACTGTAGATCAACCGATTGTTTTTGGCGGCAGAAATTTGCGTGGACGATTGCTTTGGCTGTCCAGTGAACCTAAGTTGTTCGAATATAAGTATGTATGTAAAATCTTTAAAATTAATACCCTAGCGGCAGGCTTTATATGCATCATTACTTGTAATGTCAAGCGGTGTTGTCACAGTTTCTTTGACAAGATTATCCTTAGTCACAATTATTTTTATACCGACATCAATACATTGTTTTTCACCATCATCATACACAGCGAATAAATATTAAGGTATGAGATTATTTTGAATTAAAATTGAAATTATAATTACTAACCTTTTCTGTCGTCATCAAACACCTCGAGATATGACAATGCTGTCATAATATACTCCTCGTGGCGTTGATGTCGCCGCGCCAATTAAAACTGCTAACGCATCATTGGTAGATATGCTACCGCTCCTTGTTACTGAAGAGACATCTGAGAAGGCCTAACCAATAAACAAACTCATATCTTATTTCTTCAAAGATAAGCAAGCGTCGTCTTTGACACTGGCTGGATGTTAATTAAATGCGGTTCCAGGGTTGCCATATGTACGACTATACTTAGTCGTACGCATACGACTATTTTGACTAATTGTACGAGGTACGACCGAACTCTATGTCGTATGCAATTTTGTACGACTATTTCACTGAAGGGAAACAATTATTTTGGAGCTTATAATGTTGGTTTATAATAATGAAATAAAATTGATGGTTAATTAGTCTCCCTTAGACAAGTTTTCTTCATTCAGTATGTCCTTGACTAATCCGAAAGAAACATGCTTTTAAGGGGAGAAAATGGTTTGAAACTCGATCTGATAACTATGCTTGCCATGCAAGTCATATTTGTCATCTTGAGCTCTAGGTTTCATATATGCGGCGCGGTTATATCAAAGTAATACATGTTTAATTTTATTAACTTCCTTGTTTGTTCGACAAAGGAAGTCTTTTATCAATGAAATAGTATCGCAGTAGCATTAATAAGTCCAAACGCGCCGACATTATATAGGTTTTAGGTTTGAGTCGACTGTAGATGAATTAATTTGATATAATTTTCAGCCGCCGCCGAGCCGGCCACAGATCAAATTTTTTCTGACTTTAAATGTAACAAAGTTGTTTCTAACCAAACGTTATCGTGCACGCTTTACGGTGATAGCAGTGTTCATGAAGAAATGGGTGGTGATTTTTTTTTCAATCCTGAATGTCATTGAGGATGTGGACAATAATTAGTAGTAAATTCTTAAAATTTTAAACTGCAATTTACTGGTAGACATATATAATATATATCTTATTTTATTAATCTTTATCAACTGCGATGGTTATTTTTTATCTGGCGTCAATAATATGAAAGTGATAATGCCAGCGAAATGACTCCAGCGCCGAAAGTTACCCAGCATCTGCTCTTAATGGGTTGAGGGAAAACTCCGAAAACAACCTCAACCAGGATTTGAATCTCGGCCCGCTCGTTTCACAGTCAGACATATTAACCATTATTACTACACAGCGGTGGACTAGAATTATATAGGCCTATGTGTATTAGGAAGCTGAGAAATTTACGACCATTTTATGCTGAAGTACGATAATTTTCATAAGTTGGTACGACGGTTGCGATTCCTTAATCTGGCAACCCTGGCGGATACTACGTTTATAGTAGTTTACTGACAGTTTAGCTTAACGCATCAATTGCACCTTGAAGATTGGTTGATAGGAATATGTCGTGCACAATTCGAGTCGCTTATAAAACGCATTTAGCAGCATTACTTCGTTTAATATTATGTGATTGCAGACATAATTATAGCTCCCCCTGCATAAAAATAAAAATAAAAACTTTGCATAGTGAAGTCCGGGGGGAAGTTATTTGAAACACTATATAATTATATGAAATTAGAAGCAGAAAAATGTAATGAAACTGCAGTGCCTGAATATAGAAGGCAACTAAGAAAAGTTCAACAGTGTGTCAGGAGCTACTGAGCTGCCCTTGAGAACTAGAAAACATTATCGCAGAGGAAGAAAATATAAAGAAAAAGAAACATCATTCAGTACTCCTGGAAAGTCTCACAAAGTACCTAAATATATAAACCAAGTTAATAACTTCGACAATTGTGTTATTTGGCGAACAATCCATAATTTCTGTGTACAAGAAGCATTGCTCCCACAATCCGTTAACAAGTTGTCAAACTGAGGAATAGTATTCAATTTAAAGTTGGCAGAATCAGTTTAAGCACTACAGTCGAGAAAGAGCATGGGTTTTGCTTGGACAAAAGAAAGAAAAGCAACAGAGCAATTCTATTTGAAACTTAAGAGCAGTCATCGGCAGAATTGTACTCAGGATGACATCAAGCAATGCAACCAGCAACACACATGACGTCGCATGGTTGTGGATAGGGTTGAGGGCCCGCTCAGACATCAGTGGCGTGCAGCCATCACAAACTTCATATTTACTGTACCGTAACTTTCAAGTTGCCACAGAATTCTAAGTTTATGTCATAAGTAGCCAATCTCAAGATAGCGAATAAACGTTTATCTTTCAGCCGCGATCTTTGTTTTAATTTTGCAAATTTCAATTTTGAAAAAAAAAATGTTTGCAACTGTAAGTGGAACCAAACATAGCCGCTATATTGGCGACAAATAATCTAAAGAAAGCTTATTTTTCCGTAGACAGAATTTTAAAGAAATGTAAACCACACAAACACATGTCTTCGCACCGTGTTTGTAAATATGTATCACTCTGTAAATCAGTTACTACTTGCTGCATTTCTGACTTAACCTTGCTTAGGTCTATGGTCGAAGGATTCGCAAAAAGTAAGAAATCATTTGCAATACTTTTAAAATCACTGAATGTCCGTTGTTGAAATTCAGTTTTTAGATTTAGATTAGCATAATTATTTAAATTTGATTTAGAAATGTCAGGAAGAGATTGTAAGCATGGCAAATGATGGAACTGTTCTTCCCCCATATTTGATTTCCAGATATCTATCATTGTAATGAATGATCGCACCATATCGTACATATTTACTACGTTTTGCTATTGCTCTTCGAATGTTCGTAAATATCTGTGATCTTCTGATGTTCTTTATGACATAGGCTGCATCAGTGGCGGCTCGTGCCTTTCTTGAACGGGTGTTCACAAAAAAATATGAGTAATGAACACACTGATATATATTCTCATAAAGCTGAATCACACGTCAGAGATAAATGAGTTCTAATATGCATGTACCAAATCTACGCATATAAACCAAAATTAAAACCATTAAACAAGAGTAGAGTAAAATTAATTCATAGGACTCACTTCACTGCTGTTGTAGATGGTGTTGAAGATCTGGATTTATTTGTAGAGAAACTCCATGCTCCTAGTTTTGAGAGACGCAAACTTATCAATAACTTTATTATTGAAGTCTCTAATCTTGTTAACAAGTTTTTTTTTTTTTTTTTTTTTTTTTTTTTTTTCCCACTGCCAACATAGCCTATGTACTTAATCGGTCTTCTGTCATGATGTTACGGAGGAATGTTTTAATCCTCTTTTAACTTAACACACAATTTCACACACGTCCGTTTCCAAACTTCAAATGTTACTGTTTCAACTCTCAGTACGCACCAATGCAGCTTGTATTTTCCTTAGTGCTGAACAAAAGACAACAGAATCAGCCCCCGCGCATAATGGTATTTTGAAAAGAAAGAGTAAAGAGAGAAAACGAGGAAAGAGGGAGAAAGGAACAGGATGCTAGACCCAAGAGAGCTGGAGTATCTCTCTTTCTCTGTCACTAGCACGTTAAGACTTGTTCGAGCCAGAGCTGTTGTAACCATTGTAACAAACCAGAAAATATTCTCGCCTCAGGCTATTCCACCCTGTTACAGAAAAATTGTGCGAGCTGCTGTCAACCTGTCCAATGGAGATTTAAAGACACACGGCACACGAACGGGACGTTCTCTCGAGACGAAAAATGTAGGAACGTCATTGCACATTGGAAAGTAATAGATGTACCGGTAATAATATTAATACAGTAATACGTATGATTATTGTTGGTTTTTAAGGTGTTCACGTGCTCCTGTGCTCATATAGAGGAACCGCCGCTGGGCTGCATTATAATGTCGTTTAATATTGTGTTGATAAATGCCCTTTAAAACTTTCGGGCACAATAAACACATACTATTGTTTCCATAAACTCAAGAAAAATACGTCTCCTCCTATTCTTCTTTAAATACACGTTTCCTACCTTTGGATAAAGCCATGCTTAACTAGCTATATGTTACGCCACTGGTAGCTGCTTGTACAATATACCTGCAAAGGGTTGATTGGGAGGGGGGATGTGTATTCCTTGTCTGCCCCTGCAACGTCACTTAGTAACAGGCATCGCGATGATATTTCTGCCGGCGGCTGCTGAAGAAGTTCGAAAACTACGGTCAACATAATTCCATTCCCTGAAGAAATTTAAAGAGAAGGACGGCTTGAGAAACTTCTAGAAAAAATGTGTATTGTACTAAATTATTGACATTATTAATAAATTCACAACAGTTAATATCGTTTGTGTGTGTATGTATTAAGAGTTACTTCTGATCTGCAACGGATTCTACACTATACGCCAACGAGGCGTATATAATTATGGAACGAGGAACAACGAATCTTTGGGTGATGTGAACGGTGAAGGAGGAAGTATTGAGTAACTCGATCTATACTTTTCATTTTATTTTCCGATTTCATATGACCGCCAAACACGATCTAGCTTATAAATGATATGTTTTATTTAACGACGCTCGCAACTGCAGAGGTTATATCAGCGTCGCCGGATGTGCCGGAATTTTGTCCCGCAGGAGTTCTTTTACATGCCAGTAAATCTACTGATATGAGCCTGTCGCAATTAAGCACACTTAAATGCCATCGATCTGGCCCGAGATCGAACCCGCAACCGTGGGCATAGGAGGCCAGCTCTATACCAACTCGCCAACCAGGTCGACCCTAGCTTATAATAATAGTACTTAATAATAATAATAATAATAATAATAATAATAATAATAATAATAATAATCATAATCATAATAATAATAACAATAATACGTTAATATTTTTTATTTATTCTGGTGGAGTTAAGGCCATCAGGCCTTCTCTTCCACACCACCAGAAATACGTAACGCCGGTCTCGCCTCGCATAACCGACGAATAGTTCACACGGTGCGAAATAATCACTGCGAGGCAAGCACCTATGATTGCATTCAAAAGCCGACTGGGACTGCCTCACCGGTGATACACATAATTGCGAGACAAGGTATTCACTGAACGTGAGGCAATCTCGCGAAGAAGCCTCGCTTCGTGGATACGCGGTTTTAGGTTTCCAATGAGCGAGGCAAGCATCATGAGACAACGTCACGAGAAAGCTTCGCTTCGTGGATACGAAGCTTTAGATCCCGAAGGTACAGTGTGTTTGACAATTTATGGTTGCTAACATTACAGACGTGCGCTACACTTTCATAAGCTATGTTATAGGGCAGGGCCGGGAAATAGCCACTCTCAGAGAGCTTAGCTTCTCCCGCTACAGTTGTGTAATACGTAGATACTCAAGCTGACTGCTCTGGTTACAGTACTGTTATAGGAGTTACGGGCGATTGCGAAATGCTGCACTTTGCACCAGTTTTTGATCTCATACTTGTCCACCCCAGAAAGTTTCGTGAAGATTCTTTTCGGGAGGTCCGAATCCTTCCCTTGTAGGAGCATTTCTAAGGACATGTTGCGGTACTTCTGATGGAAGATGAAACAGCGAACTGTTGTTGTTTGCGTATATGCAGCACTAACAGTGACTTTTGTTGTTTCACCGGATTCTTACCGAAAGTTCGGTGGGGTACTGTACGTCTGTAAGAGTTTGTCATAAAGCTCTGAAGATATTATCTTGAAATACAGTATATGGAGTGTTCCCTGGAGTTAAGCTGGATCGTGTCAACTTGGATTTCAATTGCATCTTTTCCGATAACCAAAGGTGTATTTCCGTTAATATGTGGTTTAATGCTGTTACTATGCCAACTAATTCTGTATTTATTAATGAAACCATGACTAAGTGTCCAGTAATGTGCACAAGGATCACATACATGCCCCCTGTATTTATTACAATCACCATATTCTGAGCTATCTTGTGTACTTAATGTAACTGTTCAAGGGTACTGTTTTCGGGGGACGTTTAATGTTTTTAAATACATCATCTTATGCTTTAAAAATTATCTCACTGTGCAGGGCGAAGAGATGCAACTCATAGACAATCGACCAACATTACGATTTAAAGCAGATTCCAGACACATGGCTGGCGTGTACCAGTGTAGAGCAATCAACGGTGTTGGCAGTCCTGCAACAGCAGCCATATATCTAAGAATTTTCTGTGAGTACGTTTCTAAGAAATCGTATGAAAATTCTCTATGTAAGGTTATATTTCATACACTTAAATCAGTTTCAAAGCCATAAGTATGTTGTGTTTAAAGGTGCAAGATCAGAACAATGGTATTTACCCATCTGGAATTCAGATGAAAATAATCTTACAGAGCGGTAGAATTAAATAACTATTTTATTATGTGGCTTTAATTATATTTGAAAATTTTCATCTAATTATGTCATACAGTAATATTCAGAAGTTTAAACTTCTCTACGAAGAGCGAAGGAAATTATCTAATGTATGAAGCTTACATTTTACTAGGGAATAGACCGAATTACTTTAATACCAATATTAAATCGCACTGGCGGTAAGAATTAATTATTTAATAAATATTTTTCCTTTATATCCATACAACTCAAATGGGCTGTCAAGACGCCAGAACCCAACTGAGTGCACACAAATTCTGTGTGACTTAAATTGTGGGTTCTTGTTAACGTACCTCCAGTAACAAATATATTATGCAGAAACTGTCACAATTAGAGCATTCGTGCGCTAAGCGAAGGGTCCCGTTATCGATACCCGGTCCCGGAACAATTTTTCCTTGAAATTATTCAAACCTGCTTTACAGGGAGCTACTACCTGAAAGCCAGATTTACATTATATTCGTTACTGGAGGTACGTTACCAGGAAGCCACAATTTAAAGTCACACAGAATAAATTTGTGTGCACTCAAAGTTGGGTTCTGGGGTCTTGCCGACCCATTTGAGTTGTGTCGATATAAAGGAAAAATTGTGACAGTGTCGTGTGTAGTTCCTGAGGTAGCTCAGTCGGTAGAGCAATCGTGCGCTAAGCGAAGGCTCCCGGGATCGATACTCGGCCCCCGAACAATTTTTCCTTGAAATTATCCAAACCTGCTTTACAGGGAGCTACTACCTAAAGCCAGATTTGCATATTTAATAAATAGTTTGCTGCATCTATAATTTACTTGTTTGATTAATACTACAGTTTTGATATTTTAGTTCCTCCAGAGATAGAAGTTCAGCGCCCTTGGGTTCATGCTGCTCCAAATGTGAGAGCAGAGTTGTTCTGCAACGTACTTGCTGACCCAGATGCTAAGGTTAGTATGAAACAGATATTTAAAATATAGTTGGTACCTATTTCTAATGTCAGAATATTTCATATCTCTAGTCAGTGAATAAAATTGTAAATGAACTGAAAATAAAACATGGGTATAAACATAAAAATGAATTAATATTGAGAAAAGTTATATAAAAAGAATTCTTAGGCCTAATTATATACCTCCATCACTACATGTACAAACGTACAGTAAAAATAACTCATGAACGTCTGTCAAACATATTAAGAGAACAATTTCAACATATTAAATTGAAATTTAATTTAAATTAAATAATTATTTACTAAAAAATAAATTTTATTGTAATTTTATGATATTCTAAAATTTTAGTTTTGTAATTCTGTGGCATTAATTTATAATGTCAGAATTTTAATTAGCTGTCTCCAGCCTTATTTTTAATATCTTACTAACGAGCTCACTAAACAATCCAAATACTTTTTTGCACGATAGTGTGTTTTTTGTCGTTACAACAAACGGCCGCCACTATTGGAAGTTATTTTACTGAATTCAGAATTGCCAACTTAGATAAGTACCGGTATGTTGAAATATTACAAGTAAATGGTCTAGGGTTGTAATTAAAACTACTCCTGCCATGTACCGACATCTGTGACAAACTTTTTGCTGAGAATCCGTCAACTGTTCATAGTCTAACGTACGTAGGTACTGTAGGCTATGTAAAGAATTAAGAAAATGTTACGACAGAATAATACAGAATGACGATAATGATAAAGTAATAATAATAATAATAATAATAATAATAATAATAATAATAATAATAATAACAACAAAACCATAAATATACTACTAAATAGCTGGACTAGTGCAAATTACTGGTATATGTAGTATGTATACGGATTTATGTAGTAAATTCCCTTTATTTCGGGTTAAAATAAAACCATCAACATCTGTGGCATTACAGCCCTTGTAGGACTAAAGCCTGCCTAACAAGTGAAGCCCAATCATTCCTGTCCCGGGCACGCCTTCTCCACGTCCGGATCCCCAACTCCTTCATATCCTCCTCCACATCTTTCATCCATGTCTTTCTAGGTCTCCCTGTGCGTCTTCTTCCTCCTGGATTTCCTCTACATATCCTGTGTAGTAATGAGTTCTCTTCTCTTCTTTCCACATGGCCCAGCCATAATTAAAATAATGTATCTAAAATGAAGTAAATAAATTATCAAAAAGATACAAAAGAGAATAAATTAACTCCAGGTTTGAACCTGGGTCCAGTTATACCAAAACCTTCCACTTTACCAATAGGGGAAGTCGGGGGAATATGGGCACCTTCGTACTATTTCGGGTGCAATATCTCTCGGTTTTTTCTAATAATTAATTTTACAGCTAGGATATGTTTCCTAACAATTGAGCTATATTATATAAGAATCCTGACTGCTTACTCCTAAACGTAGCAAGTAAAACTGCAAAATGCAACTTAATGTGTTTTGCCCATATTCCCCCGAGTGTGGGGGTAAAATGGGCATTAATGATGTGAATCACAATCAACTGATAGAAGTGAAAAAAAACACTTAAAATACTTGAAAATATAACTGTATTAACTATATTATAATATTGTATATGCAATTTGTGATGGTTACTGCGTAAGGCCATTGGCAGATGATGTGACTCTTTGGCGATAAATGACATTTGGAGATTCTAAGACATTTGAATCAGTGGAAGGAATTGTATGAATTGTAGGTTTGTCACCTGATGCTGCAGTGGCCATGTAAGCATGATCAGGAATGACACTCATGTGCAGTGGAAACGGGCGTGAAGCTCGGAAGGCATTTACAGCCAGACATACATTGACACATCTGTTCCATGCTTCTTTGACAATGGAAGCAAACTCGACCTTCGTAAAAGGTCTCCTATGTTGCCTGAAGAAAGCTGTAGCACCACTGTTGTAAGCTTTCTTCAGAGGACCAAACAGACCCTTATCTGCTGATTGAAGTCAGGCTGTGGCGTTTGGAGGAAGACAAAACATGCATAATCCGTTTCCTACTGCAAAGTTAAGAGTGTCAGGATTACAACTATGTAAATCACGTCCACCTACTATCAAAATTGCAGGTGCATGCTTACTGATGTTGAAATAAACAACGAAGTTCTTGATTACTGAGAAAAATATACGAGGTGTGATCATTAAATTCCGAAATTGTGTCTGCTGTGGGCGAAGAGATCACGTGATTGACACGCGTACGCAGCAGTGACACTAGACGACCTTGAAGAGACACGACACAAAGTTTCGAAGCTCTATCTTCATTGAGACCTGTGTTACACAAAGTTTTGTTAGCATGTACATCCGCGCATTTGCGAAATCACGATCGACTCGAAACTGGAGCAGAGAGCCAACGTCAAATTCTTTGGGAAATCGGCAACCGTAACCAATGGAATGTTGAAGCAAGCCTACGGGAACGAAGCAGTGAGTCAGGCGAGGTGTTTTGAGTGGCATTCGCGTTTCAGAAATGGCAGAACATCGCTGAAGGACGACGAGAGGCTAGGTCGACCACACACGTGCAACACTGCCGAAAATGTCGAAAAAATTCGACAAATTGTGCATAGTGATCCTCACGTCCATATTGAATATGAACGACTACAACTCTGGACAAAAAGCAACGACGACACTGCGCCAGTTCACAGATTACATAGAGCTCTCGCAAAACTCCAGTTTTGCACCCATAATAAGATAGTCGTCACCAGCTTTGGCCACCTGCGACTTTTTTTTGTTTCCGACGATGAAATTCAAGCTAAACGGTCACCGTTTTGGCATTGTGAAGGAGATCCCACGCGAATCGCAGAAGGTGCTTGACAGGCTTCAAGAACGCGACTTCCAGGAGGCATTCCAAAAATGGCAGACACGTTGGGATCAGTGTATAGCTGCCCAAATGGACTACCTTGAAGGAGATGGCAGCCAAATTTAAACGAAGTAATTTTATTTCCACTTATGGGACAGGACTCGGAATTTAATGATCACACCTCGTATCTCCGTGAATGTAGGCAGACTGCTTGTTGAAGTACACCTTACTGACAGCAGGCAGCTGTTCTTTCAGTCATTACTGTCCTCATTTCTTTTATAATGATACTTGGAGGAAAGTAGTTCCCTGCTGCATTGAAGCCGGCCACAAGGGTAATGGTTTCTCCCTTTTCTTTAGGGTAAATGCAATGCACAAATTTGTGTTATTTGGGTGCAATGACATCTCTCTCTCTCTTGTAATCATTTGTAGCCATTTTCATCAAGATTGAAGAGTCATTTTTATGAAGTGTAATGCTTGCCCATATTCCCCCGAACATTAGCGCCCATACTACCCCGACATGTAGGGTTTACTTTCAACAGTTGGCTCTACCGTAAACTATTCACAAAACAACGTCTGACGCAATAGAACGGCAGTTCAAGATGTGTATTCTGTATGTATACTATTAGATTTAAATTATTTTCTAAAGTTCATGTGTAATCTATTGCATATAACCTATCTAAAATAAATATCGTGAAATTTTAGTATACTTTGAAGCCAATACTCACGTTTTAGATGGCTGTTTTAATAATACGACACAATACTGCACAGCGCACTTTTCACAGCAACCATTACGATACTCTTACTTTATACTAACCGTTACTAGCGAAGAAACATAATTCGTTGCAAGAGTTTCGACATGAAAACGTAATACTGCCCATATTCCCCACGTGCCGATATTCCCCCGAATTCCCCTACGCTAAAAGAAAACTACCTAGCAAAACATGAATGCTTTCATGTTTGCTGCCTATTATGTTTTATTTTCAACAAAAATGTGTTTTATGCCATTTAGAGGAAATGTATTCATGTGACCAGACATATTCTATCAAAGATCGATACTCATATTACATAATTTGAGGGGTTTGGTGCAAAAACCAGATAAGTCCACTTTTGGTCAAAAATGAGATAAAGTATGCATGATATATAATACGACAGTGCGCATCTTTTGATGCAAGAACCAGAGTTGTGTGGACTTATCTGAATGAGATACGCTTAGTTGCCAACAGAGACCATGGTTGTGTTTGGAGCAAGAATCAGACCAGTCCTGGACTTGTCTGGTTGTTGCACCAAAAGATGGCAGCACAAGCGTAGCAGCTGTTTCCTGTTAGTGAAATGACTGCATGAACGAGATGTAGTGTAGTCTTTCCAGTTTATTGTGTTTTTCAAAGATGTCATCTGATAATTGAAGCAGTGATAGTGATAATGGTGAACATTCCAGGAAAAGAAAACGTGATCCCAGTAAATTGAAAAGAAATAGGGATAAACTGAAAAGATTAAGAGGTGAATTATATGTCTCAAGCAGTGGAAAAAATGTACCAGTTGTAGTTTCCCCCAATACTACTGAACTTGTACTTTTTTCAGACAACTGTGCTTCACAAAACAAAAATAAAATACTGGTACAATATCTTTTCAGTCTTACACATTCAAATAGATTTCAGATAATTACACATCATTTTCCTGAACGAGGGCACTCGTTTTTGCCCTGTGACAGGGACTTTGGCAATATTGAAAAGATAAAAAGGCTTATAACTAGATTACATAGTCCTGAAGAATGACATTCACTTGTCAGGAAATCATCTAAATTATTTACAGTTGTTCCTGTCACTCAAACCATGTTCAAAAACTACAGAGACCACTTCAAACCGTTTTTTAAAGGAAACATGAAAACAAGACACAATGAGCTTTTCAAAATTTCTCAGTATAAAGTATTCCAATACAGTTCCCAGCACAAATACATATTGAAAGTCAGCCAACATCAACAGACAACTGTTATTTCAGAGTTCTGTCCACTGAAGAAAACAACCAATGGAGACCTTGGTTTTCCAGAGATATTATTGTGCAATGGGCCATTGCCTATTAAAAAGGCTAAATATGAAGATGTGATGAAACTGGCAACGAAATACATTGCTTCAGCAGACATGGGGTTCTAAATTGTATCATTCTCAAGGTAGTGCCAATGAAGCTAGTGAACATAGCTCATATGATTCTGAATAAGAAGTCAAAGACTTAGACTGGATATTGTACTCCAATTAATTTTATTTCCTGTTTGCTCTATTTCATTGTCAAGTTAACCTACAATTTTTTCATTAACTTCTTACTAATATTGAATAACCTACTAAACACAATACTGGCGTTTTCTTCATATAATGCATCTTTCTTTCTACTAAATTCTCAAGCTACTATTTTCTTATATATTGTAATGTACTATATTTATTTATGTACAATATTACCAATTCTGTACGTCCTGGTATTCTGATAAATTTATGATTATTAGTATTATGGTACGTATTAAGTGCAGCATGAAACCATACATATAAATTAATCATCCAATTCAACAGAACTTATTGAGAATGTAAACACTGTGATTTAATAATAATTCGGATGGCGTTTGTACATTTAAGTATCTAAATATTGAACAGAAGTTATTGTAACTGTAAAAATTTGCACTTTGGTAATATAATATGATTCACATGTAAAAGATATTGTAAGATTATTGATAGGTACTAATAAAAAATGATTCAGTATTGTTTATATTTTGTGTTTCATGATATTTGCTTACATAATAATGATCGTTCCCAAATCATATGTCAGATTTTAAATGTTTGGTGCAAAAACCAGGTAAGTCCAAATAAATATATAATTAATTTTAAAATGCACATATATAATTTTATAATTGATATTCATATGTAACACACATAACACATACAGAAATCGTCCAGTACAATTACAATTTCAAAATTCCTAAAAATACATGCCTTTAATGGATGTCAAACTTTGTTTTTGCATTTACTCTAAAAGTGTTTTTCTGGACTTATCAGGTTCTTGCACCAAACCCCTCATTTGTAATTAATATCATTTTATTTCAGTAGCATTATGGCCGCACCTAAAACGTCATTCCTTCACATTTAAATTGATGGTGAAGTTTGTACATTGGCCAGACTGCTTATCAGTCATCTGTTCATAGTGTAATGTACGTACTGTATAAATTACGATCTTTTAAAATATAATTTTCGAAATATACTAGTGTGCAAAAAAATACTGTACAATACACGTTTGTGAAGTACATTACAAAATATCGGAAAGTGAAGAACTCGCTCTCCTCGTTTTTTTCAAACTTTTCCTCGATTTTGTAAAAAGCACTTCCCAACCTTGCATCGTAATATAGGCTTACTATTACCCTAGGTCATATATATATATATATATATATATATATATATATATATATATATATATATATATATACAGTAGCGTGCAAATTAATCCGAACAACGTAATTACTTATGCAAAAACACTCAAACGGGATAAAAAAAGGGACCTAAGACATACCTCAGTAATCTATGTGGCCTCCCTTGTTCCTAATAACAGCTCTGAGACGATTTGGCATGGATTCCACTAATTTCCCACAAATATTCTTCATTTCTTCATCGCGAAACCATACACCAATGAGGGCAGAAATCATCTTCTCCTTTGTAGAAAAATCCATTTTTTGCATTCTTCTTTTGCAAATTGACCACAAGTTCTCAATGGGGTTGACGTCGGGTGAGTTGCCTGGCCAGGGAAGTACCTGAATATTATTCTTGTTGAAGAATTCTGTAGTTTTTCGAGACGTATGGCATGGTGCCAGGTCTTATTGGAACACACCTCTGCCATCCGGAAATGATTTTTGCAGCTATTGTACGATTCTGGTTTCCAATAAGTGAATATATTTGTCAGAATTCATCATTCCCTTGATAGGTATTAATTCTCCAGCCCCTTCATGTGTAAAACAACCCCAAAACATTACTTTAGGGGGGTATTTGGGTGCTTGTTGGAGATGAGCTGCTGTTACTTTTCCGGATCCTTTCCGTACGTAAGAAACACGGTAGCCGTGGACCTCGAAATGAGACTCATCGGAAAAAAAGTACATTCTTCCAGTCGTTCACTGTCCAGTGTTGATGTAATTTTGCCCACATTAAGCGTTTTTTGCACATAACAGGGGTCAGCAGTTGCTTCTTAATAGGCTTACGAGCCCTTCGTCCAGCTTCCAAAAGCCTACGCCGCACTGTTGTGACGTGAATATTCGCCCCAGTGGTAGCCATTAACTCGCGGGTTAAGTCGACAGCAGTTAGTCTAGGATTTAATTTACTTTTCCTGACAATTAAACGATCATCTGCAGGTGAAGTCTTCCATTTCCGGCCACAGTTTCCTTTTTTCTGGGGTGTGAGGATCCAGTCTCCCTGTATCGTTTTATGATCGAATTAACAGTAGCCAAACCGATGTGACATTCTGCAGCAATTTGCCTCTGTGTCATAGAAGAATGCTCTGCTAATGTTATAATTTTAGACCGTTTTCGTGGAGTTGTATCCATTTGTGAAGACGACAGAATGTACACAGGATTGCAGTATTAAGTCTTCAACACAACTGAAATGTTTATAAGTACAAAACGACAGGCAAAATGTCACATATTATAAAACAAAATAATAACGACAGACCTTCAACAATGGAATTACACGTACTACAGATGTCAATTAAAGCGGTATGAGCAGCTGTGAGGCCAACAATGACAGAAAATGTAAAAATATGTCGTGTTCGGATTAATTTGCACGCTACTGTACATATATATATATATATATATATATATATATATATATATATATATATACCCAGATTGCTCATCCTTATGTTAAAATCGGTATAACTTTGAAGAGAACAACCGCCCTTCCTCCGTAAACGAGCACGAGATGGCAGTACAGACGTTAATGCAATTCGAATGGGAGTTATGATGTGACTCCTTATGTAACAACTAGATGGCAGCATAGTAAACCTGACAAAAGTTGTTACCGTCAAAGCCTATAAGGCGGAGCAATCTGGGTATATATGATCTAGGGCTAGGCTATTATGTACCAGTACGAATATTAAAATCAATAGTTTAAAATAGGTACTATTTTATACACGAATGCTCAGACTATTCTTACTGACTCGGAAAATAATCCTCAGACCAGTCAATAAACTTTAGAATGTGTGCAGTTTTAATATAAAATCTTTCTTCTAACACAAACCAGTGGCGTTTCAGAAGGAGAACCGCGATATTATAAACCACTTATTGTAATAAGACAAGATTTAAAGAAACGCAAGTAGTGATTGGATAATTATATTTATAATATTTTACAATTCATTTTGATTTTCAGATAAATCTATTCAAGATAATAAATTTATTCAAATGCTCAATCATATGATTTATAAATACTTACTTACTTACTGGCTTTTAAGGAACCCGGAGGTTCATTGCCGCCCTCACATAAGCCCGCCATTGGTCCCTATCCTCAGCAAGATTAATCCAGTCTCTACCGTCATATCCCACCTCCCTTAAATCCATTTTAATATTATCTTCCCACCTACGTCTCGGCCTCCCCAAAGGTCTTTTTCCCTCCGGCCCCCAACTAACACTCTATATGCATTTCTCGATTCGCCCATACGTGCTACATGTCCTGCCCATCTCAAACGTCTGGATTTTATGTTCCTAAATATGTCAGATGAAGAATATAATGCGTGCAGCTGATTTATAAATTTGCAAATTTATTATTTGCTAATACATCTTGAAAAAGATATTCGTGAACGTTTTCGCCTGTACGGCATCATCAGATATTCAAATTTGACGAAATTTAAATATTAGTCCATTAAGTTGTTCACAGTAATATGCATAACAGTGGCTGAATGATTAATCATGAGTTTTATATAATGAAAAACTTATAATGGAAAGGATTTCAATTTTGAATAACTTATTTAATTTGTAAATTTACCGAAAAATGAAATTTATAATTATGAAATGTGAATATTAATACATACAACTCATGTTACATTTTTATTAGATGTCACTTATTGTATAAATAAAATTGTTACAATTGTTAAAATTGATGAGATACAAAATGTAAAATATATAAAATATGTACTTTATGTCAATTTAAGACAAATCACATGGTCTTATGCAAACTATTACTAATGCAGTTAAATGGTGTGTGTTTTATGCAATACATTTGTTGGAATCTTCTATAGTGACTGTTCTTCAAGTTCTTGAATTGTGTTGTGTGCATGTGAAGTGAGTACGGCATTTATTCATGTTATATGTACCAAATTTGCTGATCGTTTTGTATTTTGATCATAGAAAATGAAGGCCTGTATGTTAAGGGCATAATTAAATATGTGTTTCGAAGAACCTGTGTGATAGTTGTACAATAATAGAATGCAAAGTTTGACTTGGTTATGTCCGCACTGAACCAGCAACAAGAACACATTACACACTCTTGTGCACATACACACATAACCAAGTCAAACTTTGCATTCTATTATGGTACAACCATCACACAGGTTATAGAATAACTCTTCTCGGGTTCTCAGCCAGGTGAGTTGGAGATTAGCTTCCAAGCTTTCATCGGCTAGCTCTGCCATCTTCTTCAGGGACTATTGCATATATACCGGCTAGACATGGTCCCACATCACTTCATTCCCTGAAGAAGATGGCAGAGCTAGCCGTCGAAAGCTTGGAAGCTAATCTCCAACTCACCTGGCTGAGAACCCGAGAAGAGTTATTCTATATCAAACACCGGGAAAGCCTCAAGTCATGCATCACACAGGTTCTTCGAAACACATATTTAATTATGCCCTTAATATACAGGCCTTCATTTTCTATGATCAAAATACAAAACGATCAGCAAATTTGTACATATAATATGAATAAATGCTGTACTCACTTCACATGCACACAACACAATTCAAGAACTTGATGAACAGTCACTACAGAAGATTCCAACAAATGCATTGCATAAAACACCATTTAATTGCATTAGTAATAGTTTACATAACACTGTGTGATTTGTCTTAAATAGACATAAAGTACATATTTGATATATTTTACATTTTATATCTCATCAATTTTAACAATTATAACAATTTTATTTATACAATAAGTGACATCTAATAAATATGTAACATGAGTTATATGTATTAATATTCACATTTCATAATTATAAATTTCATTTTACGGTAAATTTACAAATTAAATAAGTTATTCAAAATTGAAATCCTTTCCATTATAAGTTTTTCACTACATAAAACTCATGATTAATCACTCAACCACTGTTATGCATATTACTGTGTACAACTTAATGGACTAATGTTTAGATTTAGTCAAATTTGAATACCTTATGATGCCGTACAGGCGAAAACGTTCACGAATATCTTTTTCAAGATGTATTAGCAAATAATACATTTGCAAATTGATAAATCGTGTGATTGAGCATTTGAATAAATTTATTATATTTATAATGGTAATTATTAAGATATGATATGGGGGCGGTGGTTGTTTATGGTGATGATGATGGTAGAGGTGTTGTTGATTGCAGGTGACATGGCTGAAGAATGATGTCCCTGTGCGGACAAGTACTCGAATAGTGGAGTTGTCAGTGAACAATAAACATACACTTCTCTTCAGAATGGTGCACCCATTAGACTTTGGATACTTCAAATGTCGAGCTACAAATTCACTTGGTGAAAGGGAGCAAATTATAGAACTCTCAGGTACCTCGTTTTACTAAGATTTTTCTACAATATTGCTTATTATTTTGAATCAAATTTAAAATTAAAATTTCCCCATTCTTCTTAAGGATAACTTTCAGTTTAAGAATATTTATTATTTTTCTTCTTTCTTCCGGCAGGAAATTATAATTTTTCGATTCATCATTCTCATTTAATTTCATCTTCGTTTTTTTTTCTCTTATTGCGAAATACTACCTTTGTACTCACTTTGCTAGCTAAATAAAATAAATAAAATAGAATAAATAAATACAAGAGAAAGTAATGATACATGATACTGTGTGTAACTATATTAAAATGTTATGTGTTACACATTGGATTGCCACCTTCCAAAAGCGGAAAGTAAGAACAATTAATAATCTGTACAACTACATAATATACCGGATGTTTCAAAATGAATATCGGGGTTTTAAGGCTTTGTACTATTTATTACATTTAACTTACAATTATAAACAATACACCAAATGAAACAGCAACTCAAACAGTTTCGCTACAAGTGCTCAATGTGAGCACCATTCGTCACACGGCATACATCGAGCCGATAAGCGAGTTCTTCCCTAACCTTGATCAGTGTGTCTGGAGGAATTGTTGCAATAATTGCTTCAGTCCTGTGTCTTAAGTCTGGTAGGTCAGCTGGTAGCGGAGGTACACACACACGATCCTTTATGAATCCCCAAAGATAAAAATCGCATGGCCTAAGATCTGGTGAACGTGGAGGCCATGCGAAACAAGTTCTGTCATTCGGCCAATCCAGCAGTCGGGTATAACGTCGTTTAACCAATCGCGTACTTCCATATGCGTCTCCTTAAAATCCTCTACACAGACGTCGCTGGAATTGCTAATTCACGACTAGCCTTCCGAACAGATTTCTTGGGGCTACGCGTGAAAGAGTCTCTCACTCGTTCAACGCGCTTTCTAACGGCAGGCAGAGGAAACAGTGCAAGTGCGTACAGAACTGTTTGAGTTGCTCTTTCATTTCATGCATTATTTATAATTGTACGTTAAATGTAATAAATACTACAAAGCCTTAAAACCCCGATATTAATTTTGAAACGCGGAGTTTATTAAAATGTTCCAAAAGCGAAACGTAGGGACACTTCATTGGGGGGCGGGGTGGGAACGGAATGTACCATTATTGGTTCTTTTTTTATAACAGTCTTTATAATGATTGATTGATTGATTGATTGATTGATATAATCGGCCAAATGACATTACAGCATAATATGGCACGTCATAATTAAAAAAGAAACATCACCACATCACAAAATTAATTAACATTATAATAAGGATTGAAAGTCAAGATAGATAAAATATTAACACTAACAGGAAGACTATTAAATAAGTTTATAGACATATGTTAAAACTGTTCTCTGGAACAGAATATTTAAATGTATCCATATATATATACAGGGACATCATTTTATTTTTACTCACATTTTTAATATTAACCTGGGTATACCTTTGGATCAACGCCGTTTCCTACCACCTTCCACAACTGGAGTTCGATGATACTGGCGTAATATACAAATAAATCACTTTACTACGTATAGGAGGGAAGAAAAGTGGTTCATCCATTTACGTAAACTAGGAAATATTGAGCTTTTGAGTTTGATCATTTTCATTAGGTTTTTGTTTAATCAAAATACAGTATAGTATTAACAATGAGTGTCTTTACTCATGGACTGAGCTGTCCATGTGGACGTATATTATACTGTCTACAGCACATTAGCGTACAATATAGAGAATAAAGTTAAATTGAAAAATAATATAATATGGATATTTAAACACATTTTTGAAAATGGTGGCCGTTCATTTCGAAACAGGCTTCAGTTGTAATGTGCATATCATCGCACTATAGACTATTGCACCTAATCCCAATTACCAGTTTCGTCCTTCGTAACTAGTAACTCATGTTGAAATAATTCTGTACCTACTCTGTTAAAAAGTACCTTACGCGCTGTAAATTCAATCTTCATTTCTGCCCGATCCGAAAAGATAAAATTACTCAGACATACTATCTACTGTCCGTCCAAGTGGTTATGTCGTAGGATCGTAGAAAGGGAGGAAATCACGTGATAGTTAATTACTTAACGAGGCCCTTCTATTTAAGTTATTTTAAACCGTTGTATAATATAACGTAGACGTCCAATTCCTAACAGAAATTAATGTTCTCACAAAAGAGCTAAGACGACAGCGCAGCCACTAGCTGGCGAATAAAAGGAGGTAGGGGAAACCGAGATACGACGTAGGCAAATGGACGACAGTACCTGTACGAAAATGATTCAATATTGAAAGCTCTTTCGTCACTGGAAAACGCGAACATATTTTTGGAACGTATTGTTTACTATGACCGTAAGGCTACTATGTCTGTGTATGCGGTCTTGGATCTGTATGGAGGACGGTTGAACTTCATTAGTAGAAGGGGTGGGAGTGAAGTACATTCAAAAACTCAGGTACAATAAAAATTTAAGTAAAAATAAAATGATGTCCCTGTATATATATATATATATATATATATATATATATATATATATATATATATATATATATATATATATATATTGTAATTGCCACGAGTAAAATGATCATGAATGTCATGAAACTTTCTAAAAGTAGTCTATCAGTATTTTTCCTGACATATAAAAGGCAAGCCATAGCATAACGAGGGTTGTTTCAAAAGTTCACAGTCTGACATAGAATTTAAACTAGAATTATTCTGAAACAATCTTTATTTCTCAACATAATCCCCCCTCCCCCCCGAGATTCATACACTTGGTCCACCGGCGCTACAATGCTGATACCCTCCTTATACACAGATTCCTAGAAGTCTGCAAAAAAAATTCTTCTGCTCCTGCGATAACCTCTTCATTTGACGAAAATTTCTTCTCAGGCAAGTGACTTTTCAGCTTTGGAAAGGAAAGAAGTCAGACGGCGCAAGATCTAGTCAGTAGGGAGGGCGGATGCGACAACTGTTCGAATCGTAGTTCTTGTAGTTTAGCAATCCCCATTGCAGACGTGTGAGCAGATGCATTGGCATGATGAAACAACATTTTCTTCTTGGCCATACCCGGCTTCTTCTCGCGAATTTTCCTTTCAGTTGTTGCAGGACATTTGAATAATATTCTCCGGTTATTATTTTCCTCTTTGTTAGATAGTCAATCATGATTATCCGCTTAGAATCCCAGAACATAGACGCCATGACTCTCCTAGCAGATTGAACAGCTCTTACTTTCTTTGGAGGCGGAGAATCACTGTGCTTCCTTTGTTTCGACTGCTGTTTTGTCTCTGGTATGTAGTAGTGGATCCAGACTTCATAAGTGATCACAAATCGCTCACAAAATCGGACGTAATTTTCTCGAATCGAGCCTGACAATCTCTCGAAATTTGATATCAAACGTGCTTTAATTCCGGTGTTAACAAACACGGAACCCACTTTGCGGAGAATTTGGACATGCACAAGACATTGACTAAGATGTAGCGCACCTGTTAGTTGAGATACCGGAACGCATAACCTCGTTAATTTCCCGCACTTTCATTCGACGGTCATTCAACACCATATCGTGAATTTTTCCTACGATTTCTTCACTTGTTTCTGTTATTGGACGTACACTGCAGAGTCGTCTTCCACACTCTCTCGACCATATTTAAATAGTGTCGCCTATTTTTTCACAGTCAAAAGAGCCGTAGCGGTTTTCCTCAGTGTAGCATCCATGTCTGTTTTAATTTCTATTGGACTCATTTCCTTTTTTACGAAATATTTAATGACATCACGAAACTCGGTATTTTCCATTTTTTTCCAATCTGTTCGGCGCACTAACTTCAAAATTAGACCACACAAAATAACAGAACAGAAAATTATGACTTTCGTGTTTGAATTAATGTAAAATGGTCACTAACAATGATGATGATATTGAAATGTTTTCAGTGCCATCTATGTATCAGGCCACGAAATTTTCAAACACACCTCGTAGAAGTCACGGCAAGAACAAATACCTTACTGTAATAATATCGGACAGCTAACAGTTCTGTGTGCTAACAACGCTGGTGCTGCTACCTAGGCGGCCGGTGTGGCGATACTCGCGAAACAAGCTCTTCAACCAAATAAACATAACATGAACAGTACATCACCAGATACTGATGCACTAATCCTACAGAAGAAACAACTTCTCAATGTCTCAATGTCGGTGGCGACTATGTCGAAAAATAATGCAAGGTGTCGTAGCGTGCAATCAGTTTGAAGACACTATTCTGGTACTCGTAAAACTCGGTGCCCTGCGATGCAAGGAATTGTCGCACAGCCTGCTCCACCTCATCATTGTTTTGGAAGTGACGTCCCGAAAGTGCGTCTTTCAATGCAGGGAACAGGTGAAATTCCAATGGGGCAAGATCGGGGCTGTAGGCCGGGTGATCCAATCTCTCCCATCCGAAGCGACGAATGTGATCTTGTGTGAGCCTTGCTGTGTGCGGTCTTGCGTTGTCGTCCAAGAGCACAACACTTCACTCAAGAGCCCCGGTCTCTTTCGGTGAATGGTGGACATGAGTTTGGTGAGGGTGTTGCAGTAGCGTTGCGCATTGATGGTCCCTTCATGGAGGAAATCCAGGAGAATGACAGCTTTTGCGACCCAGAACACTGTGGCCATAACCTTTCCTGCGGAGGATGTCACTTTGAATTTTTTCTTCACTGGTGAAGTGGGATGCTTCCACGTCATTGAGGCGGCCTTGGTTTCTGGGGTAAAGTGGTGAACCCATGTCTCATCGCCTGTGACGACTCTGAACAGGAACTGATTTCCTTCTCGCGCGTACCGCATCGTGTGATCGAGGCTGATTCCCATTCTTGCACTCTTGTGATCCGGGGTCAGGTTTCTCGGCACTCATCTTGCAGAGACTTTTCGGTAACCCAACACATCATGGAGCATGTGATGGGCTTGAGCACTACCAATATGCAATGTGGACGCCACCTCTGATACCGTTATACGCCAGTCCACTAACATCATGTCCTGTACTCTGGCAATGTTGTTTTCATTATGGATGTGGAGGGACGCCCACCTCGACCTTCATCCTCCACAATCTGCCTTCCTTCACTGAACATGCAACACCAGCGACGAGACATGCCTTCTTCACCATGCACGGTCTGTAGGCGTTCATGGATGATGGACACACTACTCCCACGTGCCCATTCATACCGGATGACAGCACGCACTTCCATCGGCGACCATGTCAGCACACGTCTGTCTGCCATCGTGATTTTTACTCGAATAAACTTGGGCACGCCGTTCAACTGCTACGCTCTCTTTCTCGGCGATATGCGCATGCGTCATTTCCCCTCCGCTGCGCTGACGGAATATTCCGTCATAGAACCAGCAACATGTGTAGTTTCTTATGGTTATTGTTTGTTTCACCTGCTGTACTATCTTCACATAAAAAAATTACGAAACTTACTTTTGGAACAACCCTCGTATATGTTAACTCCTGCGAAAACATTTCAATTACAGATTTTTATTTTCAATGCGTCCCGACGCATTAATTTCCTTTAAGCTTCCACTTTCTGTCGTGAGTTGTCGCCACTGCACAGCTCAGAAATAATTTTCGAGGAACCATCCAAATATCTTACAGCAAACGGTATTTCTAATAGTGAAGTTAGTGGACGGGGGGGGGGGGTACGGAGGGCGGGGTATGGCTTGGGTTTAACCGCATCAGAGATTACAATAAGAATTTTCAAGTATCCTTATAGCTTCCTCAAATGCAGTTCAACGGTCATTTAAAAAAATAGAATAAACGAAATAATAAATCATTGAAAATGATATAATATAAAAAATAAAATGAATAAAAAACAAAATTACATAAAAATAAATAAAATAAGCTATAATAAATACAAGAATTAACAGAACTTTCAGATGACAGCACAGCCGAAAGAATATCTGAAGTTGTATTTTATAATTTAGAAGAATTTAACTGTAGCGAGAAATTAATTGCGCAAACGTACGACGGAACATCGGTAAATATCGGGCAGTAAAATGGCTCAGGAGCCATCTTCGCAACTAAAATGGGGAGGAGAATCGAACTTCACTACAAATAAGTTGCCAGTTCCAGAATGGTGAGTCAAAGACTAACATAGTCCTACTTGTATTGATTTTGCATGCTCTATTATTATTATTATTATTATTATTATTATTATTATTATTATTAGTTTCTGTCTTGGTCATCAGTCGTCAATCTCATATCCTAGATACAAAAAATATCACAAGTCGCCACTGGTTATAAGCTTTGTCAATCCTAGAAACTCAACACTCTACCTAAGCCCTGAAGGTAGACACATTCAACTTCTCGCACTTACTGTATATTTAGATACATATCAAGGATGACTGTAAACACCGTCAGAGTACTACTTTCATAATTAGATACTGTGTACGTCAATTAGTTATACAGGGTGTTTCCGAGGTGGTATTACAAACTTTCAGGGATGATGGCGAAGGACACATGTATCATGGTCCGGAAATTACTGAGTCGAAAGTTATAAGCAAAAATAGTTGTGTGGATATGGAATTGTAATTTGGCAACACGTGCCCTCCTTCCCTTAGCTTTTGGAACAGTCGTGGGAAAAATGGTGTGGACCGGATGTCTCCTACGTGGGTACTTGCCCCGATACAATCTGTGACCTTGTCTACTGTTCCCATTGGCTCATTCGTATTCGAAAATCAGGTCTGCTTATTTCGCTCTCGTATACTCCTCCATTTCACTAGGACTGATTGACTGGACACGGCAACTTGTACACATACACTGCTGTCTACAGACGTGCATATCAGGACCGACCATGTCCGTTACACATTACGCTATCTGCATTGCTTTAGTGTAGTTTCCTGTCCCCATCCCTCAGACAGCGCACTGAATGGAATACTGTAAGTAGACAACGTAAACAACGTCAGATGAATACAGTATGTGTAAGATGTACTTACAGATAAATACACATAAATAAGGTGTATAGAAGAATAAAATTATTTCATTTCCACGGAACTATTTTTGCTTGTAACTTTCGACTCACTCATTTCCGGACCAGGGTTCCTTATCTCAAATTGATACATGTGCCCTTCACCATCATCCCTGAAAGTTTGTAACACCACCTCGCAAACTCCCTGTATAAATAATATTTTGTATTTTTATTTTTTTTATTCACTAATCAATTATAGTGTTACAGTAAAGAGACTGGATATTTTACAATTTACTGTTGTTAAGAATAAGAGATCGCAGTTTATTTTTTAATATATCAATTTTTTTATTTTCAGGTGTGGCCAATCCAGCAGTATTTAAAAATGACTCTAGCGTATATTCAGACACTAATTATACATTAGTTTGGGAAGTAGATAGCTACTCACCCATTATTGAGTACAATTTGTCATTTCGGAAGTATCTGGTAAGTAAATGAAATCAATATATCATTAGGCCCACATACGATACAAAGAACACATCACAGCCATAACCAAATCACACAATTCCTCCTATACGCATAACACATCACAAACACCAACCACAGGAAATCCTACAACCGAAAACCAGAAATTAAATAGGGCCTACACTAAAACAGCACGAAATATACAGGGTGGAAGTGAAATAACCCTGCAGATTTTTTACAGCGAATAGCTCATGTTGTATGTAACAAAACACTGTAATACCATATTGTGGAAAGTTCATAGATTTCTCAGAAAAAAAAAAAATTTTGACAAATGTTTACCATCCTCTTATACGTAACTATTGCGAATTGGATCGTGATTTTTATCCATATCGATAGGAAATCTAATAAGGAATCATTTACCCTTCCGTCGTATTTCAATAACGTGGGCGGTTTTCGTGTAAATTTAATATAAAAACCACTAATTTCAAACCCCTGAACAATGCAATCCACATCGCAACGTTGTAGCTAGAGAAGGGAGCGTGAGGCAGTACAAATTACGCTGAGTTCATTGACCTCTTACATCTATATTGAGATACAAAATGAGACTTTTAGCGGCGATGTTGCCAGACTGATGGAACTTTCAACTTAATTTTCTAATTAACCGTGCATTTAATCACATAACGTAGCGTAGGTTTTCTATTAATTTGAACGTACTCTATCGTCCCTTTCAATCTGCAAGGTTATTTCACTTCCACCCTGTACAGACACACAAAAATATACCTACAATACATCCGTAATACCCAACTAAATTTCAGAACACACAATCGATTTGACTCCTCACTACCAAACATAAACGCACTTCCCAGCAAAATAACTGAAGAAACCGGAAGAAGCAAGGATCTCACTAGTTCTGGAAATGACTAACACTAAGTCGGAACTAGTCAACTAGGTAATTTAATACTTCGTTTTCATTTAAACATTTGCAACAAGAAATTATTGCATAATTTGATCCATTTTTTTTTGTAGCTCGTCCACAATGGTTTAATTGGTCCAACTTTTATTTTGTTCAGTTCATGAAGTACTGGTCTTATCTCAGTGGTATGTCACCAGCCAAAATAAAAGTATATCCGAAGTACGAAAAATCTTCTTGAGATATTGGAAATCCTCTACACTTTCCAAGATTCGAAGTATGATCAGTGCCCACAAAATTATTATATATGAGATGTAATAAAATCCAACCAAAATGGATGAGTTTAAATGGTGCCCCAATGACCTTGAAGTATGAATATAATAAATATTTCATTTTATATCTATAATAATTATTATACGCTTGATCAGTTTTACTCCAAAATGTAGGCCTAACACCAGTGGCGGCTCGTGGGTATTGAATTAAGTGGGGCTGCATACAAAAATAAACCAAGCAACTTATTTTATTTAAAGATTAGTTCCATGCGCCTTGTCTTGTAGGTTGCAAATTTTGAATCATCTTCTTATTAAAATCCGGTATGTCGTTTAACATAATCTTTGCAATGGAAAACATAGCTAATGCGGTCACTTCTCTCACCGTATTTCTAAGATAGGATCTTACTCTCTTCAAAGACGAAAAACAAAGTTCTGATTCGGAAGCTGTCATTGGTATGGTGATAGCTATGCGCAGTAGTTCCACAACTTCTGAAAATGAGGCCTGCAAGTTCTCAGATAGAAGAAACTGCAAGAGCTTGACTGCGTTACTGATATTTCTGAATTCTTGTCTCTGATACAACACAGTGAGTTCCGTTTTTAGTTTGTCTTAATCGAACATTGGAAAAAGCTTCACACATACATTTAGGTCATTTTCAGGAAATGAGCTTTTGTAGCATTCAAATTTTTCTTGATCTATGAACTGGAATCGGGTGTTAGCTTGTGTGATAATAAGGTCACACACTTCCTTGGCTGCCGCAACCTTGTCTGAATCCCTTCTACCTTACGACGCTTTTTAGGGTTTTCATTTTCACAGATCTCGCTGCTCAACTGTGCACTGTTCCGTGCTTGCCTCATTTATTGTGATGTTGTTAGATGTTTCAGATTCCATTATGGTTTGAAAACATTCTAGCAATGGCTCCTTCTTCTCATGAACAACATTTACTGTTCTTATTTTAAAACTCCATCTTGTTGCCCCAGCTGATGGAATTGTCTTTGAAAGACATTAATCTAATACAGACTGTGAGGAGATCGAGAGAAGAAAGCAGGAACACTGGATAAATTAGCAAAAAATATGCGAACTTTTGTATTTTGTTTAGCGGCTCTTTCCATTATGAGATTCAACTGATGGGCACTTAATTTCACATTTCTCCTGAATTATTAAGATACTGATCTGAATAGACTGTAAATATTGTACAGAATTAAACAGTGTTGCACTTGTTATACTCACAACATTAAAAAAACTGTATTTAAAACTGCGCGCTACTGACAAACTGCTGCAAATTTTGCAGCGCCTGGAAACTCTGGATTCACGGCAAGGGGCAGCAGGGAGAGGGGTAAAACTAACGCGCAAAGCATCCGAGACGAGACTGGCAGCTCCAGGGGAGGAAGTGGCTTCATCCTATAGTCCTTGTCTCTGGTTTCGCTCTGGCAGCACCAGGGGAGGAAGTGATTTCACTAACGATTGCGTGCATGTCAATGAGAGCGAAATTTTATGAAAAATTCGAGCCGCTAAATAGAGACTGTATAATAAATGTATTTCACAACATAAAACGAGACAAGAGCCACAAATGTCTGGGGGTGCTGCAGCTCCGCAGCCCCCCTTCGAAAGCCGCCCCTGCCTGACACTAATTTTCATCCATGTTGAATCTTTCGTACACTACTTTTAACACTTGAATATAAATAATTGATTAAATGGCAATCTTACTCGTGTTAATTGTGTAAGCATGTGCGGCTTACAGCTGTTTCGGTGCTTCTTCACACCAACCTCAGAACCTACTAGATCTCGGCATACACATACAACCCAAAAACCAAAAACTCAAAACACTAGAACAATATGAAATATACAGACACACTAAAACACACCCTGATCAAATTCTCGACACACAGATCAATTTCAGAACACACACACTATTTGACACCACATTTCAACACTTTTCAACAATCGAACGCACCCACACAACAGATAGCGAAGTTCGAGATGACGCCGAGATCTAGTACGCTCTGAGGATGGTGTGAAGAAGCACCGAAACAGCTGTAAGCCGCACATGCTTACACAATTAACACAAGTAAGATTGCCATTTAATCAATTATTTACTAATTTTCATATACACGACCTAAGGTACTTATTTATGTCCTGGGATGAAGGCATGAATATGTCTTGAAATTTAAAAGAATATTTAAAAAATGTAATTAATGATCCTGAAAACTCGGTCTGACATAAGCCCTATATTGCGTCTTATATCAGAATCAGGACTCCAACACTCTCCTGACGCGAAATTGAAGTACTTCATCTCCCCAGTTGGACCCAACTTGCTGTATTGTATAATAATGCAGTAGGTGGTATATAATTTGTGATTTAGACTTGTTGTTTCTCAGCCCAATCTAAAAATTATCATTATTTTTCAGCCTCATCTAAAACCAAACAAGTGGGCAAGCTTGATAATTCCGGCAGATAGTTCATCACGTGGCCCTATTCATAGCAAGTCGTATACACTCACTGGTCTTTCCATTGCTACAATATATGAAGCAATGATAATTTCAAGAAATAGATTTGGTTGGAGTAAGCCATCAACAGTACTGCGATTTGGCACTGAAGGCGCAGGTAGGTAGGCCTGCAGGGAAAATATTACTTAATACTGACAAATTTAATGTTAAAAGTGAAATGAATACATGTGACACAGCTGTTGCGTTATTTCACTTAGCCTTATTATTAAATTTTACTGACGTGTTTCTATTACACACACACACACAAACACATCTACTTACATTTATTAGGACAAGTAAGGGAAAGATTGCAAAGTAATTGTATGTAATTTATGGAGATGTTAGATTACTTGATGCATTTCAAAACTGTGTTTACTTGAAATAATTTTAGCGACTGCTACAATCACTGACTGATTTATTGAAAGCTACGAAATAACTCAATATCATAACTTTATAATCTTTTAGTTTTGCCATAAAACGTTGCCTGTCAATATGTGTTGCCAAAAGATTAAGATTCCAGATTCTTAATATGATGTCTTAATGGCAATTTGGTCTAAATTGAATAAATCATAAATATAAAAATATATAGCGTATTTCAAAAGGCAGTTCAAAGATTAAACCGCTATAAATATTATAATATTTGAGATAGGGGAAAAACAAAAACATCACAGTGTTGGGCAAACAACGGGATTTACAAAACATTGGGAAAATATCCGCCGTTCTCTTGTTCAACGTACAGCATTCTGTCTGCGACACCGTGCACAGCATTTTGCAGATAACGTCTTGGAATATTGGTAATTTCTTGCGAGATGACATCTTTCAGTTGCAGTAGGATTGTTGGATGTGTCAGGAAAACTTGTCCTTTAAGGTAACCCCACAACCAAAAGTCGGCTGGATTAAAAATCTGGAGATCGCGGAGGCAACATTGTGATACATTTTTGAATTCGTCTTAATATGTGTAATCAATGTAACATGATTAAAGTATGTAGGGCTATTTGAAAAACTGATGACGTCACGTGTATCTTGTACCATAATATAGTTACATGCACCAAATCTCCACACTCATGTTAGCTCCTCGTTTTAACATAACGCTCAAAAACAAAAATTCCAATACTTATCCAAAAAAAAAAGTTATAATAGGTGCACAAGATAAATGGGACGCCCTGTATATAAAGTAAATGAGTAAAAAAAAAGAAACAATAATATTATGTTATTATTTTGATTTCATTACTAGTTACTAGTTTTAACTTTTTATCTGTTACAGATTTCGGGCATAGTGAGCATATAATTCCAATAGGCCTAAAAATAAACTCTGAAGAGACTATTAAACGAGGTAAGATTGAATTATAAATATCATTTTAAACATTACACTTGACTCTTGGTACCTCAGTTGGTAGAGCACTGACTTACGACGATTGTGGACCCAGGTTCGATGGCGATGTCATATTTATGATGGACAAAACCAACGTACCTGAGGGTTTTTCTCTGGGTACTCCCGTTTGCTTCCACTATTCAACCACAAGTGACACTAAACCTCCGAGTCACGATATCTACAAGTCCGCAACAGTTCGCATTTTTTTAAATTATTCCCAGTATACTGTATGAGCTGTAAGACATAGTAATTTCACTAGAGACTGTCGTGCTAGGCTTAAGTTCTCTCCTGCGTAGACTACTAAAAAAATTTGCAACTATACTAAAAAGCTGTTTGCTTTTGCATCAGCATCTGATCTGTCAGTTTGTGATATTGAAGCCATAAATGCAATCAGCTCTTCGTAATTGTTTTTTACTGAATTTATAGTGATATCTCATAGCTCGTACCATGGACTATCTCTTTGTATCATTAGTTCAGATCAATGATGTCAACGTTCCTGTCACCAGTATGACGTTGTGGCACAGTTGGCATATGTCGCTATATGAAGCGCGCGGCTATCTATCCAACAGACGTACTGTTGTCACAGTACGCGAGAGCTGTGTTTTGTCTGATCCTTTCTCCATTCTTACACTTCAGTTTCTTCATTGGTTTTGATTTTACTATGCCCTTGAAGTCGGGATGAATATTATTAGCAACGGATATACGTAAACAATTTCTAAGGTTATTGTCACTCATCCTCGCTCTGTGTTGACATTTTAGAAGTTTCATAACAGAAATGCCTGCTCACAGACACATTGCTCTGTAAAATTCTATTAGATCAGTACTTGAGGTATTGATGAACTTTTCACGAAGCCTAAGATCGCATCTTAAGTTGATCAATTCCATTTGCAATGGTGCGTCCTGAATAGCCTTAATGTACTGTGAATGGGGTGTCAAAAACAGAGAACCAGATTTCCATTTTCTCCATACTCTCTTAACGTGTTTTGAATTGCTTCTTTAGATGTCTTAGAACACCTATAAATCCTTCGAGAGAAATAGTCTCACAGTTATCTAATGCTTTAAGTTTGGGAAAGTGCAGTAGATTTCCGCATTCCAACTATTCTGTTTACAGTAGTAGTTTCGTTTTCGAATGCTAGTATTAAATATTGCATGACTGGTATCAGCTTATTTTTTTACTTGTAATGTTTGATTAGGCCTACATAACAAACTTTTACTATATGTGCCAAAATTCTGACATAAGAAACGCTTTTCCCAAACAGGATCAAAATATTTAATACCACTTGACCAGGCCTGCATAACTCGTAAGTAAGGGAAATATGACGTCATCCTCACTCCACTTCTATTGGGAATGATCGACTTCTGCGTAAACTTGTTGACATTCTTTACGTGTGGAAGATGCATCAGTGGTGTTACTGTAATTTTCAAAGAGGATTGTAATAAAGTTATTGTATTTATAATGCGTTATATCGTTTCAAGGTTTACGATTATGCTAGATTTTCTGTCGGTAGTTTCTTTAAGATTTCTTTGCGCCTAACTTGCTTTAGATTTTCCAAAACTTTCCTCCTACCATCACCTACGGAAACATAAATTTGCAACATTTAAGTAATGAATATTGAAATTAATATAAAAGTAACTATTCATTTCAATACAAAATGAACACAACGAGTGATGGCCTTAATTTAACAGTATATACCCAGGGTAAATAAATATTCAATATAGCCTACAGTTCGTAATAATGAACTTACCCGAAAGTTTGTTTATTCCATAATTCTTAATATGGGCTTTGCTGAAATGTCGTTTAATATTGAAATGGCGAGTAGATATAAATTGGATGGGACTCAGTAAACAAGCATTTCTTTCGTCTTCTTCAACAACAAAATAATCATATTCCCATTTCATTTGGAAGTAGTATTTCTTCACGGGGTTATATTATGCCAAGTTCCAGTTATCTTCAAACTGCAGTACGCGTATTCGCGTATTGTGTATTCATTCATTCATTTGGCTGCAGTGCGTTACAATATTGAACCTCCGGTCATATAGCTATCACTCACTTGTCGATATACAAATATACCCTACATACCCTTCTTACATTGTATGCACGCATACATTTTAAAATTTATTTTACATGTCTTTTAACTTATTTATTTCCCTCATTCGCTTTTCTCTTATTTCCCAAAGATAAATGTTCCTAAGGATTTTATTATCTGTTCATTTGTAATTCTTGATAGCGTATTGTATACTTGCCGCCGCGAGAATGAATATTGATATAGCCGAGCGCAACTAGAACGCCATGACCACACTGGTAGAAAAGATGGGTGGGGTAAGAGGAGTACGAAGGCAGTCGCTCTGAGGAGCTACAGTTCTGCAGGTCTGCACTTGACGAACAAATTGATGTAGATGCACACGGAGCCATCGCTATTACTCAACTAAACACGGGGTCAACAAAACAAATTGCACATATAACACTCTTGCGCGCGCATACAAGTAGTTCACGTTTAGACCTCGACAGGCGCTGATAGCTTCATGGCTTGCCAAGGTGGCATAGGTGAAGCCAATGTCACAGGTAGAAGAAATTGACATCACTGGTCTAGATAGTTGTGAGAACAGAGAACTCTGTATATAAATAATATTGAGGATGCTCAATACGACTAGTAATTATTTTGGGGGTGCTCAAAATGCAAAGCGCTCCCGAAGTCGGTGCCTATGCTGTTATTCATTGTTCGATACATCTTTTAACACTTATAATTAGTGCTGTCGATCGATCAAAATATTTAATCGATTAACTATTTGAATTTAATCGATTAATCGAGTTTCGATCGAGTTGAAAAAATGTTTTAATATACTGTAATATACAATTATTGTTAAATTTAACTTGTGTTCGATGATAAACATAAGTGTTAAATGTTGTATATCTGTATATATTGTATCGTTATATTACAAAACTATTTAAATTACTTACTAACATATTTATTATGAGGCTTATAATTTGTGTCAATTTCTCCGGAAATTTTTGAGACAAACATAAATAACAAAAAGTATGAAGACTCACCTAGTTAACACTGCTTCATCCATGATTTTAAACATATGAGTGCATTCACACGCTCCGAATTAAGTGCTGCTCTATGTTTAGTAACAATGTTTCCTGCGTCACTATAAAAAAAAAAAAAAAAACTTTTTTTTTCTGTCAAGCACTTATCCATGATCGTTCAAATTAAATCCAAACGTTTCACCGAGTTTACCTGACAAATTCTCATATGACATATTGGAGTTTACAGTTTTCACAGACCACAGAAAACTGATATTGTTTTCTTTATCAAACTAAACACACAACCGTCACATACAAACTCAGTACACAAACTGCAAGCACCTGCAAAAGTACAGCGGTCGAAACAGAAGACTGGCCTCTATTGTAATCCGACTTACCAGAAGATAGTTACGCTCTCACTTGCACACAGTGTAGACATGGCTATTTAAGGAATGAGGGGACGAATCCCAGAAAAGTATGTATTTCATATGCTAGCAAGATGAGCTGACAACAAGGTGGAAGTTTGCTTGTAAAACCATAAAACTTAATAAGGGTTTCGCATTGTGTTTCAACTTTCAATAGAGGTCCACTAGATCACTGTCCTCATATCTCCATCTCTTTCTGAAGTATTTGTGGAAAGATTTTCCCTACGCTATCTGGTTTACAGTTAGAAAATAACAGTACTCTTGTGCTTTTAAGTAAGCAATTTCCGAGAGAGAAATATTGTCGGAATTTTTAGTATGAGTTTGTTTTAACAAAATAATAATTAATATCAACTACAGCCGATTAATTTTAATCGACTCGATTATTCGATTAAATATTTTTGATCGATTAATCTTACAACAGAAATTGATCGATTAATCTATTAGATTAATCGATTAAATCCCAGAACACTACTTATAATCACTGAATAACTTTTCGTATACCGTTATGTATTTTCCTGTATGTGCTTTGATCTAGGTTCAGTGGAAGAGAAGGCCTGATGGCCTTAACTCTGCCAGGGAAAATAAAAATATTATTATTATTATTATTATTATTATTATTTATTTATTTATTTATTTATTTATTTATTTATTTACTGTGTTAACTTTTGCTATTTACCTGGCTGACTAGTTTTGAAGTGGTATCCTTCTTTGTTCAAAACCTAGTGAAGGTCCTGCGCTCTCTTTTGGTTTCCTGTTGTGGTGAGGTATGTTCATAACTATGTCGAAAAGAGTGTGTATTTTGAAATTCAATTGAGTGTTCAGGATGTGATGTGGGTGTGTTTTTGTATGTTTACACACACCCTTTTCGACACAATCATGAACACACCTCACCACAACAGAAAACTAGAAGACAGCGCGGGACCTTCACTAGGCTGCGGACAATGAAGGATGCCACTTCGAAACTAGTCAGCCAGGTAAATTGCAATAGTTAACACAGTAAAGAAATCATAAATTTATTCGGTAACTATTTTTGGCTTCTATGCTAGCTCATTTTTCAAACAAATTAATAATTATTTTTTTCAACACGAGAAATCTATATAGAATTATTTGGGGGCGAGGCCCATCTGTGAACGGATGCTATCCCGAAGCTATTATTATACACTATTTCATAATTAACCATTAATAAAGTTTCAGGTGAACATTCGTTCATAGTCTAAAAGCAAATACTTTTTTATCAGAACTAGTAAACATTCGATCATACGTATGTCAGTATTAATTTTCGTCCCAACCATTGTAGTTAATACGCATAGTCGCCGACTTCGAGGGGCAAGGCACCTTCTGCCCCCACAACTTATAAAGCCCCTCCAATAAAATTATTATTAAAGTGGTGCGAATCTTTCTCAGATATTTAATGGCGGTGAGGTGTAGATATTAATGTGTGATGCTCATTCATTCGCATCATTTTCCGCACCTCAGCATTAGATTTCCCCCAACAGCTTCAACAGCTTATGCTGTTGAAAATACATAAATAACTTACATCACTGATCTTCCGCCACTAACAATACATTACGAGCTTATGGTCAATAATTGTACATCACTGATTCAACATATGCTAATGTTTTACGTGGTCAAAATTATATCCAGCATTCACTGGTCCCTAATACTTTCCAAACATTGTCAGATATTCTTGCCAACAACCTTTATATCATTTTCTTAAAAAAGCAGACAAATATTGGCAAATGAAGAAGATGTGCAGTGCGATCTGTATTTAAGTTTCATTGAACATATCGGGTTAGATCAGTGATTGCCAAAAGTTGTGTCGCTGAACATGCCCCTGCCTTTATTCAAGTACGGAATCATGCCACCACTCTCTTCTTGCCTGTTCACTGCAATAGGTACCCACTTCATCCCTCTCTGAAATAGTGGTGTACGGGTTGCATTTCTATTACGTTACCATTTCGCGGTGTTTGGCAACGAATGGGTTAGATCAACGACGATACAGTAAACCTACTGCAGAGGAAATAGCCGGTGTTTTTGTCTACACCAGAATATCGTTAAGTTATATTGTGCATGGCAGACAAGGGGGACCAAATTAAGCCCTCACTGTGACCTGATTATATATCTCCTCCTCTTTCCTTATGACTTGCAATCGAATTGCAACACAGTGCCCCACGACAGCAAAACAAGCCACTAGAATGACTTTACTTCAGTTTGTACATTTCAGATTGCTGTTCGTAACCATTTCTCATACGTTCATTAGTCACACAAGTTAATCCAACAATATGTAGTATATCAGTATTGTTAGGTGGAACTTCTACCGTGGAAGCGCAGAGATTATAATTCCTAAAAAAAAAAAAAAAGGCATTGCTTACTGTTCAAATAAGAGAGAGCCGTATAAGATGTTGTAGTCTACTGATCAGTTCAGCAAGATCTCTTAGCACCAAAAGTAATTATTCTGCCCTCTAAATTTCAAAGCGATTCACGAAACATGTAGCAGCTATACCAAGATGCTATGTCTATTGTTCGATAGCATGGCAAACTTTACATTTTCTTAACTCTCACCTGTGATCTGCAGTGACCTGAAATAGCTACTGTTTTACTCTCACATGGAAACCCCACTGATCGTCCTGACTTTGTTACTTTCATTTTCGCACTGAAACTGAAAGAACTAAATGTGGATATGTTTAAGAAAAAGCATTTTACATAAAAACCATTAAGAGGTTAGAGTTTTAAAAGAGATATTTTTGACAGGGTTACACTTTATTGAATTATTGCGTTATTTTCAATGTTACATTTTCCGTTGAGTATTTTTCATTACTATGAAAGGAAATAACTTTCAAAGTGTCTGGTATTCTTTCTGGAAAATATGTAAATATGAAAATTCTTTAATTAAACTTCTAATGAACTTAGTTTGCCACTAGTTATGTTTTACTTTTGTACGTTTTCATTGTGATATATTAATGTAACGAATTGATTTCATTTTTGTGTTTTTGTGGCGTTATTTATGTAATTATTATTTACACTTAGGCCTAGTTTTTCTTTTAGTATTGTATTAAATTACACATGGATTATGTCCGTTTTCTTGAGCTATGCATTTTACAGTATTCAATTCTTCACTGTAATCATTTTGATCCATTGGTATTTTTTAATTATTCTATGTACAGTGGTCCCAAAAAATGGCCGGACGGAATTTTCTGTCCCACAAAAGCGCATCTGCGCATGAGCGAGAAGACCTCTGCTGAATTCATAAGAGAATATGTTTTAAATGATTTTATCTTAATAGATATGCACTAATAAGGGGTAAATAATTCTTTTCCAACATTCTGTATTGTAACAAAGCTGAATAATGTTTTAAAATGTCAATAAACTACCGTTATAATAGATCAGAAATGTCCCCTATGATAGACATATGCGTATTTACTTAGGCGAATGTTCGTAAGACTACAGAGTGACTCAGAGCCAGAGCTTAAAACTTAGATTCTGACCCGAACAAGAGTCCGGCTATTTTTTTTTTGCGACAACTGTACCATTGATCAAAATGGTGCGTATTTATATGGTGTGGTTGAATGTATTGTGTATGTGTGTTGTTGGTTTCCTATAGCCCATATTTTTTGTTATTTGATATCTAAAAAATTTATTGGATTGTTGTCTCTCTATCTGCCTCACAGATATAGGCCCTAACCTCAGAAACAGAATTCGATATTGATACACAAGCCGTTCTGGAAGATTCTATGTATTGCTTTGATATAAAGACAATCACGCAAATATTTAAGTTGTATTTATGTAAATCATTTCTCTTTTCAGCTGAGCTGGCTGCTATTTCGACATTCCCGAGCACGGGAACAAATACGAAAGCTTCATTTATCTCCACATCACTAATTTTACTGACACTACTGAGAGTGTGAAAGACTGTTTTTATACTTGACTGATTGTGAATAATTAAAAGTTTACGTCATTTCCATGAATTTTACCGTTTTCATTCAACTTCTTTCGTAATAATGTTGTTGTATTCCTGGAATGCGTTCAAATAAAAGAAATCCTTTTTAATTATGGTCAGTAGAAAAGTGTGTATGAGAGATAGGGTTACCATACGTCTTTATTTTCCCGGACACGTTCTCATTTCCAAGGGTTAAATTATCGTCCGGGAGGAATTTTCAGAATCAACGCAGATGTCCGGAAATTAGACCTGTGTACAGATATTTATTTTATTTTATTTTATTTTATTTTTTATTTTTTTTTATTTATTTTTTTTTTTTATATACCAACGGAAGCTAAAATTCTCGACCTATCTAGGATCTTTGTTTTACTCAAGAATCAGGAGCTCAAAATAGCACTGGACACTTTTTTAAGATTTTAAGTACAGAACCATTTCGCTTTTGTTTCCTTATTCTTACCACAGCAGCGACTAACGACAGGAACACGTTCCACGAAGTACGCATGCGCGGAAACGTAAGTGACGTCACAAGCAGAAGACCGTCCACGCAGACGACGACGCAGCGTTGGACACAAGCTCGCCACACCACTATTCTAGCGCCCCACTAAATACTAGCCACTGCAAAGATCACACACAGAGTCACTGGGGCCTATATGACAGCATAAGTGAAGCATGCCATTGACGGCATTTTGTTTTTCAAACAACTCTCATTTATAAATCGTGCATTGTGTTGTAAATTGGTAGCGCGTTTATACCTAGTTAAAAAAAAAAAAAAAAAAAAAAAAAAAAATTTAGCCGCGATACTAACTGTTGTTGTGGGGTGTAGCCTTGTTGCCATGGTAACCATAGCTGAGTGAAACACTAACAGAAGAAAAATCGAGCTCACTTCACCAGCGCAGAACATATCGGAGTTTTGTTGCTACGGTAACCATAGCAAGCGAAATAGAAAGTCACAATGCAAGAAGTGGATTCGCCGCGATTTTTGAACGTACATTAAACATAAATATCATAAAATCAGTCCTATTGTGATGTATAGTAAAAGTAAAATGAATTTTTCAATTTTTTTTAAATTCTATGGTGAAGTTGTGCCGCCTCTGCGCGACGATGATCATCACAAAAAAAGATCATTAACTTAAAACTGAATGTTGAAAACGTTTAGTTCTAAATTTCAGGTAATTATGTAGTAATCATCAGCCAGGCCAGCTTTTCGTAATAGAGATCCAGGACACATTCACTACCAAATATATATAATTGGGTAATTGTGTAGTAACCAGTGGCGGTTCCTCAGGGGAGGGAAGGGAGACACGTCCTCCTCACATTTTTCTTCTTTTGAAAGTAAATACCAAATGAAATACGTATATGCCTTGAAATTCGAGGAAGATTCGATAATTTTTATGTTCACAGCTATAAGAAAACCTCGGTTGATCGAATTTTAAACCACGCGCAACTTATGTGCTGCTAGAAAACTGTGAGAAGGATGCGAGATTGTTTGTGTGGAGGAAAGTCAATCCATTCCTCCTTTACTGCAGTTAACACACATAGACAACAGCGCGCTAGCGGCCAGAGAAATAAGCAGAGTTTTAAAGCAAGTAAATGAACAACAGGGAGGAGATCCTCCTCTGAATCAGCGCATGGGCAGGAAATACAGGGACATCATTTTATTTTTACTAACATTTCTAATATTACCTTTGGATCAACGGTAAAGAACCGTAAACACCGTTTGCTACCCCCTTCCACGACCGGAATTCGATGATACTGGCGTAATATACAAACAAATCACTTTACTAGGTATAGGAGGGAAGAAAAGTAGTTCATCCATTTACGTAAACTAGGAAATATCGCGATTTTGAGTTTGATAATTTTCATTAGGTTTTTGTTTAATCAAAATACAGTACAGTATTAACAATGAGTGTTTTTACTCACGAACTGAGCTGTCCATGGGGACGTATTCATTATGCAGTGTATATTATACTGTCTACAGCACATTAGCGTACACAATAGAGAATGAAGTTAAATTGAAAAATAATCATAATATGGATATTTAAATACATTTTTGAAAATGGTGGCCGTTCATTTCGATACAGACTTCAGTTCTAATATGCATATTATCGCACTATAGAATATTGCACCTAATTCCAATTACCAGTTTCGTCCTTCGTACCAGTAACTCTTGTTGAAATAATTCTGTACCTACTCTATAAAAGAGTGCTTTACGTACTGTAAATCCAATCTTCACTTCTGCCCGATCCGAAAAGATAAAATTACTCAACATGCTATCTACTGTCCGTCCAAGTGGTTATGTCACAGGGTCGTAGAAAGGGGGAAAATCACGTGACAGTTATTTACTTAACGAGGCCCTTTTATTTAAGTTATTTTAAATATTTGAGTTAAGATAGCACAGCCACTAGCCTTTACAGAGAGGCGAATAGAAGCGGATGGGGGAAACGGGGATGCGACTTAGGCAAATGGACGACAGTACAGACCGATTATTTAGTCCTGACAGCTCAGCGACGCAAAAGAGGGGAAGTAATCGGAGGAATGGGGAGAGTTCCGGATAGAGATAGGGCGAGCAGTCGGTAAAGGTAAGCGAGTGAATAAACCAAACACCCCTTGGCGTAAATAAATGGACTCGCCTGTCCCATGCGCACATCTCCTGCGACTGTCAGGGCAAAATAATCGTACTGTACCTGTGCGAAAATGATTCAATATTGAAAGCTCTTTCGTCACTGGAAAATGCGAACATATTTTTGGAACGTACTGTTTACTTTGACCGTAAGACTGCTATGACTATATGCGGCCTTGGTTCTGTGTGGAGGACGGTTGAACTTCATTAGTAGAAGGGGTGAGAGTAAAGACATTAAAAAACTCAGGTACAATAAAAATTGAAGTAAAAATAAAATTATGTCCCTATAGAAACCGACTGGTCTTGCAGCAAGCTCGCTACTGCTGCCATCTAATGATGCTGCATTCAACCAGACTATAACACGTCATCTAGGAGGAGATACAATAAAAACAGCTTTAACACAAAGCTATGAAAGACACTATATAAACTTGTTTTTAAATTATAAATAAAATATATTATTCATTCCACTTTATATAAGCTATATTCATGGTTTGAAACTTTCGAGGATATTTGAAAGTTGAAGTTGAATTTATATAAAACAAAGAGGAAGTAGTTCTAAGTTAGTATCGCAGATATTTTGGCCTCTGAAATTCACATCCATTCATTGTCTACTAGACAGGACAACAGCCAAGTTGTCAGTTTTGTACAAATATATTTGAAATTGAAGGTACTGCAAACTACATTATTTTTAACATAAAAAAATTAATCGGCCAGTGGCAGCTTTGAACAATAATGGTAGTATGACTTTACAAGAGGTGATATTCTTAAAAAGCATGTGATACTAAACTTGTAAAATGTACATGTGGCAACACAGACCACGTGGGTGGGTGCAGTGTTCTCGCTTTCCTAACAGATTATTTCTCATTCCCATTTCCGTAAAACGGTTCTAGTTATATGTTAGTAGCTAATCTCTACCAAGACGTGTGATGCTGTAGTGTGCGTGAAAAATGCTGCGAGGTTGTGAATTTCCTTGTAATTGTTAATTTGTGCAATTATTCAACAATGAATGGAAGTGAAATTGCGTATACTGGTTAAAGGGTTTGGGCTACCGCTGACCCTATTATTACGCCAGTAGCCCAAGGAAATTACAAAAGAAAAAGTTTATAATATAACATAATGTAATAATTTTGTATTATTAGTTTTACCATAGTAATTAAAATTAAAGTAATTGTTAGATATATTTTGTGTAATAATAGGGTCAGCGGTAGCCCAAACCCTTTAACCAGTATACGCCTCTGTGAAAACATATTATATTTTGGACAATTTAGGAAACTCAGTTTACAAAAACAGATTATTGCTATACAAAAGGGAAGGCCAACCCTAACACTACCTGGTCTTACATGTATGCATGTAGGCTAATGTGTAGCTTGTTTCTCTCAAGAAGGCGTCATTTTGCGCTGTTAATTTCTTTCCTCCTCTTAAGAAATATGCAGGAGCCGCCACTGGTAGTAACCATCGACCAGGTCATATCGGCCAGGCCGTCATCTTATCTCAATAGAGGTCCAGGGAGTGCTGTCATGGAGGTCATACGAGGCCATACATCATATGGGGAAGAGAAAATTTTGTCTGTACGGAGCCCCACCCCTTATTTTCTCCCTTGAAATATATTTTACTCTCCTCTCTCTATCTCTCCGACTGTCATTTAATGATTTTTTTTATATCAAAGAAGAAGTAAAGAAATTGTTTTGCTTTACATTTTAATTGTACAACAAGTTTGATTTAAAGAGTACACCATGTAGCACCACCATAGATGCACAAATGTCTCGATGAATCTTGGAATGTGTAATTGCAGCACTTCTTGTTTTACAACCATTATTTTATATAATTCTGGATTCCAGTTCTGCAGAGTTGAACAATTTTTGTTTATGAACATCAAACAAAATACATTAGGAACAGCAAGAGATGATCTAAGATCTGTACAGATCTCCGCGTACAAAACTTAGGCACCTGTATGTCATATGGCTCTGTACAGACACAATTTTCTCTTCCCTATACGATTAATTAAAAAAATTGTAGGTTCCTATATGATGTATGGCCTCGTATGGCCTCCACTATCGAAGGGTTGACATTCTGTTCTCATACACTGTACTCTACTATTATTTCTAATATTTCACCGTCGAAGGGTTACCTTTTGTTCTCAGAAACATTGAAGGATAGCATCGAAACAACGGAAAATGAAATTGCCTTCTTTTATTAAAAGGAGACGAACATTATGTCCAGAGCATAAGTGAAGGTAAGATTTCGATGGCTTTCAAACTCCATCAACCCCCTCCCAGTTTCCATTAAGTGACCCGAGAAATTCCAAGGCTGAGTACGCAGTCACACCATAACAACGTTTGTCATTTCTACCTGATCTAGTGTTTCAACAGTGAATGTACTGTATAAAAATGTCGAAGCATAAAGTGTTTTCTTTGGAAGATAAGACAATATTATAAGTGACATTGAACGTGGTCTTTCACAAGCAGACGTGAGTCGACAGTATAGTTTAAGTAAATCATCTGTAACAGTATATAGTGTAATCCATTTCACAAAAATGAAATATTTAAGTTCCTTGTTTCACAATTCTATTCATTTCTGTCATTTAAGGTTAGGGGAGAGACACTTCGGATATAGTGAACGAAATATGCAATTCCACAGAGGTTCACTATATCCGGAGTTGACTGTAATTACCAAATTTCGTAACAAATGTAATTGTTTGTGAAAAAATGTTGGACATTAATAACAATTTGTTAATTGATAGAGTAAATCAAACAAGTATGGGCACTCGAATAATATGGGCACTTTTAACGTTTATGAAGCATCGGATAGTATGTTGGCAAACCTGAACTATGTTGCCGAACCATAGTGTGAATGATGTAGACACTGCTGGACATGTGAACGCTGCAAATACAGTTATGCACTTTGAAGTATAGCAAAAATAGTGCTGTTTTGATTTTTATATGATTTACCCCAGATCACATATGTAACAGATTGCTCAGCCTTATAGACTTTGACAGTAACAACTTTTATCAATTTCACTATTCTGCCATTTAGCTACTGCATCCGAAGCAAGAGGACTAGTTATATTATAGTCCTCTTGATCCGAAGTTACATTATAACTCTCATTTGAATTGCATGGAGCAACTGTACTTCCGTATAGCATTCGTTCTCAATCAATGGTGGCGATCCTGGCGGTTGTTCTCTTCCACATGTTACTGATTTTAACATGGGGATGATCAATCTGTTATATATGTGGTCAGGGGATTTACTTAAGGAATGACTGCCACAAATGTGTGAGGAGTACCGAAAATCTTTACAGGCGGGAATGGTAGATTTAAACAGAAAAAAAAAAAACCCATATCATGGGAGTTCTGAAGCATTACTCGCTGGACAGACTGGACATCTTGAAATAATACATTAAGGCAAATATGGGCACTGTCATTCAGGGTATTATGGGCACAAGCATTGATTGCTATCTTTTAAATCATTCATTAATATTTTCCTATAGAATTGAATTTTAAGAAGTAAATGTCATTTATATAATTGAAATTTATTCATATACTCTTAATTATTTAATTTATTGTCAAATACGAAGTCCTACTTTAACTTTTCATTCCAATTAAAAAAAAATTAACAATTGATGATTTTATAACTTCCTTCTCAATACCAGGACAGTCATATTGTTAACGTTCATTGCTATAATTTTATTGAGTATAATACAAATTATATAAAAAATTTAGTTTATAGAAATGAAATGTTATCTTCCACAAAAGCAGAATATTTTTCTTTGTTTTCATTTTCATTTTCCTGAGTACATATGATAAGCATTATTTATAATTCTTTTTATGCACAATTTTTGGTACATTTATAATTTTTAAGTTTTAAAAATCAATTTTGAGATAGCTACCATTTACAATAATACTTTAATTTTACATATCCTTTATAGAGAGACCCAATCCAAGTCACGGTCTAATTTACGAACTCGCCAGCACTGTGGTTGTGACAGTATGTACCAAGCCATTCCATGTGTGAGGAATGGAGACTGCAATCAGTTTGCAAGCGTCCAAGATGTATGGCATACCATGACAAGCTCTACAGCAGTACTTAAAACAAGATGACTTTTCTGTTTTAAAGCTTGGCAAAAAAACCTGAAATGACAGTAAAAGCTGAGGAAGAACTAATAAAATAGCCTATGTTCTACAGTAACAAGAATGTGGGTTTGATCTCACCAGAACAGAATTGCACTATCTTGCTCGATGGACAGGATTCTCACTGCAGAGATGTGAAGATGCTGAACTCCTGCATTGAGAATGGTTTATTCCTAATTTGCTTGCCACCTCACATAATCCACTGGCTTCAGCCAACAAACAATCCTTTTTCAGACTAATGAAAAAAATGTTATTTTGAAGAAGCTGCAATATTTCTAAGAAATAACGGCTGCGCTTTCACAAAAATTGAGTTTTAAACATTGGTGAGGAAAGCGTGGTTGAAGTCAGCAACTGCACGAGATGCCATAAATGGATTCCGTGCCACAAAAATTTGGTCCCTAGACATAAATGCCTTCCTGATGACACGTACATTGGAGATGCGCTTTGATTAGCATATTCAGGGTCAAACAATCCAACATCTACCAATAAAACTACAGTAAATCCACAATCAAATACTTAGTCAGAATCTGCTGGGTCTACTTCGAATAATGGAACACCTGCTCAAACAAATGGGGAAGAGACAAATACCAGCTCATCAGAAGTCCATTGTCAGGAATTGGCTCCCATCACAAAAATATGTAGACCCACAAGTACTCATGAAAGAACTAAAAGAGCTGCAAGAGAATTTACATCTCCTGGGAGTTTGTCTGAAGTTACCAAAAGAGTGGCAACAGAAGCCAATAAATTTAAAAGTCAACAACTTGAAGGCACTTGAATACAAACGTATCTTCTTCAACAAATGCTTTTGCATTTCTCCCACATATGAAGGAGATTTTTATGCTGAACAAAATGAATGGAGAAAAGTGGATACAATGTGAAAGATCATCCACTTCTTGGTACCATGAAGAATGTGTTCAGATGGAAAGTGTTTTATTTTTCTGTGATAACTGCATTAAATAAATTTAGAACATTATTTTGGCTTCTTTTGCTTTTGTTCTTAGTCATTTAGGGCCGTATTCATAGACATTTTTAGCGCGGGCTTCTGGTAGATGATCAGCGTTTTTCGTATTCATGAACCAGTGTTAGCGATAGGATATGATTTGAATTCTGTACAAGTAACCAGTGGATAGCCGGGGCTAGTTTAGCATGCTCGTAGCGCGTGCTGCAAAATGTCTATAAATAGCACCCTTAGGGATTTATGCCATTTGAAAAAACATTTGTCACTACTTAAAGTATTTTTCATAGCCCTTCTTCCTCATTGAATGTGTTAAATCTATTTTTAATGCAGTCTCAGTGTTTACTTAAATACTTATTAGTTTTTTTTTAAATTTGTTCAATGTTCTGTTACTTCATCATTGACGTTGTTCTATGATGATTAGTGTAGAAAGCATTAAATACATGTATTTTGTATTAAATATATACTTGAAAATTTAAAAAGTATTTAATTCCTACTGCCCATATTACCAACACATGTGCCCAGATTATACGGAGTGGGACATGGGCACCAAGTGTTTTTAAAATAATCATAAAGTAGTCAGCACAATTTATTGGTAGAACAACATTTGTGAAAACATACCATTTCAATTATGAGCGGAAAATTACATCTGGCATGTGATATCCGTCTGCATTGATGCATTGTTGAAGGAGCTGACGAAAATTGGCCTCTAATCTTTCCAGGAGATCTCTGTTGATTTGATTGATGTGTTGATGTATCGCGTCATTTAATTCATCTAATGTTTAGGGCTTACCCTATAGAAAAAAATCACATGTGGACAGGAGAGGGAACCGAGGGGGCCATAAAACATCACCAAATCTCGAAATGAGACGATTGGGAAACAGGGGGCGAAGAACTACCATTGACGCTCTAGCAGTGTGTGCCGTGGCACCATCTTGCTGAAACCACAAATGTTGACGATCAATACCTCTTCTTTGTAACTCAGGGATGAAAAAGGTGTTAATGATCTCAATATAACGCATAGAGTTTACACTAACGGTAACCCAATTTTCTTCAAAGAAGTAGGGACCGATGATGCCAAACTGTCCCACCATACACCAAACTGAAGCATTTCCTGTACGAAATTCAATCGTTGGGAGTAATCTCTTACATCCAATTTCTGCACAATCACCATCTTGTGTGGATGTAAATGTAAATCATCATGCAAAATCCGTCTTACCGTACGATTGCTGGTTCCAAGTGCAGTTGAATGTCTTCGAGCAGAGCGGCCTGCCTGCACAATATCGCTTGTCTGACCTTTCAACATTTTCTGGAGTACGCACTGTGCATTGGGGGCCGGGCGGTTTATTTTTCAGTATTGCGCCTTTTGTTCCAAGATTGTGTCACGCGTGGGAACAGAGTCATTGTGATTAATATTGAATCTGCAGTGAAACTCACGGTGTACCACTGTCACCGACTCGCCATTCCTAACAAGACAATCATATGCAAACATGCGTCCTTTGCTCCATGATGCCTACTGCAGGTTAAATGCTATGGAATGTCATGTGTCGCACGCCCCTTCCTTTCATAATGACCGAGTAGAAGCCATTTCAAAAATGCTTGGTTCCCATGTCCCACCTTGTACTTACAATGCAGCAGATAATATGGGCACTTCTAAGGTTCTAGTAAAAAGCATATATATAGCTATATGCGACGTAAAAAAATCATTTTAACATTTCAATTAAAATAGATATACTTTAAAATGTTGTATGTTTTTAAGCTGTTAGCATTACTCAAATGCAAAATATAGAGTAAAATCCCTTACTGTGCCCATACTTGCCTGATTTACCCTATTAGGCAAAAATACAGTCGAATACACTGTTAATTAACTGTTAACTCCATCGCTTGGTAGTATCTATAACCATTACTATTCGAGCCCAATAGCTGATAGATTTGAACCGAACTACAAAGCTGTAATAAATAAATTTTCCAAAGCTGTAATCCTCATTGACTCAAAAGCAGCTGTACAAGCTATAGCTAACAATAATTTTATTCACAGAAAACTGATAAAACTTCTCAGTGTTGTACCCTGATCAAGCAGCTCCAAAAACTAGACAAGGAAATAGTTCTGCAATGGATTCCAGCACACTGCGGAATTGCGAATAATGAATTGTTGGATCAACTGGCTAAGAAAGGCTGCACCCTAATACAAAACCAAATTACTCAAAAATCATTTATTTCTGTTAAATTCAATAAAAAATTCCAATACAAACAAACATTTTTGAACAGAATAAAGGAATCAGCTAAAGATAAATCATGGGAATCCCTTCTCCTAAATTTAATCATCATTCTTGAAGAACCAAAAATTCAGCAGTGACAGCCTTCTGCCTTCTGACCGGGCATGATTATTTGGCAGCTCATTTATATAGAATTGGCATCTCCCTCTCACCCAATTGTGTTATGTGGAACGGACGTAATCATGGATAAATACCTCCTGAAAAATTGCGAAGCTTTGCCTGTTCATCTCAACATCACAGAAAAATACTGGACTGCATGACAGCTGATGGCTTCATTGCCATGATACCAGAGCATATTTTGCTACCAACCAACACTACTTACACAATTTATCAATTTAATGGACAACTCTTGCACTTCTCTTTCTTTATTCCTCACTGTGTCCTCCCATGTCCAGTCATTTCACTTATCTAATTCCCCTGTCACTAACACTTCATTTACTATTTAATTCAGTATCTATTTTCTCTACATATAGGCCTACTATTCATTATCGTTTGTATCTTTTCCTTGTTTTACTCATATGACATAAATTATTTTTGGTATTCTCTATCCCACTTAGGGTTGCCACCTTGAAGAAGTCAAAAGTCAGGACACTTAAAGCGGCTGGTATTCCAATTTACAAATTAAACTTTAAATACTTTAAATTAAAAATAAACTACACATACTATATTAAACATGTCTAAAGGTATTGAAATTAATTATGTTTACCTTGGTATGAACATGATGACTTGTACAAACCATGGGGCTGATGCAAAGGCTGGAACTTATAGACGTACTTCTTATCTGAGATGAAATTCGGAACAACTCATAGTCCTATTACAGTTTATTTTAACCACAAGTTCACTTTCCACGGATTTTACGTTAAGTTTGTTTCTTTCTTCTATACACAAGTTTTTCATTAAAGAAAACACTGTTTCTACATGCGCGTTACTGACAGGAATAGAGAAAACAAATTTTACTATTTTTAGTAAGTTAGGGGCTGCATATTTGTTAAAAAAATGGACCATTTTTTGTCAGTTGGTAAATCTAGGTTTTTAAGAGTTTCAATAGCATCTCTTAGAACAATGAACTCAATATACCGTTCATCACCGTTTACTTCTATGCTGTGGGCATTTACAATTCCTATAAGGCTATCAAATGTCACTACTTCTTTCAAATTCAAGACAGCGAATTTCTTAAAAGGTGAAGTCTCGAAGTTGAACTGCACTTATTCAAATAATGAAGACTCCTCTGTATACATTAGCTGAATCTCTTCTAAATATTTTCTGGTCCGATTTGCTTAATTTATTCTAATTTTGATTGACTTGAAAGCCATGAAATCCATCTTTTAATTTAGATTGAATGTTTTTATGTAGGGATTCTAAGATAACATAAAGATCTATAGATCTATAGGTTGAATTGTTTTATTTTCGAGTTGTAAAATTGTTGTTGTAACAGAATTCATACCTAGTTATGCATGAAATGCATAGACCTATAAAAAAAGGAAGTGACCATCTTTTTCCTGTACTCCTCTTATGAAAGTCCATACTAAAAGATTTGTTTCTTCTTCTCCTTGAGAGAGAAAATAGGATCATACAGAATTCCAGTATTTGAGCAAACACTCTAGAGCTGGCAATAGGGACAATCACCGAACTGAATATGCCTTAAAATTGTTGAATATTCTTGTTCAACAAACTGAAAAAAGTTTTTGAGTTCATTAGTTTTCTTACTACAAGACGAAAACTCGTTATAAACTTTTAGTGCTAGACAGTCGACATCAAATTTCATCACTTTGCATGCATTTTCGGCCATGTTATGAATAACGTGACAATTACAATTTGCTTGAATTATGTTATGATTTAAAGATTTGAAATTCTGAAAAACTGAGTGGTGTTTTCCTAGTTGACTGCTGCATTATCTGTATCCAAACTTGATAGGGCCTATATTAGAAACTTTCAAATCGTGCCCATGCAAAATAGATTTCAGTTTCTCAAAAGTACCGTCAGCTGTTTCATTCGAATCATCATAAAAGCTAAGTAATTTCTCTTTAGCTCCACTAATCTCAGAAAAATATTTGATACTGACTGGAAAGCACTTAATATTGCCTTTATTTGAGGCATCTGTCGAAACAGAGAAAAAAGTGTCATCTTTTATGTCATTCTCTACTAATTCTACGGAATGAGGAGCCAATACATTTTGAACAAGCATCTCACATTTTGTACGTCCACAGTGAAGTTTTGGACTTAACTTCAAATCTTTGAAAATGCCACAATCAGTAGAAAGATAACTATGGTTAAGCATTATTGCATGATATGCAAACGACAATTCTGCAGTTGTAAATTCACTTTCAATAGGAGAATGTTTCACGCTAAAAAAATTTTCAATCGATTTAGTTTTAGCACTTGATGCAACAGAAAGTTTATGTTTCTCTCTCTATACATGTTTTCTCACAGCACCAATTCCCTCGCTTTTTATTGAAAACGAAGCAGGACACACTATATATTTTGCCATGCTTTCGTCATCACATTTAGCTAACCAAATTTTAAACTGTTTATCTTGTACCGGTAACCATTCATTACGAAATGTACACATTCTTTTCACCTTTTTTCTTCCGTTTATCATTTTAACTGTCATAACTATCACTATCACTGCATTCACTTACACTGCTGTTTTCCTGTGATTTAGACAACATTTTATTGAAACGAACCCCTAAAATGTCAGTAACAATGTCTGCGTCTTGCGAAACTGCCTAGTAACAGCTAACATACGTGCACTGCAATTTATAACCGCCACCAACCTAGTCTTTACTGAATTTTTACACCGCTCCGCGACAATGAAACACGAACTGCAGTGATTTGATTTCTTGGAAGCAGAAACACGAATCTATTGTTGCTCGCTCTTCCATTTATAAATTTAAACAGTTATCAAGATGACCAACTGTAGAATTTTGAAGAAAAAGAAAATAAATATTATTACAAATATTATTTGACGTAAAACCTTAAGAAGACTAAATAATAAAACTCGGCTTGTAACCTGAAAACAGAAAAGGAGGGACATTTGGGCGTCCCGTCATATTCGTGTCGGGACACGGGACAGTTACAAAAAAGTAGGGATGATCCCGACAAAATCGGGACAGGTGGCAACCCTATTCCCACCTGATACTACATTTTTTCTTTTATACTTCTTAGGGCCGTATTCGGTAAAAATTTTATCTCGGTTTTTAGCTACACAAACTTAGATTGTAGCTAAATTTGTAGGCCTATTCACCAACAAAATTATCTCGGTTAATTGGGATTATCTCTGTTTAAAATTTTACCGGAGAAATGTTGGCCGATAAAATAGGAGAACTGAGATACAGTACTTACGATTATTTAGCCCTGACAGTCGCCGGCGATCTGTGTTTGGGTCAGGCGAGTCAATTAAGTTACGCCAAGGGGTGTTCAGGTTAGTCTGTTGCCTGCAGTCAAAGGTATCGGATGTCTCGCATGCGGTATACTGCATTCCTTTAGCGACCGTTCGCCCTTACCTCCACTCCGGAACTCTCCTCACTACTCCTATTACTTCCCCTCTTTCGCGTCGCTGAGCTGTCAGGACCAACGAGTTAGAAAGTTCTAACTCGTTGGTCAGGACTAATTAATCGGGCTGTAATCGGAATAACAAGATGGCGCGTAGACGACTGGAATATTTAATTGATGAAAGGGAAAATTATAGTGATGAGGAATATGGCCAAGAGTACAAAAGAAGACGACCTATGTGGCTGAAAGGACGCGCCACATACTTTCAGGACAACGATGACTCAGATTTTGTGACACATTTTAGATTATCTAAAACTTCAGCTTTATCAATCTTATCAATGATAGAACATAACCTGAAATTTACAACAACTAGATAATATGCATACTCTACAATACCTATTGTTTATACCAGAGAGTGGCAACGAAAAGTTACCACGCTATATAGAGGAGGTCGGGGAACAGATTGCACTCAATCCATTACTCGACTCACCGGTCAGCTGTAGCAGCGCAAGCAGGACGAGCGTTCAATTTCATTACGGTAGGCCTAAATTATTAGTTAAGAGTTACCTAAGGAATGAATAAAGTTGAAGACTGATGTAAATGTTACCTTTCATCAAAGCAGCTGTTGAAAGTGATGTCCAGTGTTCTCGATACAAACGTTGCATTGTGTTAAAAAAATTCCGAAACACTCGTATCTCCGCCTCTGAAATTTCAGATATCACTAGTGGCGTAGCGTCAATGTAAGCTAAAAAGCTCAGCTTCCCCAGTTAATAATAATTTCATAATAAACCTGCAATCTATGGGCAAAATTATTTATTAATTTTAATAGAATTTATATTTACGCGTTAAATATTGTGATGCGGCAGCTTAGGATGATTTGTGATGCAGCAGTAAACAAGAATCCTGCACACACCAGCTTCCAAGCAGACTGGTTTCTTACACTCATTCTTCTGTGTAACCCACCCCGCAGATTTTCCATCCCTTTCTAACTTAACTATCCTGGTCGCAAGGGTAGCAAGAAGCTAGCTTTAACATTTAAAATAAGTAGTTTCCGAGTTATCCCTTTTCGTCAGTTGTGTTCAGTTGAAGTGTTAGTGTGCATTGTGGCTGACATAATAAATAATGAGTGAAATAACAGTTCCTGACACCAATTTACTTGAATTTTTTAGGACAATTCTATTATCAAGATTGACTTACGAACAAAAGAGTGATCTAAAAAACAAATGACCGACTCCCTTGCTGTCAATGAAGGACACAGCCAAAAGACAGACGCATACTTACGTACTGTATCTATTGACCGTTAATATTGTGATTCCTCTAACTATGACAGGGAGTCAGCTAGTGTTATACAGGGACATCATTTTATTTTTACTTCAATTTTTATTGTACCTGCGTTTCTAAATGTACTTGACTCCCACCCCTTTCACTAATGTCCTTGCTAACGTCAGTCACACAAACTTATGGCCGCTGTTGCTAGCAGTGAAATAAACAGTACAGAGTACAGTGTGTTTCAGAAATATGTTGCATTTTCTATAGAAGAAAAAGCTTATATTATTGAAGTTTATTTTCACACAGGTATCGTGTGTAGCATAACTGAATTTATCTGTGTGGACTGAGCACAAGTGAAGATTAGAGTTATCGAAAGTACGGTACCCTATAATATGGTGCGGTACTTAACAGCATTATTTAAACAAGAGTTTTGTTTTACTGTTTGTAGGTATGAAGGAAGATGATGGAAACTGGAATTACAATATAACCGAATGTAAACAACAGTTTTTTTTTTCACAATTTCCTGATTATATAATTACGGAATATTTTCGTAGAAATGTCATTAATCTGGTAGATAAATTTAGAGCAACAGAGTGTACAGAAAGGAAGAAAAGTGTAATATGGCCAACAAAGGTGACAGAAGATGCTGTAGAAGATACTAGAGAAAGGATGCAGCGAGGTCCTAATAAGTAGGTCAAGAAGTTAGCTGTAGAAATTGGGTTTTCTTACGGAAGTGCTCACAAAATTCTCAGGAATAAATTAGGTTAGTAATATGCTGAATAAAGTAGACATTACATAATGAATATAACTGCCTGAAGAATGGAGTTTGTGAAAAAAAAATTGTTACAAGTACTATTCTACTGTTTTTTGATAAAATACTGTAAAAGTAATTATCAAACTGAAAATCGTAATACTGTATTTCCCTGTAACATAAATGGATACACTACTTTTCTCTCCTCCTATCGCTAGTAAAATGATTTGTTTACATATTGCACTAGCAACTCCAAACTCCTGTAATGGAAGGGGGGGTAACAGTGTTTCCGAGTATAGCCAGGTTAATGTTAAAAATGTTGGTAAAAATAAAGTGATGTCCCTGTACTATACGTGTCTATTTGATGTGTAAACCGTGAAATCATATTTTACTACGCACCATTTGAGGTCATGCCTTATTGATGTTACTTACGAGGTTCCAACCAATCTTCGACTGCTGACTTGACATTGACTACTATTTATTTTAAGACTATATTTTTGTAATATGTTTTCTCATACTGCATGAAAGACAACTTGAATTAGCTTCCCCTGCTCAAAATTTCATGCTACGCCACTGGATATCACTCGTCTGACTTTATTCTATCAGCGTGAAGATTTCGTCGGGATTGTTTTAATTCTTGCTTGAATATCTGTAAGCTTATCTTTTTCTGTGGTTCTCTCTTTTTGTTTAAAACAGACCCTGTTTCTCGCCATTTTCTGAATAACTTGGTTACCGGTATGTATTGTCTCGAAGACATTGCAGCGTCACGAAACTGATGTAGAAATTGCGAACAGTACAGTCCGTTGCTTACGGTACAGTTATACGATTTCTTTTTTTTTTTAGGAGAAATGTCTCAACTAGAAATACTGACAGCAAACACAAATAATGTTCAATAACAAGTTTAGTGTAGTAATGCAACACTATGTAAACGTAAGCTCAATAAACACTCCGTACGCTTCCCTCTATCCACGCACTCAATCCCTACCTCTTGTTATTTTACCATAATAAAACTGAATGCTTGGTTCGCTCGCGCTGCTACAGCTGACCGGTGAGTCGAGCAATGTATTGTGGACAATAATAATTTTATTGTTCCCCGACGTCTCCTGCATAGTGCTGTAACTTTTTGCTGCCTCTCTCTGTAGTTACACAATTTATTTATTGTATATACATATAAGTTAATGCTATAAATACACACGCGCATATAGTACATGCATAATAACGATCGTATTGACAGGATTGTGATTGGCTAACTTATGTATCTTTACATTTTTTTCATTAAGTTAAGAAAATTAAAATTACATAGTAGTTACTTTTCTCCCATTTTAGGAATCTAGCTTTAACGCCCATAAATCAACTGCTAAGTAGCACTAAGATTTTACGCTACTGGTCGTGATCAGCTCAGCATTGCAGATTATACTGATGTGAGCGAGTCTACAGCTTCCCGAATTGTACATAGAGTCAGCAGTGCCATAGCTGCTTTACAATGCCAGTATATTAATCTCCAGCAAACATTTCAATCTGTACTTCAAACGCAGATATCTCGCCGCGACAATCTAGTGAGACAAACAATAATTATTGATATCTACTTTATAAGTCTCCTAACACAGTAGCAGCACAGCATTTTACAATATTAAAAGGTCTTACATAAATGTTGTTTATTTTTTCTTACACATTGCTATATTACAAAACAGAAGAAATAATTAGCTTTTTCCATGGTTTAATTCTGTAAACAGATGTACTATTTACATATTACTTATTCATATTTTTTAATGTACCAACATGACTGAATTATTTTTTCATATAAGTTACTGAAAACAATGAAATTGAATTAATAATTATTATCAGCACAATGCATTCTAACAATTTTAATTGTTGTTTAATAATATTTCAGTTTTTATTTTCTCGTGTTTGAGTAGTTCATTTTCTCTTTCAAGTTTTACTCTTTCAATTTCGAGTTTTAATTTTTCCTGCTGTAGTGGAAGATAGCAAAGCTCCTTGTTCCACAAGTGTTCTTGTGTTGCTTGTTCAATGCTCTTCATTATTGCCTCAGCCTTCAACTTGTGGATTTTTGCTAAGGGCTCTTCTGACTTACTAAGCATCAGTCTTCTGCCTGTAATCCAGCTTGGGGTGACATTTTTTGAAGAAGCTGTAACACACTGACGTTGGCCGAGTCGTCACAGGCAACTTCACTTGTAGCTTCAGTCATAGTCGATTGTAGTGCTGGATGCTTGGGAGACTTAAGCATATTTGGTGTATATTGACCCCAATTGAATTGCGTTGGACAAATCTCAAAATTGCTACTTATTTCCCCGGATCCTTCTGTCAGCACAATTGCATCACCATTATTAACTACAATATCTAACGGTTCACTGTCACCGTCATATGGGTTTTTCAGTCCCTCTACTGAAGGCCGAATAAGTTCTATTATCCTTTCAAGGATAGGGTCATTTATAATAACCTTACTTGTGCCCCCACCCAGTGGCGGCTCATACATATTTAATGCATAGTGCCAAAATCAGTGGTATATCCAGGATACCCTAAGGGGGAGGGTAACTCTTTTTCCTACTATAAGCAATAATAATAATAATAATAATAATAATAATAATAATAATAATAATAATAATAATAATTAGAGACGAGAATTCCATGCAAATGCATGTTTTTATAGGAACATAAGACATACGTAGCTCATACTTAGTACTTATCCATTTCATTACTTTCCGGTTCCAAATATGTGTACTTTTCCCGTGCATATTTGCATGTTTTCCACTTTTTAGGAATAAAAACATGCATAATGCATATTTAGGTAATTTTTAGCTTAATAATGCATATAATATACATTAAATTCAGTTTAAATGCATGTTTTAATGGTTTTGTGTGGACACCTTAGTTTCTCGATTTTATGTCCCATATTTTAGCTTCAGAAATCAGGATTGAAAAAAAAAAAAACTAAATAACAGAAAAAATAAATAAAATGTTAAGATTTTCTCAATAAGGTGTTAGAGGACCTTTCCCTGGACGGAAGTCCACTTTTACAACACTTTACCGACGATCCTCTATACACTGCGTGTCATAAATTTATTACGTTGGATATTTTGAGAATAGTAAGTAGAGAGGAAATATAGAGGGTTCAAGGAAATTGCCGACAAATAATTGAGGTCAAAAGCAACCTCTTTCAGGGAGGTTGTAAATTCTCTTCCTTTTCTAGTACTAGTAGCAATTTAGATTCTTTTAAAATTGGAATCACCGTAAAACTGTGTTTGCAGTGTGTGAATGTCGTAAGTTGTTAATGTGCTTGTTTATTCTGTTTGCGCGGGTTAATGTGGTTCTAATATGTTTCCAATTTAAAGATTCCAAAAGTGTACTCTTTGCACAGTGGATTACTGTAAAGGAAAAGATTTTGTTAGATCAGATGAGGATGTCGTATTTTGCGACTGTTGGAGTAAAGAGTAAAGCAATGCTGTTCTGTTTCCGAACATTTTATATGACAATTGTTCTTTGTAAAAAAATCACAAAACTTGTCCAAAATAATTATTAAATTACCATGTCCGTTTTTAAATCGTATCTAGGTAACCGTAAGGTCTATTATAATTTCAGATGAAATGTACTAAAAAATTTCAAGTCGACCAGCATGTCGCATCTGTTTCACATATTGCAAGAATGCAACAAAAGAAATAATCTTCAAAGAATTTCATAGATCCCTCAGTTATGCCCGTGGGAAAGTGAATGTAGCGGCGAAAAACAAATTGGACAGGGTCCTAAATGCTAACCCGGACTGCGGATTCTTTTGTTCAGTGAAGAAGGTTATTTGTGGCGAAAACTTGAATGAAGAATTTGACCTGACACTGTCACAAATATGTTCATTCAAGTTTAAACCCGTAACTTCTTGCAATATAGAGACAAGTGCAGGAACCTCACAGAAACCAATTAAAAAATGTTATTAGGTTTTTAACTGTGCAAAAAAAGTGAAGTGAAATAAGACATTTTGAAACAAAAATAAAAGTGCATATTTTAATGTATTTTTCGCTTGATCATGCATATTTCATAGTTTGATAGTACATGAATGCATGCATATTTTGGGATTTTATAGTGCATAAAATTCTCGTCTCTAATAATAATAATAATAATAATAATAATAATAATAATAATAATAATAATAATAATAATAATAATAATAATCACTCACCAAAATTTATACAACTGGAGCACTTGAGCACTTTTGTTGACCAGGTTAATATGCGCGATAGATAAAACCCATTCGCCTATTCTTCTGACTTGAAAATAAATCCATCATTTTTTTGTTGAAGTTGTCTATTTTGCAAACAAAACTCCTCAGATTCATCGTGCCTTCTTAGTGCTAAATCTAGTGCCCCACAAAATCGTATACAATTTATTATTAAATTTAACACATATCTGTTTTTATCAACTTGCTCATTGTGTTTTGCAATCGCGAATTTAACTGATTTTCAGTGTTCGCTTTACCCAGCATAGACAAACTGAAGACGTTATTCATATTAACCTTTGACTTATGATGTGTTTTTATTTTACCCCATAAGTGTACTAAATCTGTCACACCCACTTTTGACCAGTTAAGTTCACCTCCGAACAGAACACACGGGAAAAAGAAGAACGCATTTTTCACATCACATCCACACAACCAGTTGTTTTTTAAATAAATATCTGGGTTGAATTTGCGAGATCTGTTAACTTTAGCACTTTGCTGCTTTCGATGAATATTTAAGTGCGGTGTTGGTCTGCCTAATTCTTTAACACGAAGTTTGTTTTCATATGTTAATGTTGAAAACTGAGATTTCAATAAAGCGCCAACCGAATTAATTTTTTAACAGTACACAACACGATAACACGACCACTATTACGATGACAACCTCACGACTTAACACGTTCACACTACACTTGGTACTGTTGGTAGAAATATAAAGTGAAAACTTTCTCAAGCCAAGTTTTCAAGAAACCGGGAGAGATTTTATTATCTTATTGTTGCAGTCTTCCCTTAGAAACTTGTTCCGACAAAGCGGAAGGATAGACAGAGCGCGAGGTAGTAAGGGATCGGCATAGTAAATGGGGATGTATACAGTTTTACAAGCATTGCAAAAGCCAGCGGCAATTTGTGCCTGGCACATTTCAGATCATGCTTTTAGATGCTGAAAAGGACGAGCGAACATGAAGATTGCGCGCGCATCCCATTATATTTCTTATGGGATGTAGTGCCTGGCACAGATCCATCCTCCAAACACTGGTTACAATGTGTTTCGCTGCAAAGATCATATTGACGGTAGAGTTTGTGTAAGCGTAACTTGTTTCTCTCAGGTTTTGAGCGGAAAATATGAATTCTCCTTTTCCTTCTGTATTCTGGTAGTGCCATGGCACAACGGCACTACCTCTAAAGCCACCCCTGCCCCCACCTGTTTTCAATGCTTCAATCTTGATTTCCACCGATGCCTTTCTAGAAGCCTTCTTTAAATTTTCCCAAACATTTCTCAAGTTTGTAGCATTCCGAACAGGTCTGTTTCCTTGAGAATTAAAACTAATTGAAATTGTTTGCCACTGTTCATTTTTCATTTGAGTTGTTATACCATCTCCTTTTTTTATTTTCTACCACCAAATCCAATAACAATTCCTTCTCTTGACATGTCATATTAGGTTTCTTTCTACGTTTCTGGTCAACATTGGCCATAACTTATGGTAGATAAACTATTTTCACACACCTAACCTATAAATACTGGCAAACGTGTTTATTTTTATAATGAATTTATAGTTTACATGGCACTAATTAATTGTTTCCCTCTATTCTTTCCCTACTTTATTATGAAAAAATTAATGATCAAATGCAGGCTGAAACGAAAACTTAGTTTTTTTAAAACCAGGATAATAAATCTGCAGTGCTTGAGAAAAGTGGCGTAAGTCAGTTTCCACAAACATTTTTTATTAATTTATTGACAACTTACGGAACATCTGCTCGCTTGGGAAAAGAGACATAAGTATTTCTCCCATTACAATAATTCATACAGAAGAAAATCAAATCGACATATACCAGTGTGAAGACAGTTTTTTCCTTCTCCAGTAAAATTAACATTTTTGACTTACGCCACTTTTCCCGAGCACTACAGAAATTATGTGGTGAATACAGAACTGAGCGTTATTCGAGATAATGGATTACCAGTCTAGTATATACAGTCACAAAGCTTGAGTTGATGAGGGTACTACGAACAATAGACTGTGCAGGTACTATTTCACATCGTCTGTGATGAGGTGATAGTAGCGATCTTAGTGGTTAGCAACTATCTATGGATGCATATTTCCTATGTATTGAGCTTCGTGACTGTATATACTAGACTGTGGTATTACCAGAGTTTTAGAAATCTGAGATAATAGCAAATATTACTGATGTTGGTGAATACGGGCTTCATTCCTTACTGACATGTATCATGGCTAATTCCTACTCGACTTTATGATCTTCTCTCCCACCACTTTTTCTTTTCAATATCCTTTGCCACTTGTCTACCACTTACACACAATTTTCTTAAATTGTAGATTGGTTTTTATTTACCACTACACATTTGTTTCTCACTCTCTATTCACTTTTCATTGTCTGTCTTCCCTTTCTAGTCAACCCATCCAGTGGCGTATACTGGTTTAAGGGTCTGGGCTACCACTGACCCTATTATTACACAAAATATATTTTAAAAACCCTATAATAAAAGTCCTTACCTATTTATATGTGAATTCCAGACGTCTTGATTGGGACGAAAATACTTTGATGACTTCGTCATTGAAATTACAGTTGGGCCACTTGCGAAGTTTCTGTAGAAATGACTTTTCAATGGACATCAGTGCCAATCCGGATAAACGTTCTTGTGTATGAGTTGATCTACAGTAGGATTTTATTCTCTTCAACGCAGAAAATGTTCTTTCTACCGATGCTGACGTAGCTGGTATAGTCACAATTAATGTTGCCAATTTAAGGACTTCAGGAATAATTTGGTTCAGCTGGTTTTCATATATGGCAGATAATATTTCATGGATAGGTTTGTTCGAAAAATCAAAGACTTCTGCTGAATATATTACACTTAATTCATTTTTCAAACGTACTTGATCAAAGTGACTGTTATAGGACTGAAATAATTTGTTTAGTGCCTCATTCGGGAAGTTTTCTCTATAAGCAGAAAATTTTTGAGAATCTAGAAGATGTGTGAACTGAAGCTTTCCATAATCAGAAAATCTGTCAGTAATTTCCATGTGCATACGATCTAGTATGCTGTAGTACAGCTGCCTGTATTTCAATTCATCATCTCCTTTTCTTCGCTTTAATGGTGGTTCCATTGTATTGTCTGAAGAATTTTCATTTTCCATATTACTCCATATGGACGGAAACCCACTACGTCTGAACTCGGATATAGTATTTTTTTTTAACTTTGATACCTCTTGCAAGCAGTATGCTATGTCTAGACTTTTTGTCTGAAGAATATTGTAGAGCACATCTGTATGTGCGAACACTGTAGCATAGACTTCAAGAAGAAATATATTCTGAAACTGTGTGAAAAAATACAAATATCCTTGAGCCTGCGCAATTACATCATCATCCCAGTTTTCTTCAGAGTCATTACAAATGATATTTTCAAAGAAAGCAGTCAGTTGTTCTCTGTATTCCTTTACTGTATTTACAAGCCGAGATGTAAAATTCAATCTAGTTGGTGCTACTTTTGGGAGTTTCTTGTTCATAAATTCTTTGAGTTTTTCTGATCTTTTAGGACATGATGAGAAAAATGCAGCTAAACCTGACAGTGTTTTGAAAAAAATGCGGCATTCTGGAATGGATAAAGTAGTTTGTTGCAAAACTAAATTGAGAACATGGCTGTAACAATGGACAAATAGTGCTTGAGGATACTTTTCTTGAACTTTTGTTTTTAAGCCATTAATATTTCCCGCCATAACTGAAGCACCATCGTATGTCTGTGCAATTAACTTATTGCCGACATTGTATTCTGCTATAACACCTTCCACATGCTGAAACAAAGCAGCAGCAGTTTTGCCCGAACTGACATTTGTGAATCCTATAAACCGTTCTTGAACATTGGCAGTACTGTCGACGTATCTTAAAATAGTGGACAATTGACTCTGATTAGAGCAGTCACTTGTTTCATCAACAACAATGGCCACAAAAGGTGCTGCTTCTATTTCAGATTTTGTATTCTTTATCATAACCCCACTTATAGCAAATATTAAGTCATTCTGAATTGCGGGAGAAGTACCACGGAATACTGTTGAACTCTCAAGATGATTGGCCAGTAAATGGTCAAATTCACTTAAGGAACTTAAATATTCAATATAATTTCCTCTATTGCCTGATTCCACACTCTCATTATGACCCTGAAAAGCCAATTCTTGTTTTCCTAGAAAGCAGACTGCATTAATAAGACGCAGTAAAATCTCCCGATTTTTTTTCACAAGAGCATTGTGTTGGTTGATGTGTAGAACTTTTTGCTTATCTCGCTGTAAATCAATTCTTGTCTTCCCAAAGTTTGCAAAGTTCATGCTACTATAAATATGAGCTTTTGATTTGTCGTGTTTTAGGACTGCCGTTCGAAGGGAGTTCATATTAGAAAACCCCTCTTTTGACCACACATTAGTTTCACGGCTAAATAACAAACATGGCCAGCAAAATAGTTTACAGTTTAGAACTACCACACAACCAATTCCACTTACCATATGATGTTGAAGTGAAATGGCGTGTGTACTCACGCTGTTTTTCTTTTACGTCCATGGACAAATTTAACTCAGGAGTTGGTCTTTCCATTTTCACAATTTCAACTTTCTCGTTGTTATGTACGACGGTTAAAAGGCACTTTTAATAAACCTTCTATTACACAGTCATTTTCAACACAAACCTCTCCAGAAACTTGTTCTGCCATATTTTTCACAATATCACTTAATTGGGAAATTAAAAACTTAATAATTCACAATTAATATAACTCTTAGACACTCGAACAAATCACAGATTTAAAATACTGCACTGCAAGAACACAATCACATTAATGAGCTAGCGTACTAAGCGTATTGTTGCTTCGCGCCTTCAAAGAAACCGATCACGAGAGCGGCAACTCACCCGCCTACACTGCACGATAGAAACTGAAGGGAGTGGGGAACGGGCAGTTGTGCGACGTGAGCGGAACGGTCACAGGCTACCCTTCGCAGCAGCGGTTTCTCCAGTGATGCCGCCTTGACAACTTGTTTCTTGTCGAGAGCAGAGAGTGCATATAAATCTAACAATTACTTTAATTTTAATTACTGTGGTAAAACTAATACGGTAATACAAAATTATTACATTATGTTATATTATACATTTTTTCTTTTGCAATTTCCTTGGGCTACCGCCGGTAGCCCCGGTAGTCCGCAAAATACGCCCCTGAACCCATCTCTTCTTCTCACTTTATCTTCTTTTCCGGCCTTTTCTTTACACTTCACCTGGTGACCTACACTGATTTTGTTTAATTTGCTTTATCTGCAGAAATTTCCACTGTCTCTTGCCCTTTTGTCTTCATTCTCCTCTCCTCTTGCTAGGCCTTGGGGTGAAAAATGTGGTGATAACTTCAAATTATTCAATCTAAGATTCATTTAGATATATTAATTGAATTTGTGGACTGTAATCGAACTATCAGAAATTTTATATTGCCTTAAAAGAAATGGGTCATGATGTACATAAAGAACAGCAGCGCTAACAGATGCAAACAACAGTTATCTCTTTCTTTAAATCATAGTCTGAAAATTCCAAAGTTAGTACTTCCTGTGTAGTAATTGACTTGGACTAAGAATTTCAAACTCATTCTTTTTTTTTTTTTAATTAATGTTTTGTGTTCCACGTTTGTAAAATAGAATGAGTAAATACTTATGTTAGTAATTAAACAACTACACGATACCATTATTTTTTTCAATTGTTGAAATAATTCTATTCCAGCAAATCCCCTATAATTCGGACTTTCATTATTCAGACTGGATTTTCCTCCAAAATTAATCCGAATTAGTAAGGTTCTGCTGTACATAGAAATTGCAATTGAAATATTATGGAAACTTTAATATAGTAAGAGCTCTCCTGGATAAAAATATACCAAAGAGAGAATGACAGTTTTTCTGGAAGTGCAAAACATAAATAAAGTTTTAAATATATTAAACACTAATATTAAAAAAAGTGGCAAAATAATTTTACTCAATTCTATACTTCTTCACATTCTTACTTGATTAAACATTTAAATATTTTACAAAAAATGCCTAATTATCGTCTCCCTCTTTGTCTTAACAAAGGAATTCACTTCAATAAACTAGAAGATATTTTGAAATTATTTGAGTCTGAATTACATGAAGATGATTATTTTGTATGATGCATTCTGTAGTGTCAGACACAATTTGAATCTTACTGGTAATGCTTGTCAAAAGTGGATGACTGTACACTGAGAGAGTGTTTTCACTTATAAATAATAAAAAGGACAAATGTAAGAAACAAAAGTTCTGAATTCATCGAAGCTGAATTAAGGGGAAGAACCTACAGAAAATCTTTTTTCTCGTATTATTTTAAGTAGAGCCTCTATTTCCCTAACATAGTTTCATATCAATGTATGAAGCCTTTTAAATACAACATTTCCACTTTTGCCCTTTATGGTAGTCACAGATATAAAAAATGCAAAAAATGCAGTATCATAAAGAAAACGATATAGGTATCTGCTCTCAAGAGTATCACAGAATTACAAATTTTGTCTTAAATGAAAGCTGAAAACTGCTAATCTATTTCGTTTGATGATTTTTAGACATTTTAATTTTTATACTTATATTTTTCATTTTTATGAACAAAAAGAAAAATTGCACGTCTATTTTCAACTTATTTTTTAATTTGCAATTTGACAATTTTCTCTTGCAGAATTCTTCATCTATAACGTGAGAATATATCCTGAAAATGTTATTCAATTATCTCTATTATTGTCTGAGATATTACATATTAAATGTTGAAAAATGTAAAATAAACAAACTCTGGATATTCAATGGAGAAGTTTGAACACAGAGTAAAGAGACTGGAGCACAGCAGCTATTTAAAAATGGCATAAAAGCAATTATTTTCTTCCTAACAACTCTGAAATTTCGCTCAAAAGAAGTCAATACTATTAAAGGCCCTGTCAACTTAAAAATAAAGTGGTACTCAAAATAAAGGTTTCGTTTAGAGAAATACAAGTTTCTATGATGCTCCGTTCTCTCAAAACTGCGTGTATAATGATACACCAGCTGTAGTCGTGACGTCACAACTCCAGGTAATTCACTGCGATTCTTCCTTAGAGCTTCACTCAGTAGCATTTCGTACGGAGAAGCAACTAGTGTCTTATTATTTTATATATAAGTTTGTATGCTAATCTATCGGAAATGCCTCATTGTTGTGTTTTTGGATGTTCAAATACTACAAACACAGATCTTGGAATAAGCTGTATTCATGTATTTCCTAATCGCCAAAGATCACCAATTAGATTCAAAGTGTGGGTGAATTGAATAAATTGGCGTAATTTCGAACCCACCTGGAATTTCGTCATTTGTTCTGAACATTTCACTCCAGAAAATTGTGAAATTACATCCCAGCTTAGAAATGAACTTATATGTATCAAAACAAATAGACCGGTTTTAAAAAAAGTGCAATCCCTTCTTTAAAATTGAAACAGGATGAAATTAATGGACGTCATCAAAGTCAGAGAAAGACTGGTGTATATGTAAGAAAGAAGATTATAAAACAAGCAATAGACTAGTCATTTAAAAGTTCATGCAGCAAACTTTGTGAGGCAGTGAACGAAGAAGCAGGTACCAGTGGTATCCAAGAACAAACAAGTGATGATGCCAATTTAAACACACATACAATTTGGAATGAATTAGGTGTGCAGTGTGGGCTGAGGAGTGAAATTTTCAGGGGTATTTCAAACTGTGAAAGTGAGGAAGTAAATGATATGGATGTGTCCTTTTGTGAAACAACTAGTAGCAGTAGTGACGAGTGCACTGACTCCATAGGAGAAGCGGTTTTACCGAAATATAACAATTTACAAATAGACAAGAGTGCTATATTTTTTATTGTGTGGGAATGTTTACTCTCTCTGTCCGCCTTTTGTCCAATAAAAATTTCGATACAAATTTATCAGTTAAAACTTTGAATTTGTTTTAAAAAAAATGCAGGTTCTAATAGGTTTTTGAAATTGATTACTTTTTTCTGATCGAGTTATCACCCTAGATCATATATACCCCAGATAGGTCGGCCTTATAGGCTTTGACATTAACAACTTTTGTCAGGTTTACTATACTGCCATCTAGTTGTTACATAAGGAGTCACGTCATAATTTCCATTTGAATTGCATTAGCAACTATACTGCCATCTTGTGTTTGTTTATGGCGGACGGGTGGTGATCCTGGCGGTTGTTCTCTTCAAAGTGCAAACAATTTTAACATAGCAATGACCTATCTGTTACATATATGATCTAGGTTATCACTAACATTGAAACAATTATAAGTGGCCAACAATACTGTATGTTTATTGGAGGTAAAGTTATTAAAACCATATAAAAGTACGAAACAATTGGTAAAAAGAAAAGTAAAAACTAAGATAATTTTTTTAATGTTCTGAGTGTTAGTTGCAAAATATAATAAATTGTGGTGAATTTTTTAAAGTTTCTGTATTCATTGTCAGGGTCGGGGTATTCGTGATGAATTTCTTTTATTACGTATGAAGGTATGACTTTTCTGTTTCCTCTTCCGAGGGGATTCCAAGAATTAATCCAGTAAACAATCTGTCTGTATGCTACACAAGGTATATTCCTGTTATTTATCTCCCATAACTCTTCCCTTTCAAAATTAGTCTCCATCCTCACCATCATAAAATGCCTAGCAGTATTCAGCGTTTCTCTGTTTAGTATAACAGAGTGAAATGCATTATGAAATGTGCTCAAAATACATTCAGCACTTTCCTTTACATATCTTACCATTGCACTTTCACAGCAACAGAAACACTTTTGATGAGTTACTGAAGAAACACATTCACCACAGACACACCAGTCCCTGGTTCCTAGCCAGTCTGTATTCTCACTGCTTTCTTCCCGTACTCTTACAATTTCACCTTTCCTGGGCTCAAATTGATATGGCCTGATTCCAGCCATGATTCGTGGAAATAACTATTTCATATAAGGCATGACACCAGAAACTTACACTAATAATAGGAAGAGACTGACGTGGGAAGAAGCTTACAATTACCGTATAAGTCCAGTTGCGGCCACGGCATACTCGCCACAGTGGAGTTGTGACATCACTTCTGTAACTCCGGGAATTTTTAACTGCGGATTGTCGCTGTTCTACTAAACGTATGATGCTTGGGTTTTCACAGAAACTAATCTCTCTGTTAGAATCATTTTCTACTTAAAAGTGCATCTAAGTTGACAAGGCCTTTAGGTATTTTTAGGCTAAAAATTAAAAAAATGTTAATTTTGACACATACGAGTATTTGGTTATTCCTATGGGTCCTTCTCCTTAAAAATTGTTATGAATTTCTATCTTTCTGTACACATTTTTTTCAAATATGTTAAGGATGATGTTAAATAATTGTTGAATGAATGCAATAGAAATTGTGAATATATCTAGTGCTTTGAGTGTAGTTGTGTGTTGTGTTAACTAATGCTGAGTTCTTGGCAATAAAGTTATTAACTCTCTTGCTCTCCAATATTTCTCACACTGTAGAGAAAAATATAACCATTTTAATGAAGGCACCATATTTCTATATTATGGCAGTTACAGCACGAACACTTAACCTTCAAATTGTTGGACGACCACACATGCTGTTGGTTAGCGGATCCATATGACTTAACCAGGAGGATGTCAGACAACTCCACCAACCACATTCTCTCTTCATCACTTAGGGGACACTTAAGTATGCCATGGCAGGTCAGCATGCTGAAATGGCATTTCCTCCATTTTTTATGAAATAGTTATGTATAAGGGTGGATGATGATGACCTAAAAATCTACTTAAAATGATATTTAAATATTATTCACCGCACTCGCACTACAATTTCTTAAAAATTAGTCACCTTGTTTCAATGACTGCCCTGCAAATCTCGGAGAGAGGAGGCAACTTCTTGGAATTTAGCTAAGATAAAGGAAAAGAATATGCAACAAAATGAAGGTTTTAAGGAAAAACTATAGATTTTAATGAGGGTTTTTGTTACTAGATCTTCCAGATGAGGGAGTGTGAATAACAAAGCAAATTGTGGGTGCAGCGTGCATTCTTGCATATGTTAAAAATACTGTCTACTACAGTAGACATCCCTTCCGAACCATGTCCTTTCCAGGACACGGTGAAAGTTTCCCCCCTTCCAAACATAAATTCTAAAGACACCCTTGTACTGACAAAAGAACAGTAGCGGTCAAAGCCCTCACTTAAACGAAGCTGTTGTCAAGCATTTTATATTATTTCTGTTGTGTGAAGTGAAGCCTTCAGTGGAATGAGAAATGGATTTACAGTCTGTTCCAAACTATAAAATTCAAACTTCACTGTTATTCACTTATTCAGTAGGTAATTACTACTCACCTATTTGCTTAGAAAATGATTTAACGACCTATCAGTAAAGAAGAAAGTAAAATGCATTCCAGATGATCTAAAAGCTCTTGAAAGTATTAAAAATGACCAAAAAAAAAAGGCTGAAAAAAATATAAAAATGACCTATTAGTTCAAAAACGTCAAAAAATGCAATATAAGAAATTACTTTTTTACGTTGATATTAACATAGAAAGGATTTCTATATTAATAGGCATCGTCCTAATGTGAAAAATAAGATGATGACTTTTCATCAACATCTGCCCCCTAGACTTATGTAGCTGTGACTTGTTCCCCAGAACCTCGTTTGTTAAAAACACATTGCACTATGGGAAGGAAAGGAGAATTGAGCAGGAGAGATTGTGGAAAGCACTTCACTACTCCTTTCGTAAATATATTTAAACACAGTATTGTCCTTTAAAAGATAAATTCTTGGAGCAACAGTAACAAATATAAGTGACATTTGGAAGGAAATTAAACGCAGAATAAATATGGGAAATGCCTGTTATTGTTCGGTTAAGAAGCTTCTGTCATCCAGTCTGCTCTCAAAAAGCTGAAAGTTAGAATTTATAAAACAGTTACGCATATTACCAGTTGTGAAACTTGGACTCTCACTTTGAGAGAGGAACAGAGGTTAAGGGTGTTCAAGATTAAGTGCTTAGGAAAATATTTGGGGCTAAGAGGGATGAAGTTACAGGAGAATGGAGCATTGTATTCTTCACCCAACATAATTAGGAACATTCTAGTTGCGACACTGTTATTCCTGGCGTGACTCCTCTTCTTTGCTTACACTTTAGGAAGTGAAGGCTCTATAAAGTCTAGGTAGGTAGTATCATTCGCCATTTTTGTTCTTTCGTTACCGAGTTACCAGACAAGGAATCTATTTGCCACACCATTAAACATTATCATGTCGTAGCTACTATGATAATAAATCAAACGCACTGTAATTGAACAAATATCTGGGCGGCAAATAATGACTTTGTGTGCTTTCTGCGAACGCCAACGAAAGAACAAAAATGGCGGGCGATTATATTAAGTATTTATCGAGCCTTAGGAAATGCATAACGTCTTCAACAGCGAATCACGAGACGCACATGTTTAAATGTAGCCGACCTGCAACGTGATTGGTTGCCGGAAATAAGAGCAACAGGACTATAAATCCAGACATTTGAGATGGGCGAATCCAGAAATGCATATAGTGTGTTAGTTGGGAGGTCGGAGGGAAAAAGATCTTTGGGGAGGCTGAAACGTAGATGGAAGGATTAATATTGCTCAGGACAGGGACTGATGGTGAGCTTATGTGAGGGTGGCAATGAACCTCCAGGTTCTCTAAAAGCCAAAAGTAAGTATACACTTATACAAACCAGTAATTTTAATTCATTACTATATATTCACTGATACACTGTTTCAAGTATTCTATTACAGCAAACTCATTTTGAGTGGTTTCCTTGGCCATCAAAATATCATGTACTTCAAATTCTGGTACAAGTTGCAATGCCTTTCTACCTATCACAACAATGAATGGATAGCCTACTCTTCGTGACTCAAATAAGCGCTTACCAATTGTCATATGACACCTGTCGTCAATAATCACGTTATTTCTGAAAACATCTATTGAATTCAGTTTATGATAGAGTTCTTCTGCTAAATGAGCTACTTCACTTTCTTTACTTCCTTCCTGTAAAATAATAAAGCTTTAAATTAATAACAGCACATAATGAGAACTACAGTACATGGCATATACAACTTACCAGCATTATAACCATTGTAGTGTATGTGTTTAGTGAGGAGATTCGACTGCTCTCTCACATGGGAAAAAGACGAATTGAGGTAAATGGCAGTGATTTAGGCCTTCAGTCCCATAAAAATAATGCGCAGGTAAGAGGTAATAAAAACCTGTTAGGTTTATCTTACCCTTTATTAAAACATATCGTTGCTGGGCCTCCAAAATCTGCTATGTGTTTTTACAAAGATTTTGCAGTAGAAAGAAAAAAGCATTGCCGCTTTTAATTTCCGTGATTTTCAAAGCTACTTTCGCTCATTCATTCATAGTGTTCTGCCCAAGGACAGGTCTTTCACTGCAAACCTGGCATTCTTCAGTCTTTCCTATTCTCTGCCTTTTTCTTTGTCTCCTCATATGATTCATATATCTTAATGTCGTCTATCATCCGATATCTTCTTCTGACCCAAACTCTTCTCCTGTTCACCATTCCTTCTGGTGCATCTTTCAGTAGGCAGTTCCTTCTCAACCAGTGACCCAGCCAATTCCTTTTCCTCTTTTTGATCAGTTTCAGCATCATTCTTTTTTCATCCACTCTTCAGCTTCGTTTCTTATTCTGTCTGTCCACTTCACACGCTCAATTCTTCTCCATATCCACATTTCAAAAGCTTCTCTTCACTTCGTTGTAACGTCCATTTTTCTGCCACATACAATTCTACACTCTACACAAAGCACTTCACTAATCTCTTCCTTAGTTCTTTCACCAGAGGTCCGCACAAGATGCTCTTTTTTCTATTAAAAGTTTTCTTTGCCATAGCTATTCTCCTTTTGTCTTCTTGGCAGCAGCTCATGTTACTGCTTAAAGTACACCCCAAGTATTTGAAGCTGTCTACTTGCTCTACTGCCTCATTTAGAATTTGCAAGTTTACCTTCTTTACTTTCCTTCCTATGACCATGGTCTTCGTCTTGTTGGCATTCATCTTCAGCCTTTACTGCTCACAATTGTCATTTAGCTCCAGTAGCATATCCCTTAGTATCAACTCCTCTTCTGCTAATAATGTCATATCATCAGCAAATCTTATACACTTTATTCTTCTTCCTCCTCCTATTATTCTGCCATGTTCTGAAAACAGTTCTTCACTAAATCCTTCAAGTAGATGTCGAACAGGGTAAATGATAAAGGGCATCCTTGTCGTACTCCTCTCCCTATTTCACTTCCTTCAATGGCATTTAAGTGTGCTTAAATGCGACAGGTTCATGTCAGTAGATCAGTAGATTTACTGGCATGTAAAAGAACTCCTGCAGGACAAAATTCTGGCACATCCGGTGACGCTGATATAACCTCTGCAGTTGGGAGTGTCATTAAATAAAACATAACAACAACATATTTCACTTCCTTCTGACATTTCTTCTCCTAATTTCATAATTTATCTTGTAATCACTGAAATTATATCGAAAGTAGCTTTGAAAATCAAGGGAATTAAAAGTGACAATACTTTATTCTTTCTCCTGCAAAATCTTTTTAAAAACACATTGCGGATTTTGAAGATGCAGTGACAATAAGCTGAAAATAAGTCCACCTTTCTGGATGCAAGGAGCACATCAGTATAGAAAATTCTGAAACATCTTCTGCAACTCTCTATCTGTAATTTCACTCAGCACTCGCCTGATTTTATTCTCTGACCACTCTCTCATGGGAAGAAAATGAAATGCTGAGCTGCAGTGGTGAATACCTGTGTCATTTCTAACTTCTTGAATGTACGCAAGTTATGGTATAACAATGGTGCGATACAGTATTCAACAACGATTGATTGATTGATTCTTATCTGTTAAAGAAGAAATCTTATGGCAATTATGACGTAAATTTTGACACTGTTTCCTTGAAGCTACAGTCCCTTCAATGTAATGAATAACTAAACTGTTTAGAAAAATCTCGAAATCAATTTTTTGCAGCATAATAATGCTTTCCTTTCGGTATCTTAAAGACGGCAGCTGGTTCCACTTACAACACAACGCACATAAACTCTTCATGTGTGCTACGACTGATTATAATGTCAGTAGCCACCAGTGTGGCTCAGTCGGTTAAAGTGCTTGCCTGCCGGTTTGAAGTTGCACTCGGGCGCGGGTTCGATCCCCACTTGGGCTGATTATCTGGTTGAGTTTTTTCCGAGGTTTTCCCCAACCTTAAGGTGAATGCCAGGTAATCTATGGCGAATCCTCGGCCTCATCTCGCCAAATACTATCTCACTATCACCAATCTCACCGATTCTAAATAACCTCGTAGTTGATACAGTGTCGTTAAATAACCAACTAAAAAAAATAATATCAGTAAGTTGTACATGCCACATACTGTACGAATATAACACAAGGAGCTATAATGAACAGAAATGTAACCTCTTGGTATCAGATTTGCTTTATCTATCAACAAAATGGCCAGAAGGGCGAGCTGGCTACTTCCACATTATATTGTCAATGTACTGAGATTTAATACGTTTATTTTTATCCCTATATTTACCATCAGATTTAAATTTCAACAACTGTTTAGAATGTATAATTCTAATATTTCGGCCGAACTCAAAGTAAAATAATGGTTCTTTCAAAATACCATCCCCTCTCGCTATTAATATTGGACTTGGAACTCCCAGAACTGACACATGCAATTATTGCGAACTCATGTATTATTTTGTTTTCATATGCAGCAAGTGCAGACGTTTCCTCCTAACCTGGCCATGGGGGAAGTTTACAGACACATAGCATTCTATTGTCTCTGTGTGATTGACTTGGACATCAAGTTCTTTGTCTAAAATGAGAATCAAATAGGGAGTGAAGCAAATGAAGTCGCATTAGCCATGCTTCTTTCCTCGACGAGGTTGAATTTTAATAATTCCATAACATACATTCATCTTTTTGCTGATCTTCACACTGTACAGTAGTGGCAAAAAACCGGACCGACCCTTGTAGCTGATTTCAGAGCCTTGTTCACTCCAGAGCATCTGTGCATATTCCTTGGATCCGAAACCACCTGTGCAGTTGAACAACAGCCACGCAGCTGGTTACTGTCTTTGTCTTCATTGAATGGCTCAGGTGCTTGGGGCGCGCCGCTATCATGCAAATGGTCGCAGGTGGAGTGAACAAGGCTCTGAAATCAGTTACAAGGGTCGGTCCGGTTTTTTTTGCCACTATTGTACACTTAACGGCAAAAAGAATGAGCTGGCGACAATTCGCTCTGAACTGAACAAGGCTCTGAAATCAGCCACTACTGTACATAACATATCTCCATAAGAAAAAGAAGAAACATAGGATAGTTATGGGCAGAAAAAAATTCAGTGTACACTGTATTTTAGGGATCTTAGCACGTTACTTTTTTTTTGTTCCCGAAACTCAAGAGAAATAAGCTCTGAACTTCTCACCATCCACAGAATTGTGCATTTCTTCCAATTCACCAGATTCCAGTCGACACTGAAATGGATCTGGTTGCAAGGATTCTTGCAGCTGTTGAAGAGGTGCACCAATCCCCTGGGATATATTAGAGCATATGCGACAGTCCATGGTGCATTGCTGTACAGTTTGTACAAATCTTGGCAGTCGACATTTTGAACAGCTGCTTCAAACGAAGTGAATAGTACACAGTGTACAGAACAGTGAAGTGTTTAACAAACAAGTATGCGTTTTGTTCGAAGGTTTGTTTCACTACTCATGTAATTTTTGTATTGTTTGTATTATAGTTTATGATATTACAGTACCTACTTCAGAACTTAGTTGAATACTTTTTAATTTTTCCTTTTAATCTATCAGAATCCATCTTATCACAACCCAAACGACATGCTGCAAGTAACACATCAACAACACGTTACTCAGTAATATGTCACTGGAGATCATAGGTTCCTTATATCAAAATACTCAACTAACATCCCTGAACAATCTGTGAAAGTTTGTCGATAGAGTTCTGGTTCACCCTGTATATTAAGTTTGGGAGAGCTTTGCCATATTCGACATTTGTGTTGATTCACACACCCATTAACATGAAACGCAGCCTCATCCAAAAAGAGAATGTTCAGATTGTACAAAAAGGACTCATTATTTTTTCCAGAATCAGTCTCATTTTCCAGTTGCTGCATTGTGTTTAAGTTATCATACCTTTGGTGGAATAATGCATATGATGAATGGAGAAAGTGCAATGGGCCATCTTATCTCATCTGGCAAACAAAGTGCTTCGACACCTGCAGCCAGAATGCGAGTCATGCCTAGGCCATAGCTCCCCATCTGCAGCAGGTCTGGCTTTCCTGCTGTTGTTTTGAAAGTTGCTTTCAGAGGCTGTGAGTACTTCGTGCCCAGCAGGAAAGTGTGTCCAACCTATATACAACAAAGCATTACAAGGTTCATAATGTTAATAAGCCTCAGATGTACTGGCTTACAGTGCTACTAGAGATGGGGTAACTAGCAGATAGAGGTGGGCAGGACATGTAATACGCATGGACCCAAGTGAACCTTGCAAAAAAATTGTAATAACAAATCCGGGAGGTCAGAGAAGACGAGGTCGACCGCACTTGCGATGGATTGATGGAGTGGAAGAGGATGCCAGAAAGTTAGGGTGCAAGAATTGGAAGGCTGCTACACAAGATAGAGACGGATGGCGACAATTACTAAGGGAGGCCCAGGCCCACCAAGGGCTGTAGCGCCAATGATGATGATGATGAGAGATGGGGTAAAACATGATTTTTCACTCACTGGTGAAGCAGTGACAGCTCATTTTCGATCACGGTGATTTTAACCAGTGATCCAGTGATTAGAGGCGATTTCCAGTTGCCAGTGATGACAACGAGAGATCAACTGATCACTAGTAGAGCAGTGATTTAGTGAATGGGAGCGATTGGGAGTGATTTCTCACTACAAAGTGCGAGCAATAAACTGTTTTGAAATAATATTGGAGAATGTGATCTTATGGGTCCTTTGACAGTGAGAGAAAAAACAGAACTAACTCAGAAAAAGCATATTATGATGAAATTAGACACGTTAGTTGAGGTTATTTGCGGAATTTAAAAATAAAAATATTTAACTTAAATATTATCGGTATTATGTAATTTTCATTTGGCAGCATATAATTATAATAAAGATGGTAAGTGATAGGTGTGGTTGAACAAAGAGATACTTGTAGCCTGCATTTTTACATTAACATTAATAATTCTAGCCTCACCCTCCATTTTATTCACACGTTCCACAATTATTTATTATGGTTAAACAACTAAAATACAGGTAAATATTAGTGGTAATTCTCCAGGAAATCTACATCCAAGAAGGCAAAATTTTCTTTAACTTAACTGGCTTTCGTGATATGTATATAGTGATAAAACTCGTGGCTTTAGTTTGCAGGTACAGTACCAATACTTTCAAAATAAAAATCTTTTGATGCTTGGCAGTATATTCTAGTGCGCTGTTGTAGCCCCCTTCTTCTGGTTTTTTAACGACGGTGCATCAACTATTTGGTTATTTAGTGTCGATGGAATTGGTAATGAAATTGTATTTTCCGAGATGAGATCGAGGATTCATCATAAGTTACCTAACATTCACCTTACGATTGAAAAAACCTGGAAAAAATCTGAACCAGGTAATCAACCCAAGTGGGAATTGGACCCATGCCCAAGCGCAACTTTGGAACAGCAGGCAAACACGCTACTGTTTGAGATATGCTCGTGGCTCCCTTCTTGTTACTAGGCCTAATTAATTTTTACTTGAATGAAAAAAATTCTGACTTTTTAATTGCGCTTCTGTAATTTCACCATGCTGACTAGTGAAATTTTTGCCTCACTGGTGAGCCACCATAACATTTTTAAAGCCCCGCTAATCTGCTAATTACTAATATAACATGGCAGTGGTCTAGACTGTGACTATAAATTAAGATTTTATAATAGTATAAGTTTTTTGACTTGTTCCATATTCTAGCTGTAAGCATGTATGAATACCATGGAATGTTAATAAATACAATACAATACAATAGAAAAATGTCGTTTCCCTAGTAGGCCTATTGCTTTCATGGATCTCTAGTGTTATATCTGAAACAAGTAGGGGCAGAAGGGCTACACAACAGTGAATTAGAATATAGCTACACTACAGCTAACGATTTTTAAGTTGAAAGTGTTTGCGGCTGCAAAGTAAAACCACTGTTTATGAATATATTTATCTCACAGGAGTCATAAATTGGTAATTCTACATAAAAGCTACTCTTGCACAATTTTTATAACCCCTACAGAAGTTAAAAATTGTCAAAACTTTAGAATCTTCAAAGTCTCCTGGGATGGATAAAATTAGTTCTTAAAAATGCACCATAAAAAGTTACGCCACATTACTAAGTTCTTCAACTCAGCATTGAAATTTCAATATTTTCCTTCACCACAAATCATTACAATCTTAAAAAGAACAAAAATTCATGTAATATCAAGCACTTCAAAAATTATTCAACAGGTGAAAGAAGACTGCAAATAAGACATTGAACTGTATGTTGAAATCACTTAGGAAATAGTGATACGTTACAGTTGCTTATGGTGCAGTGAGTAAATCACCTCTTGATCACTGTTTCACTGGTGAATGAATAGTTCACTCACTGGAGTGAAAGTGATTTTTTAATCATTAGTGAAAAATCGCTGCTATAGTAGGGAGCAAAAATATTGGCGGGTCGTACATAGCACATTTTTGCACGTACCACCCCCTACCACCTGTCCATTGGGATGACTGACTGGCAGTGTGCCGATGCGTTCGGGTGTAGTTCTTTGCAAGCCAGTCGTTGTGTATTGAGAGAGCAGTCATCGTAGCTGTTGTCTGTTCACTGTGTACATATTCAAACAGTAATTTTCAATACTAACAGTGAAATTGCTTCTGTGCCTAGTTGAGCGACATGTCTAGAAAAGGAGCAGATACGCGGAGCCAAGCGAAAGGAATTATTTATAGTGTTTACGAATACTTAAAAAAAAACTTTAATTAATACAACAAATTAAAATTTTCGTAATATGATTGAAATTCTGGTTATTAAGAGAATGAGGAAAACAGGAATTAGGTCACTATAAGTTTAAGTGAAATATTTTAAGATTTGATAGTATATTGGCAATATACTCATTGCAGTGAAGTAAAAACCATTATTATATTATTATTATTATTATTATTATTAAATTTGCACTGATGGATTTCATTTAATATAGTATTACTAGCCATTGTTAAGTCAATTATATCATATAAAATAAAACCTGGGTACAGACACAATACTATTTACAAATTATTTACATCGTCAACATTAGTGATTTTACTCATGGGACTGGCTTCATCTTTTCTTGCAACCCTTGTCTTGTTCAAAAGATCTCTGGTCACTGCTGTCAGTTGGTCACCTGCTGTGATTCTTCCTGCCGGAAGATCCCTGTTGACTTTCTTTGTCGCAATACCAGGACCGCTGCCATCATTTTTGGCCTCATTTCTGAACAGCTGGAGCCATTCATCACGACTTCTAGTCTTTGTGAAGCGGATGACAATAGGACGCGTCTTCCCTGGCCTGGATGGTATGCGATGTGCTACGCTTACATCATGCTGCACCAATTCACTACAGCCTATGACTTCCGATATTTGGTCAAAGACTTCATGAGTTGATTGTTCATCGATCTCCGGAACTCCAAATAGCATTATATTGTCTCTGCGTGTGTACTGCTGCAGATCACTCACTTCCTGTTTGAGATGGTCATTTTCTTGCACTAGCCTCTTCATCTCCTCCTGCGTGGAGTTGAGTTCATGTCTTGTGTGCGCCAATTCTTCTCTAAGACTGTCTAACTTGGAAGATATGAATTCAACTGATTTTCTTAGTTCATTCACCTCAAAATACGAATGCTATTCGATATCATTATAGTAGTTATAAAATCATGTCGCATATTGTATACCAGTAGTTGGTATGATAACAAATGAAGTGTTCACATGTGCTGTTGTTTAATGAAATAATTATAATGCTGCGCACAGAAATTACACTAAATACTGACACACAGACAGTGTTTATATATAAACACTATTTCGATGTTACAGACTTTAGGTTACGTAACGAGGAGTGAAAGATGTTTCGGAAGCGACCCTTCGAAGAACGTTTACAGCTAAAGTAGGGGTGGAACGTGGGTTGGGTAGTATGAAGGAGTATACCTCCATCCGCCAATATTCCTGCTCTCTACTATAGTGAGTTTTTCCTTCCATCTGTAAGTGCTAGTAATCATAATGCTGAGGATCTTTAATTACATGATTCTAAAACATGTGCAGGTTATGAAGAGCCACCTTTCGCTCCTTCCCTTTTAGAAATGTTTTACGAAACTCGAATTTACTGTTCATATTGCTTTGACTATAATATGTAGATTCCCATATTTCATTCTTAAGATTTGTTTCAAAATTATCTAATGATTCCCCATTTACAATTCTGAATCTCACTTCAGTTGGTTTTTTTTGATGATGTATTAATATTTATATTTAGAAGTTGAGCATCATGACCCGAAAGACCATTAATTACTGGGGTTGTTTGAGATATACTGTACCTATTCTTTTCTAATAAATATGTTGCCTATTACAATAGCTGAATCCTTGTATTCTAGTCGGAAAGTTTACTGTGTAAAATAAATTGAAAGATGCTAGCAATGAATTTAGGGTAGTTGATCCTTCCTATTGCTTTCTGCTAGATAATCGACACTGATGTCTCTACAAATAATACATTTACGTTTCAGTTTATGTAAGTAATCCAGTGTCTTTTCTAATAAACTGATAAAATTTTCATAGTCTCCAGATGACGCTCTATACAGAGTGAACCATAAGTAATGACATTAATTTTAGGGGTTATGAGCTGCTGCCAGGTAGTCAAAAGAAGGATAGCAATAGCAACGGAAGCTTTTAATAGAAAAAGGATCATCATCTGCGGACCTCTAGAAAAAGAACTAAGGAAGAAGCTAGTGGCATAGCATGAAATTTTGAGCAGGGGAAGCTAATTCAAGTTGTCTTTCATGCAATATGAGAAAACGTATTACAAAAATATAGTCTTAAGATAAATAGTAGTCAATGTCAAGTTAGCAGTCGAAGATTGGTTGGAACCTCGTAAGTAACACCAATAAGGCATGACCTCAAATGGTGCATAGTAAAATATGATTTCACAGTTTACACATCAAATAGACACGTATAGTATAACAGTAGCTCACTCCCTGTCATAGTTAAAGGAATCACAATATTAACGGTCAATAGATACAGTACGTAAGTATGCGCCTGTCTTTTGGTTGTGTCCTTTATTGACAGCAAGGGAGTCGGTCATTTGTTTTTTAGATCACACTTTTGTTCGTAAGTCAATCTTGATAATAGAATTGTCCTAAAAAATTCAAGTAAATTGGTGTCAGGAACTGTTATTTCACTCATTATTTATTATATCAGCCACAATGCACACTAACACTTCAACTGAACACAACTGACGAAAAGGGATAACTCGGAAACTACTTATTTTGAATGTCAAAGCTAGCTTCCTGTGAGCCTTGCGACCAGGGTAGTCTAGTTAGAAAGGGATGGAAAATCTACGGGGTGGGTTTCACAGAAGAATGAGTGTAAGAAACCAATCTGCTTGGAAGCTGGTGTGTGCAGGCTTCTTGTTTACTGCTGCATCACAAATCATCCTGAGCTGCCGCATCACAATATTTAACGCGTAAATATAAATTCTATTAAAATTAATAAACAATTTTGTCCATAGATTGCAGGTTTATTATGAAATTATTATTAACTGGGGAAGCTGAGCTTTTTAGCTTACATTGACGCTACGCCACTGGAAGCTAGTCAAGTGCTTTGTGTGGAATGCAGCATTGTATGAGGCAGAAACATGGACATTACAACGAAGTGAAGAGAAGTGACTAGAAACTCTTGAAATGTAGATATGGAGAAGAATGGAATGTGTGAAATGGACAGACAGAATAAGAAACGAAGCTGTGTTGAAAAGAGTGGGTGAAGGATGAATAATGCTGAAACTGATCAGAAAGAGAAAAAGGAATTGGTTGGATCACTGGCTGAGAAGGAACTGCCTACTGAAGAATTTTGCACACTTGGGGGTGGAAGATCTACTTTCAGCCAATGTTGAAGTATAGTTCGTGGCACTCTATATTTTCTTTTTTCGACAGATAATAGGCTTACCTTCCTTTCTTTATGCTCACATACAGCTTTCTTGAGTGCGTCCTGGTCATATTAATTTTCAGTTTTCCTCTTGTAATTTCGAACCATTTTACCAGTAATAAATAAGCTTAGATAACTGAAATTTATAATTGTTTTAAATTACTTTAAATGCCATAATTACTTATTTTATATAGTTAACAAACAATACAGAAACCTTATATTCTTCTTTCTTTCCATGGGGCAACATGGGCAGCTTATTGCCGAAGTTGCCCCAATTGGCAGGAAAAAATTTATTAATCAGCACCCCTATTAGAAAACTCAAATATCTTGGAGCAACAATAACAAATATAAATGACACTCTGGAGGAAATTAAACACAGAATAAATATGGAAAATGCCTGTTATTATTCGGTTGAGAAGCTTTTGTTATCTAGTCTGCTGTCAAAAAAAAATCTGAAAGTTAGAATTTATAAATCAGTTATATTATTGGTTGTTCTGTATGGTTGTGAAACTTGAATTCTCACGTTGAGAGAGGAACAGAGATTAAGGGTGTTTGAGAATAAGGTTCTTAGGAAAATATTTGGGGTTAAAAGTGATGAAGTTACAGGAGAATGGAGAAAGTTACAAAACGCAGAACTGCATGCATTGTATTCTTCACCTGATATAATTAGGAACATGAAATCCAGACGTTTGAGATGGACAGGCCATGTAGCACATATGGGCAAATCCAGAGATGCATATAGAGTGTTAGTTGGGAGGCCGGAGGGAAAAAAGCCTTTGGGGATGCCGAGATGTAGATGGGAGGATAATATTAAAATGGATTTAAGGGAGGTGGAATATGATGATAGGGACTGGATTAATCTTGCTCAGGATAGGACCGATGGCGGGCTTATGTGAGAGTGACAATGAACCTCAGGGTTCCTTAAAAGGCATAAGTAAGTAAGTAAAGTATCTCCTAAAGCCACATGTTTATCATCAACATATCTCCTAAAACCAAGTGTTTATCACTATCTCCTAAAACTTCGTGTTTACCACTATTTCCTAAAACCAAGTGTTTATCACTATCTCCTAAAACTTCGTGTTTACCACTATTTCCTAAAACCACGTGTTTACCACTATTTCCTAAAACCAAGTGTTTATCACTATCTCCTAAAACTTCGTGTTTACCACTATTTCCTAAAACCAAGTGTTTATCACTATCTCCTAAAACTTCGTGTTTACCACTATTTCCTAAAACCAAGTGTTTATCACTATCTCCTAAAACTTCGTGTTTACCACTATTTCCTAAAACCAAGAGTTTATCACTATCTCCTAAAACTTCGTGTTTACCACTATTTCCTAAAACCAAGTGTTTATCACTATCTCCTAAAACTTCGTGTTTACCACTATTTCCTAAAACCAAGTGTTTATCACTATCTCCTAAAACTTCGTGTTTACCACTATTTCCTAAAACCAAGTGTTTATCACTATCTCCTAAAACTTCGTGTTTACCACTATTTCCTAAAACCAAGTGTTTATCACTATCTCCTAAAACTTCGTGTTTACCACTATTTCCTAAAACCAAGTGTTTACCACTATTTCCTAAAACCAAGTGTTTATCACTATCTCCTAAAACTTCGTGTTTACCACTATTTCCTAAAACCAAGTGTTTATCACTATCTCCTAAAACTTCGTGTTTACCACTATTTCCTAAAACCAAGTGTTTATCACTATCTCCTAAAACTTCGTGTTTACCACTATTTCCTAAAACCAAGTGTTTATCACTATCTCCTAAAACTTCGTGTTTACCACTATTTCCTAAAACCAAGTGTTTATCACTATCTCCTAAAACTTCGTGTTTACCACTATTTCCTAAAACCAAGTGTTTATCACTATCTCCTAAAACTTCGTGTTTATCACTATTTCCTAAAACCACGTGTTTATCACTATCTCTTAAAACCACGTGTTTATCATTGTCTCACAAGTCTGTGAAGCAAAAGAAAACTGTGCGTTCTTTGGTGTAGTTTTCCTGGAGAAATATCATAGGAAATCAATGGTATTGCCTATCTAGTATGGACTGAAATAATATTATTATTCTTACCTGAGAAATGTCTTGTGTATTGATTGTAGCTTTCACTTTTTTTATATGTTTGGCTTTGAATGTGATTTACTAAGTCACTTCTCTTTGCACCTAAATTGATATTACATGATTTACATTTCGCTTTTGTTACCTTCACTAACCGGCTCTAACCACTTTTTAAAAATCCTCTCCACTTAATCATCTTGCAGAGAATAACTGTTTTCTCGATTTTTTTTCTCTTCTCGCGAAATCTCACCCCTGTATTCTCTCTTCTTCTTGGGTGTTGAACAGTCAGCTTTCGTAGTGTACACAATGAACTTCGGTACTATAAAATTTTACACATTCGATGCATGGCAGCAGATCACAATCACTTATACAACGCAACGTGGCAAAGCCATTATACATCTACTGCTACTCGTACTTCCAAAATGGACAAAGTTCACTAATCATTCACTTCCGCATTGGTAAACAGAGGACTGGCATGTAACTGTGAAGACTTAGAACATTACTGAATCCTGGAAACCTGCACAGGCAGAAAATAATATTGTCAGGCTACATAAAATTATTTTGAGTTGCAGTTTTATGCTGTTGGTTTGTCCAGACCATAAAATTATTCCTTCTTAAAACTGTTATTTGATTGGTCAAAATTCTTATTGAGGGAGGGACTCCAATGCAAAAGCATTTCTGATGAAGGGATACTTGGAGAATAATTCAGCATGTTTTATGGTACCTCTGCATGCCTGTTTAAGGAAACAGGGACTCAGGAAACTCTCTGCGAAACTTTTAAAAAGTCCAGCCAGCGATCTAGAACACACTAAAGGAGACGTCTGGAATTTAATGTATTCATGATTGTGTGGAACATTCCCGACTAGGAAAACATGGCTAGTGCTAGTGTTCACTGTCAGTGGTTAGGAGTGGTGTGCAGTGCGCTGATGAGTAATTTGATAGGTTTTATACTTGTTTAAGGAAACAAGGACTCGAAAAACTCTGTGTGAAACTTTTAGGTGATCTGCCGGTGATGTGTAATACATTTAATGAGGCTTGTGTTTTCATTACATTTAAATGAGGGTTTGTTAGAAACAATCTACGAAAGTACAAAAAACAGGAGATATGTGTGGGAGGGAATCATATGTAGAAGATTGCCAAAATCCACTACGTTTCCTACAATTTTCGAATTCTGCCACTTTGTTTCCATGACACTCAAATTCTGTTACGTATAGCAAAATTCAGTTGGGAACATTGGTTAGCAGTTTACTGCAAGGTCACAGATTCCCACCACAACTGCAAGTCTGGCCATAAACCCCTTCGTACAGTCCCAGTAAAAATCTATGCATTACTTTTGGACTGCACCTCATACATTTATGAATATTGATGTTCAAAAGTGAGTCAATTCAGCTATTATCCACAAAGGAAACATAAAATTCAGGTTTATATGTAACTGAGTTCTACTGATATTCTCAAAATATGTAAAGTTGTTGTTGTTGTTTTCTAATGCCAGGCGTTCGACAATAAAGTCATTTGACCTCTTGCACTCCAATATTTTTCAAAGATATTATCATGACTAGCCAATGAAGCACAGATTTTGAGATGTTCCGAATCCATTTCTTGGTTTGAGTTGCACAATGGGCAGTTAGGGGACTGATATATTCCAATTATATGCAGGTGTTTGGCCAAACAATCATGGCCTGTTGCCAATCTAAATGCAGCTACAGACGATTTGCATGGTAAATCGGGAATTAACTGTGGATTTTGATGCAGAGAGTTCCATTTTTTCCCTTGGGATTGAGTTATCAAATTTTGTTGGTTGAAATCTAAGTATGTAGATTTAATATATCTCTTCACAGAGTAATATGTAGATTTAGTAACAGGTCTGTAAGTAGCAGTGCTGCCCTTCTTTGCTAAAGCATCCGCATTCTCGTTTCCCAGGATTCCACAATAGGATGGTATCCATTGGAATACAATTCTTTTATTGAGTGATATTAATTGAGAGAGCATTTTAGTTATTTCTGCTGTTTGAGATGAAGGTGTGTGTTTAGAGACTATTGATAGAATAGCTGCTTTGGAGTCTGACAATATAACTGCATTTTTAAATTTATTGATGTGGCATAGAAGATTCCTGAGACATTCACTTATTGCAGTGATTTCACCATCAAAACTTGTTGTTCCATATCCAAGAGATCTATAAAGTGAGAAGAGACAGCACGTAACACCTGCACTGGCACCTTGTTCTCTGGAGATCAAGGATCCGTCGGTGTATAAATGAAGCCAGTTTTGTGGAGGGTACCTAATATTAATTGTCTCTAAAGACAATTGTTTCAGTATTTCAGTGTTTACTTCTGATTTCAGTATTTCTTCTGTTAAATTTAGATTATATTCTATATTTAATAGAGTTAAAGGGTTTGGTTTAATTTGTAAGTTTTCTTTTAAATTCAGGATATTGATTTTCTGTTTTAATTCTTGAACAATGGATATGAAACTTTTTTGAGTTTTCAATCTACAGAGAGGACTGTATGAATGCCAATTGTTTCCTGGTAATCTGATAAGTTTTTCATATTGAATCAGTGCTTTTTCTTCTATTGTCATTTTGATGCTGTTAATATTAGTGAGGAATCTCATAGAATCTATTGGCGTTGTTTTGATTCCACCAGTAATGAGTCTGAGAGCTTGGTTTTGAACATATTCTATGTCGTTTATGAAAGGTGAAGTAATTAAAATTTCTCCGCAGTATGTCAGCACTGGCTGTATAAACATTTTGTATGTAGTGTTTAAAGTATTCCTAGAGCATCCCCATTTCTTTCCTGCTAGTCTTTTTAGAGGAGAGAATCTTTTACGAGCTTTTTCAGAAATGTATTTCAAATGGTTGCTCCATGTTAACTTACTATCGAAAATAACTCCAAGATATTTGGATTCATAAGTCCTAGGAAGGTGTTGGCCATTGTATTGGATATTGAATTCTCTTTCTTTTTTACCGAGTGAAAATATTTGGTAGTTACTTTTGCTTAAATTGAGTGTCATCAAATTTGATGTATTCCATTCAGGTAGTTGATTTAGAGCTTTAAGAGCAGAATTTTGAATTTTGTCTCTATGTCTGGAAGATTTGGAAGTCCACAAAACTATATCATCTGCAAATAGTGCTGTTTTCATGTTTGATTCCTCTAATAGGGAGGGTAAGTCATTTATATAAATATTGAATAAAGTTGTGCTGAGGACAGCGCCCTGAGGTAGACCTCGACATGTCTGTCTGTAACTAGAAAGTGAGTTATTGAATTTAGTGGCAATGAATCTTTGACTAAGGAATTCTGATATCCATCTGAACATATTGCTGGAAATACCTAATTTCTGGAGTAAAGTAGCATTCTTTAAAAATTATGCCTTCTCAACTACAAACATTATATATCTAAGTACATATGATTGCATTTTTCGGGAGAAAAATTTTTGCATCCACACTTTCCTATAACCACAAAACAAATTACTTTTATTAAATTTGGTTTTTAAATCTCAGATTTGTTAAGAAACCAACATGTAGTTTCAAGACAATGGTGACTCTAAAAATACAGAGCAAGTCAAATCTAAATTACCAGCATTCTTACTAAATTATGAGGTTTTTTCACGGGTAGCATACTGGATATTCTTGGTTACTTGTTTCCTCTAAACTGGCACAGAACTCAATGCATGGGTTTCCCTTGTCAACTGTTTGCACAAAGGCAGTGATATAGTTCTGCTGGCATTCTGCATTGTCAATCTCCATTAGAGTTATCTGAACTGTGAGAAAGGTAGGGGAGGTCGGGGAAAGTTCGGCATTAGGGGCAACTTCGTCATAGCATTTGTTTCGAAGATCTGAGCAAATAGGGGCGTGTTTAGAGTCTAGCATGTTGAGAAAAAATGGCTGTTTGCTATGAATAATGCTTGTGTGGTATGGAGAGATATTTGCAGTTCTGACAGGTAACTTATAGCTTATTATAATTATGATAGTGAATGTCTTAAGGAACTCGTAATGAGAATACTGACGATATTAGTGAGTGGCATCATTATTTAAAAAGACTAAATCTGTACCAGATTATGAGCTTGGCAAGCCTGTTGAAAGCCTCTAATAGAGATTCTGATTAATAATAATTTTTTTCCTGCCAATTGGGGCAACTTCGGCAGTAAGCTGCCCATGTTGCCCCATGGAAAGAAAGAAGAATATAAGGTTTCTGTATTGTTTGTTAACTATATAAAATAAATAATTATGGCATTTAAAGTAATTTAAAGGAATTATACATTTCAGTTATCTATTTATTACTGGTAAAATGGTTCGAAATTACAAGAGCAAAACTGAAAACTAATATAACCAGGACGCACTCAAGAAAGCTGTATGTGAGCATAAAGAAAGGAAGATAAGCCTGTCATCTGTCAAAAAAAGAAAATATAGAGTGCCACGAACTACACTTCAATATTGGCTGAAAGTAGATCTTCCAGCACCAAGTGTGCAAAATAAAGTCGGGTTTAAAAGAGTGTTTGCTTCAGATATGGAAGCAGCATGCAACCAATCTGCAGAAAATGTTTTTCGGAAAGTCTGGAGTGGAATTTCGAAGATGAGCCTTCGAATTCGCAGAATCCAATCATATAGAGCAGGGATACAAAACTGTGCTACAATTGTAGCAGACGTCACAAGCCGAAACACGTAACTCATCCCTTCCCTTCAACCCTCGCGTCATTGTAGGAAGGGGGAGAAGAGATATGTATTCAGTATGCTTGCCAAACATCATAAAAACCTCACTGAAGGTTCCGGCCTTGTGGACGGTGGAGCAAACTCTTTCTCCATGCTTCCACCCTTCTCTTCCCCAGTTCTGCAGCCCTGATAATATACAGAGCACCCTTTCAACACAAACAAGAAGATGGCTGGATCTGCCCGACTTGAGGCTTTCATGAAGTCAGAAAATTGTTTAAACAAAAAATACAAGATTAGCCACACAGAATTAAACATAACACTCAAAACGAAAAAACATTTTGCAAATATTGCAGCAAACAATATGAACTTACACAGGAAGAATTACGTGCAAAGAGTGCAAGTTATGGGCGCATGAATAGGTAGAGATATGAAAAATGTATTTGGACACTTCATTTGTGATATGTGCAGATGTTAAATTTAGCCCTATGATAGTTTGTTATATTGTAAATCAAATATGAACTTGGAAATACATTTTTTTCGTTGAGGATACAAATATTGACGAAATTTTCCCACAAATGTAGCACCTTTAATTTATTTTTGTGTTTAATTAAATGCTTCACTTTTTGTAAAATGTTAACTGTTAAAATGTTGGACAAAGACAATACTAGTTCAGAAACCAGACAGGGGAAGAGAAGAAGAGGGGGAGTAGCCACACAAGCATATAAACAATGCAACAACCGAGGAGCAGGAGGAGATCAACAAGATTAATACAAATATCACCAGTGAGGAGCAACGTAAGAAAGGAAGGTCAATGGTGGAAAGTGAGATAGTTTACAGCAACAAAACAGTTTATGGAAGCAAAGCAAGAGTGAGAATAGGAACGAAAATCGGGCAGCAAATAGTGATGTGATGACACAAGATTAATAAAGCAGCAGAATATGACTGAGGTCAGGAACATATACAAGATCAATGACCGGAATAGATTACAAGACATTGTAAGAATGAGCAAAGGAATGAAGCAACTGCTAGAATCATACGAGGGGGAAGAAGTGGAAAGAAAAGTGACGAATCAGAAGAAATAATAAGTATGTGGAAGATGCAGAACATAGACATCAAGATGAGAGAAGCAAGAAGCAAACAGGAAGATGAAAAAAATGGGAACGTAAAGAATGTGGACATCAGGGTAGAAAAAAGATACGAATGAAAGTTAGGGGATAATATGTGAGAGAAAAAGAAGAGAGGAAGAGAACAAATCAGGGTTGGGAAAATAGAAAAATTAGCTAGAGTGAATGTGAATGGTACTAGGAACAGAATACTAAGTGCTTTGGAAGTGGCAGTGGCAGAGATTGAGAATATTGAGAACAGTATACTAAGTGCCTTGGAAGTAGCAATGAAAGAGAGAGAGAATAAAAGTGAGTGTAGAGTTAAAATGTTTATAGGTATGAACAAGACTCGTTCAGTAGACATGTTTTATGATCGCGACTTGTGCGAATTTTGCTTGTTCTTCCCATTTTTTTTTGCGAATTTGATTTTCCCCCCCCCCCCCCATTAAACATGATTTGAGGGGTTCACAACCAAAGTGGACCAAGTCCATCTGGAATAGTTCTGAGATATTGAGTCTTCAAAGTTCCTGGCTCACGCTTAGCAACCTTCAAATTCTGCCCTCTGTGGAGTAACAGTTGAGTTATGGACTTTGTTTGTCAGGAGTGAGAAAAGTGATAGAATAAACACAGAGAAGGAAGTGACATGTGAGAGAAATAAGTGCAAATAGTGAAGTAAGATGGGCATTAGGACAATGAACTAAAGAATATAAGTATACAAGTGTAATTGAATGACTTTTTCAAAATTTGAGGTGATGTAGAGAGTGATATGAAGGTTTTTCATCCCGGAACCCATGATCAGAAATGAGAATTGTAGTATCTACAGCACTGTGAGATCTTGCTTTTCCTGTTCTTGTGATGGCGAACTTTCTATGCATTCAGTACACTAAATAAAACATCAGAGTGGTTTGAAGAACTTCACTGACTTTCACATTTACAATAAATGTTCAAAGTGACGACTACCAACATCGTTACTGCCAGCATCGTTACATAGTGTGCAATGACAAATCATGCTTTGTCTTACTCTCTGGAATGCTGTAAAGATGCACTCAGTAAACTCATTTACTGTTTCTACTGATGTTGCATACATAATAGCTTTCATGTACTCCCTAGGAAAAAGTCAGGAGGGGTGAGGTCAGGAGAGCGATCAACCCAATGGACTGGGCATCCCCTTCCAATTACTCTCTGCCTAAAGATATCTGTTAGATATGTGCGGGCCAGGCGATCGAAGTGCAATGGAGCACTGTTGTGCTGGTAACGCATACTAGTCTACTGAATGTGTAGAAAGTTCGCCATCACAAGAACAGGAAAGGTGACATCTCACAGTGCTGTAGATACTCCAATTCTCATTTCCAGTCATGGGTTCCTTGGTGAATTTCACCATATCACCCTCTACATTTTGAAAAAGTCATTCAGTTACATCCTGTATACGAGGGTAAGCAAGATAAAACAGTTGTTCGTTGTACACTTTGCAATGAAGTTGATGATTGTCACTTCGAATATTTGTTATCATTGTGAAAGGCAATGAAGTTTCACATATCTAAATTATTCTGTCATTTTTTTTATCTCCAATATTAAATTGTGAAATTAGCTATTAACAAGATGTCATAATTATGGTATCATTAGGGCTGTAGCTTCATATTCAAATTGCCGACCATAAGTTGCTTAATGACAAAAGTGTTATATAGTGTATGTATTATATTTGAGATTCATTAATAATTGTAGACATTTACCTCAATTCCAGGGGTGCATTTCAGGTGCTTGTGACCACATTCTGGACACTGAGAAGGCCTGCAATTCTCCACATTGGTTCCATAGCCACATGAATCGCAAATCAGCAATTCAGCCTCTCCCACACTGGCAGGGAAATGATATTCATGGGAAATGGATCCACCCATTACTCCTGTAGGAGCCAGTACTGCCAAACAGCAAGAGTAAACAATTTTTCAATAAATGAACTATATTACATTTCTGGGTAGCACCACTGGGGAATATGCCAGTCACACTCATCAGCCTTGTTGTTGGGCGTAAGACTGAGATCCTCCCTCATTTAATGATACAATGTTTTTTTTGAGAAACTACAAGAGAAGCAAGCTGGATGGAATTCAATGGCGGTGTCTGGCCTAGTTACAGATTTGCACAAGAACTACCTTTTACTGTATTTTTTAAATTTAATTGGGACTCAATTGTTACTTCTCTCAATAGCATTTCGATTAATTCTTTCTGAGCAGTAATTCGTTTAACAGTGGCACAATATTAATTTTCATTCAGTCAGTGGCGGCTCGTGACTGAAAATGAGAGTGTTATTATAATATAGGAAATTCACTTTAAAAAAATTCTTTAAAATTTGGTTTACCTACTCATTAGTGGCGTAGTGTGAAGTCTATGCTGCATTCTTTATTGCTTCAGAAGTTTCAATTACTTTGGAGTTGAACCTCTCCATGTCGGCAACCAGCAACACAAATTTTAAATTCGAATAGCATTCCAGTACATTCAGGCCCTCTGTCTGAGGTTGAAGGAGTAGAATAGGAGTACAGCATCTTTTAATTAAATTTTATTAAATATAGTACATATAAATAAGCTAATAATAAATGATATAAATAATACGTTTCAGTTTTACAGGAAAGTTTAATAATTAGCATAAGAATAAAAAATTGTCATCCCTACATTCTGCGATCAGGAATTGTAAAATAGAAACAAACTCACAAATAGCACACGACTGCTTCTCAGAGATGTCGTGACGTCCGCGTTGTTTGTAGATTGTAACCCATCTACAAATAGTCACTCACTCCTGATTGGTTGCAGATTTTATAAAAACCATTGCGAACGAGTTATTTCACTCGCTGCTTGATTTTGCAGCTAACACAGTTTATAATGGGAAACCATTAGATTACGTCATATATCAAGCGAATGTTAGCTCTGTGCACATGTGGAAGATTCACTGCATTTCACTGCTGTTCATTGCAATAAGTTAGTCAGCACACATTACCAACTGGGACTTGCAGACAACGCATAAGCTATAGACAATAGCAGTTCCTGATTCTTCGTACATTGGAGCGCGTAAAGAGAATGAAAAATAAAATAAATAAGATTATGCAAGGGACAGAAAATTAACTGTGTGCTGTAGCACATAAGGAGTGGCCGCCACTGCACTCAGTTCAGCGAGATGTGGCAATTGAGGGACGTTTCTTTCAAAAGTTTATAAAATTTTCAAAATTGAATTTTTGGTTACAAGTCAACATTCATGCTACGCATATTCCTGCGAAAACAGTTTTAGGAAAGTTGATTATTGCTGCAATTATAAGGCAATGAAAACTGTGATCTTCGGCAAAACACGATACTCTTTCTTGATCATTTAAAACAAAAGTCTATAAACATCAACTACATTATAAGCAGAATAGAATGCGCAACATATGATGACTAGATAGCATTTTATATTTAGATGAACAATGTAAAATATATATTAGTCGAAGAATAAGTTACTAATTACTTATAGCAGAGCAAGCTCCTTGTGAGCGGAGACTAAAATGGAACTAATGTGGTGCGATTTATACTATGAGAAAGAATTTACTAAAGATTATTATTTTTTGGTCCTACAGAATATATCTGTTATGGTAACAATTAATATTAGAGGAGAAAAATTCGCTCTGGCACCAGGGATCGAACCCGGGTCCTTCGTTCTATGTAACAAGACATTTTATTAAGTCAAATGCCATTATATAAGGAGCGCACTCAGTTGAGTGACTTGGTGGCCGGGATTTCACAGTAATATGCACAGTAATCTGTACAGAAATGTGCACTGTTGCTAGAAGAATTTACTAAAGATTATTATTTTTTGGTCCTACAAAATATATCTGTTATGGTAACAATTAATATTAGAGGAGAAAAATTCGCTCCAGCACCGGGGATCGAACCAGGTCCTTGGTTCTACATACCAAGCGCTCTCACCATTGAGCTATGCCAAAGTCAAAGAAGATTATGGTCAGTAAGGTGAAGAAGGACGTCTTGAACGTCATGAAGTATTTTGAAATACTAGAGAATGTACAAGCACCTGTGTTTTGAGAAAATTCATAACAATTTTCCCTATTTCACACTATGAATGTCTTGATTGATTCTCACTGTTACTTGGAGACTCATAATACTTTAGGCACAAATTTACGTGTGGATACTTCAGAAAAGAAATAATATATTTCAGGTTTTTTAGCAAATACAGACTTTATTCCTTTTTTTATATAAGTGATTCAATTATTATCATTGTAGTATGAATAGATTTGTGTTTTTAAAAAAAATATTATATTATTGTGTTTTTACTTTGTAGGTACTTTGTTTAAACTGTTATGTAAAAACGAAAAATCAATAAAAATATAGATTAGAATATAGCAATATAAATTAAATACAAACTAAAAATAAAATATGAGCAAAAAAAAAAAAGTGATTTAAGAATACAGAAAAAACTTAAGATTTAAAAATTAACAAACTTATCATGTTTTAGTGTCTTTGCATTCAACAACTTTTGAAAAAAAAAAAATAAATAAATAAATAAGAAACAGTACATTCCATACTCTCACTTTTCCTTTTATAAATCTAAATTTTACAATATTAATTACATAGTAGCATTAGTACCTTAATAAAAAATATGATAGTAAAAGAATAAAATATTTGGGGTTAATAGTTTCTGATCATATAAAAATATATACTTTCTAACAAATTTAGTTTGAGGCATTTATCAACGTTTGAAAAAACACTCAACTGGTCTGCCACCCAACTGATGATCGAAATTCCCACTCATTTCTTGTGCATGTGCACCTAGTGTAGCAATTTCACAAATGGAGCTGTGAAGCAGTGTATTGCAAATAGTCGTGGAATTCGGTGTGCAACCCAGTAAAAGCTTATCCTGTACACAGTTATGTTATATTCACTATTTCATTGTAATAAAACTCCCTTCTTCATACTGCATCACTTATTTCTTTCTGTTGGATTAAATTTATGTTGCATGACTGGAGACCGTTTTCAGAAAGTAAAATTTGTAGATATAAGTTAACTGCAACCACTTGTGAATTATACCACAAATCGCCACTGATGCAATTATTATAGACAACCCAGTTGGAACTAAGAGAAACAGATTCTTCAGCTGAAATTGTATTAATACACAAATTAAAAAAATTCAGATAAAAATGACAAATATTATTCCTAAATAATACAAACTCAACCAACTGACTGAAAGAAGTGGAACAAGCATCTGAAATCTAAAGTAAAGGAATGGAATGGAGAGACATCTTGGTGGTGGTTAAGGTATCCAAACATTGTATAACCTGAAACGTAGAAATACAGATGTATTATGCGAGAACTAAAATGGCTTTCCAGTGGTGCATCACATCAGAAGTGGAACACCAGATTTTATGAGTCTGAATAGCTTTGAAGTACTAAGAGAACAAGGGAATAAACTAAGTGACACTGGAGATAAAAATAACCCAAATAATAATTGTGTTACAATTTCACAATGTACAATATACCCGATAAAGAAATGTTTCCATATTTTTGGCATGAAGAAGTGCCGATGAAACTGAGGCATTCTCTGGAACAAGATCTTAACTGCAAAATTTCATACACATATTGAACATACATATGTACCCTTTGATAAAAAGGGAGAAGAAAAAATTCTTCAAAATTGGTCCTACCTATGTTCCATCACAATGGACAACCATAATACAATCACCAAAGCAAAATGGAGTACCATTTAAAATTAAAGAAATGGACACTACTGGCAGAGAATATTGGAAAACATCATTCAGTTAACGAAAATAAAGAACAAGTGATCTGACATGATGAATGTGAATTAAAAGTGGATAAATCAAAACCTTGTACAATCAGTTATACAACTTCATGCTCTGAAAGGGAATGCAAAACTTTTTTTTTTATCCAATGCCGCCAGGTTGTCTTTTCGACATTTCTGGTCTTCTCTCCTGGCCATGGCTTAATTGTAACCCACTTCTGAGGTTGGGGCGCCTGGAAGGCAGAGTTACATTACCCCGATGATGTGATAGGATGAAGGGGAATGCAAAACTATGTCAGAACAAACAGAGAGGGAAAGCTTCTGAAAATATGCAGTTGAAACCTACAAACTCTGAAGCCCAAAAAAATTGGGAGGAAGAAGAAGAAGAAGAACAACAACAACAACAACAACAACTTAATGTGCAATTCTACCGCAATCTGAAAGCATCTCAACAACATGAACAGGACAATCGCGATGAGTTGGCAATAGCATGAGAGCTGTGTAATGAAGGTTTTGTATTTTTTCTCTGACAATAAGATTGTCAAACACAATAATTACTCAAGTTCCTACAGTTCCTTATTTCATTTATTTCTTACAAATATTATTTGATTTCACGATATGACGTGTCATAATTTATAACTATTAACTTCATTCTCAGTAACAAGATTTCAGTATTACATTTCCTTTATACAGTATTTCTTTCACAATGTCTTTTTGGCATCACATTATAATCGAAATTGCAATATGTAAGCAATATGTTCTTTTGTTATTTCAACTATGTTACTTATTAAAGAAAACTGTGACTTTACAATCATGGAAATTAGTTTATTTTCATTTTTACTTATGATATGATATGATATTTATTATATTATAGTTCACAGACAAAGTACATACACGTAATCATTTAAACCCTTACATTACACACTTTATAATTTTACACAAAGATATACTATTATTTAAATACAATTTCTACAATTTAAATATTTAATATACAAAAAAAGTTTTGTTTTATCTTGCACTTGCGTTTAGTTTTGTGCAAGACTAAACTCATTTTAGTATGTTGTTACAATCAATATTTGTTCACCTTCCTAAGTTGTACTTCACGTTTCAATCTGCAATGAGCAGCTAGCATATCTAAATCGTCTCTTATTCTAGTATTTTTCCATACCTCTTTCGCTACAGAAATACTTATATAGTTCGTATAAGCTCTCTCTCATTGGTAAGCCTTCATTTCTTAATTTTATTTCATAGTATTCTTTTGTCGTACCATCAAAACTATTACATTTAGAAATAAGAAATATAGCTAAGTAGTTTCTAATCAAGTCAAATATGTTATTATCGGTGAGTCTAGAAAATGCATACTTGCCAAAATTGAATTTACTTGTCAACTCAGTAACTTTACTTTCCTTTAATAATTCCCTCCTTTTATTTTTTATTTTAGCAATCTTCTCCGGTATTTTATTTTCAGTGTATTTGTTCATTATTAAGAGATGTTGGCTTTCCTCGCATTTCTCCATACAGCAACACTTGCTAGTTTCTTCTATGCATAATTTTACATCTATAACACAAAAAAATAAGCGTTAAACATATTTGTTTGATAATCATTATTCTTATTTTTTTTATTTATTTATTGATTAATTTTTTTTTCTTTCAATTCTATTTCATTTATTCTTTCCATTATAATTTTTTTGTCAAAAAAGATATAAACCTAATTGCTTTTGTAGCTTTATGTTATTATTATTCATCAGTTTTTTATAGCTATTTCTTTATTTATTTGTAGGAACTTTTCTTTTATAAATTTCATCCGTATATCTTTTGTATTTTGACATTCAAGAACAATGTGAATGTCATCTTGTCTCCATCCACATAACGGGCAAGTGCCTTGAGGTATATTACCTCTATTACTTCTTAATTTCCAAATACCTAGTCTGAACCAGGCCAGTCCAAATCTTTCTTTCATATTCATATTATCTATATATGTACTCCTTCCCCATATTTTTTTTATATTCATTAAAAAATATTAGGGATTGCATTTCATTGTTACTACTAAAATCATTTTGTCTAGTTATATTTTTACATCTTGATTTAATTAGATTTAGACTTGCTGGCCTGTTTCTTGTAGCCAAGTTATTCCATAACCACACTAACCCTATATTAAAGATGTTATTTTTAATATTCACGATTGCTTTATTTGTCGTATTTGCAATTTGATTTAATAAATATTGTTTCATAAACTTATTTTGGTCACTTTGGATTCTTTTAATTAAGTATTTTGTGTTTCTAACTAGGATTGTATACATGATATTGTCTATTCCCATTTCTATTCTAGCTGCATTATTAGATGAATTTAGACCAATATTTAATACTTTTTTACAATATGTGGCTCTTATTCTATTTAAATTTATCAACGCTTTTTCTTCTAATCCCCATAGCTCACATCCATATAATAATCTAGATTCAACCGTTGTGAAATAAATTCTATTTAGCATGTTAAATTTGATGTTGGGCAATTTATACATAGTATTATCTATAATCTTTACTGTTTCTCTACCTACATTATATACATTATTTATGTGATTTAACCATTCTCCTTTGTAGTTTATATTTGTTCTGAGATATTTTAAGTTTGTCATAGTTTTTAAGCTAAATTCTTTGATTAATATATTTTCTGACATTGATCTTTTACATCCTTTTTTACAAATTAACAGTTTTGTTTTATCTTTATTTAAGTTCAGGTCCCAGTTTATGCAATATTTTTCAATAGTGTTTAACAATTTTCTCATACCGGTAACTGTTGTCGACATTAAAAGTGTATCGTCTACAAATTGCAGTGCTGGGGTTTGCACATTCCCAAGTGTAGGCCAGTGCCTGCTGTTGCTGTCTATGTCATCAGCTAAATCATTTACTTAACAGATATACAATAAACCACTGAGTGCGGATCCTTGATTTATTCCGTTAGTCATGGGAATTTCACAATCGCCATCTGCTCCAGTCACCTCATTTAATATTATGCAAGCATTTTCATACATTGACTTGATATTATTAATGAAACTACTACTCAGACCGATCTTTGCTAATTTAAAATACAGTTTTCTCCTATTTATAAAATCAAAAGCTTTTGATATGTCTACAAGGCAGCAATATAATTTCCCTCTCTTGTTTTAGTGTATTTGTTTATTAACTCATTAACTAAAATTAAGCTATCTATTGTTGATGTTCCTTTTTTATATCTGAATTGTAAGTTGTTAATAATATTATGTTTATCTAACCAATTTGCAAGTCTCTGTGCCATCAGGCTTATATATAATTTACTTAGGCCAGATAATATAGAAATACCACGATAATTTCCAGGGTTATTCTTATCACCTGTTCCTTTATAAATTGTAATCATTTTTGCACATGCCCAATTTGGAGGATAATAGTTAGAATTTTTTATTTTATTAAATAGTTTGAATATCATTTGCTGATATTTGTTTTTTGTCATCATATTTTTTCCAGAAAATGGTTGGTATTTCATCGCTACCCACCCCTTTGTTCTTCACTTTTTTTTTATTACTAATTGTAGTTCGTTAATTTTAAAATCACAATCTAAGCCGTTGTTATAGTTATTCATTGGTTCTATAAAGTTTAATTCACTATTTTTATCCCCTTTATTATATATATATTATAGAAATACTCCCTCCATTTAATCTTATCAATTATTTTGTTTGGGTTTGTATATAATTTACTGCTTTTTAGATATTTCCAAACTTCGTTTATGTTACTATTATTGATCCAATTATTTATTTTTTTTATTCCTTCATAAGTAAAGTCTCATTTTACAAACCTATGGATCAACAATTGGCTCTCTTCTGACAAAGGAAAAATTTTTACTGTCTGTACAAAAGAAACCAAATGACCTGGAAATGTACAAAAACTTCCCCAGATATGTTCAAACATTTTTAACAAGAGCCAGAACAGATCACATTGTCACTCAATTGTACCTACACCGATTTCATATTTCTGATAATCCTACTTGTCTGTGGTGTAATAATCATGATGAAGATCTGGAACACATTCTTCTATACTGTCCATCCATAAATCACAAAAGAAGTAAATTAAAATCATCAGTACCAGTTGCAGAAGACACAGCCCTGCAGTATATATTGACTACACCCCAACTCTGGCTACTAGCAACAGGCAGCTATAATGAACACTGATCAAAATACCCCTCATTTCTCGTGAAAAATAACAACTGAATATACTATAGTGGACTTTATGTTGTTGGCAAACAGCTGGACACATTAAGAAGATTAATGATAAGGAAATTTCGTGTTTTGTTAATTATCAAATCTTTATAATTTTTTCTTTCGTCTAAATAGTCCTGTTTGTCCTCTTCTCTTTGTGTTTTTTTCCAACGATTAAATTTTTTAAATAAAATAGTTCTTTCCTCCTTACATTCGTCATCATACCATGTTTTTATTTTTGAATGCACATTTTTTGTTTCATATCGTATCATGTCGATACCAGAGTTTTTTACGATTTTATATAGTAACTCCATGGCATTTTGTATCTTATTGTTATCACAAAAAAACTCAAAACCTATACTTAATATTTAATTTATTTTGCTATTTTACCTAATAAAGAAATGATTTTCATTATTATTTTCCCATTTATACTGTTGTGTTTTTTGTTATTTATTTATACTTATACTTATACTTATATGTATAGCTCAACTGATGAATTGTTTATGATTATAAATTGAATTAATCTACTTGATATTAATTGCACAAATTTGTATAGCTTAATGAAAGTATGCTACTTTGTATTGTATATATTTGTATAGTTTTGGCCGATGAATTGTATATGCTTTAAATTGAATAGTAATCTATATAGCTCTACTGATAAATTGTTTGTGCTTGTAATTTGAAGTAGTTTGCATGATATGTATTATCAATTTCTGTATATCACAACTGGTTGAATTGTTTATGCCTTAAATTTAATTAAATTGTTTTGTATTATAATATAGCTCAACTTATGAATGATCGTTTGCATTTGTAAATTTAATAATCTGATTGGCTATGTATTGTATACTTTTAGTAGAGCCATCGATGTAGCTCAGTCGGCAGACTCGCTGGGCTGCTGATCCGGAGCTGCGTTCGGGCTTGGGTTGGATCCCCCTTTGGACTTTGGTTTCTTCGGAGGTTTCCCCCACCAAAAAGGCAAATGCCGGGTAATATTCTGGCGAATCCTCAGACCTCATCTCATCTCACTACATCTCGCCAAAATGTAAAAAAATTGTAAAAAATTGTAAAAATTGTAGAAAATTACTAAATTGTAAAACTATAAAAATTTGTAAAAATTGTAATTGTAATATTGTAAAATGTTGACATGTTCCACATCTTAAAGCTTCATTGCTCATGTAAGATCTATGGAATAAAAGAAATGAATGAATGAATGAATGAATGAATGAATGAATGAATGAATGAATGAATGGATTATTCTTCATTTTGCTAATAGATACTTCATTTAAAATTTCAAATTACATGTTGATAATAAGACTTAGATGGTGACTATAACTAGTCATATCTATATTAAAGCTTTCGATTAGTTCTAGTATATCATATGAACATAGACCAATGTCAATTACACTGCTGCCATTTTTGGAAATATATGTGAAGTTTTCTGATCTACCGCTACCGAAATTGCCATTTAGAATATGAGTCATTCCACATCAAATCGCACAGCAATAAAACACGACCTTCTCGGAAATGGTCGAATTTTTTTTCATGAATTCCAGACATCAAATAAGGAGACCCGTATTGTTTTATTTTCACAATTATTAATTATTTGTGTAGTTATGACTATTTGAAGTTACGCAAATTATGCGTGCACTGTTACATAAACTCACTTGGAACTCTGTGTCTACATATAATTGAGATTTGCGGTTTGGCGCATTTGAAAGACTAAATACAACACTTTTTATTACTTTAGGCCTATCACAAATAAATTTAAAATTTGGCCTATTTTTTTAATCATTTCTTTTTCAAAGCAAAATTACTATATTAAATAGCCAAGTTAAAAACCTGAAAAAAATATAGACTTGTTCGCTGATGTATTATCTGTAAACTACTGCATTTATAAATATGGGATCGGCACCCATACATTTGTAACAATTTATTTTCTGGAGGCATGCCCGCACTCGCGACGCCCAGCTAATGAACTACTTGCAGCCATAGGCTAGAAGGCTGCCAGTGGAAAGTTTTACGAAATTCCCCGTTGCATCTGATGTCACTATACTAATCATCAAATGATTAATACCTTAAGGAACAGTAAATATCTTATCTAAAATTATTTATTATTGTCAGTTCAGCTAAGAGGGGAAGCCCTTCACAGTTCTATATGTTTATACTGTATTATAAGATGGCAGAAGACAAAATATAGAAGAGAAAAATAATCAGTTTGGGTTTGAATTTCACGCAGTGACGTGACTTCTATACAACATGAGTGATGGTAAAGATCGCGTAATATATAACAAGTGTTTAAATGCATTTACCTTCCTAATCACGCTTTTAAAAAGAAAAGTACACTAAGACGCATAAGTCGCGACTTATTGATAAAGCTCAATTTAAAGGAGTCTTTGAATGTGCAAATATGTGATTCGTTCCATAAAAATCAATCAATTTCCGGACAGGTCAGGTAAAATTATATGTGAAGCCGGTAGTTCTTGTGATATTAATAAACATGAATCAAATGAAAGTGCGGACAGAGAAAGTGATTATCCCAGTTCTTCTTCTAGCAGTTCTATGGATACAGTGCTAGAAATCACAAATATTGAGGAATTAAACAAGAGTTTGATGTCAATAGAATCCCCTATCAAAAAAAGAAAGCTACAACAAAAACAATACCCCCGTGAAAAGTTTCAAATAGTAAAAGGCTCCCTAGAATGTAAAGTTTTTCATATAGAAGATGCATCGTCATCCCTTCAAAAGTCAGCCATATTTTATTTTTGACAGAATGCAAAGAAATGTACAAACTGAAAATTACATAGTTATTGCAGACTTTTCTGAAAATTATTCATTTGTAATACAAGATTCAATACAAGATGTGCATTGGAACATATGCCAAGCCACAATACAATACAATTTTAATTTTACTTCCAATTTATTTTATTTTATATTCTCTTATAGGCCTATTAATATTATATTGGAACTGCGACTGAACAGGAGCACTGCTCATCCGGTCTCAAATTTTGTTAATACTACTGTATCTCCTTTTTTATATTGATTGTATTATTTTATTTCTATTTCTCTTGTTTGTAATTATATTCTTTATTCTGTATATTTAAATAAATAAATAAATAAATAAATAAATAAATAAATAAATTCTTTCGTAGTATATTTCAAAGGAGATACAGAAATTCGTTACAAAAGTATTGTCATCTCAGAAACCATGAAACATGAAACCGATCCCTTTCACTTTTTTCAATCCGAAGCAATCAATTTCTTAAAGCAAGAATTTAACGATATGAAAAAAATCATCTACTTTTCCAATGGATCAAGTTCACAATAAAAAAAAAAAAAAAAAAAACTAATTTTAAAAATAATTGCTTACATGAAGACGATTATGGAATTAGTGCTGAATGACACTTCTTTGCAACGTCGCATGGTAAAGGTCCATGTGATAGCATTGGAGATACTGTTAAAAGACTTGCCACGAGAGTTAGCCTATACAAGATCCTATAACAAAAAACTTGGCCACAAAAAACATTTCTAACGTGTCATTTATATTTTGTCCATTCAATAAGCACAAAAACCACATTGAAAATTTGCAGGCCAGATACCATAATCTAAAACCAATAACTGGTATATTAAAATTACAATCTTTCACCCCATTCTCAAAAACTGAAGATTTAGTAAAACAATTTTCTTTCAAGAAAGAAGGTAGGCGAATGAAAATTTGAAGTGTGAATGAAAAGAAACATTTAAAAAGCATAATGTACAATTATTTGAAGATATCATAATAAGTAAATTAGCAGTTTCCTCGAGTGACTTGATCTGTACTGGGTGCAATGTTGCAACGTTCAGTCAATCATCCAGTGCCGATAAACCTCCCAGCGCGCTTTAACGCTTCTCGTCCACTGCTGCTGCGCTGATCGCTACACATTGTGTCATAAGTAATTAAATTTCCATTAAACTATTGGAGATCCCATTCTGATTTTTTCTGGAATTATTAAGAATACTTCAGTGCACCTAGTAGGCATTTTTTTTTAGATTTTTAATAGGGCTATTTCACATTGATATATAACTTTTAAAAAATTGAATTATAAAAAAATATTTGTAATAATTATATTAAAATTAGTTAGTAAATATTTAATAAAAGACAGTACTTTAAGCTTTTAAATGCAGTTTTCAAAAAAATTTTAACATCAATATCGTCAGAAATATGACGCTTTAAATGTTGCATTGTGCGACATTTTTAACGAATTTTAACATGTAATATTTAAAAAACATGTGGACTTAGGAGGAAATAAAAATACACTTGTTGGTTTATTAGACCCATAGAGTTGGTAAAAAAAATATAAACGCAATCAGAAATATGAAGGTCAAAATTTGTATAATTTTGTGCGATTTGACGTGGAATGACTCATATATAAATTATTTTCATTACAGAAGTTTATTAATTTCCTACCTTCGTTATTTATATGTTTATCCATGCTTCTTCTTTCTATATTAATGTTATCTATTATATTGTCTAGTGGATTATAATAGTTACTGTTTAGTTCGCCGATGCGTGCATTATAATCTCCAAAAATTATACTTTGTGTTTTCTTCATTTCCTGATAATGATTCTGTTTCTTGATTTAACTTTAAGAAAATCTCATTATTATGATATTTTGAATTTTGTGGAGGGTTAAAAACCACTCCTATCATAATTTTTAGATCGTTCTTACACATATCTATCTTTAACCATACCACATTTTTTATATTTGTTTTTTTATGGTAACAATAGTTTTCAATTCCTCCTTAATAATTACTGCTATTCCTCCTTGCTCCCTTCCAAATTTGTAACATCTACAACTTTCCAACAACCAGCATATGTAACCATTTATCTTTAATTCAAACTTTTTGGGAAGCCACGTTTCAACTAGTAATATAATATCGTTATTACCTAATATGTTTACTAATTCCTTTCCTTCAATTTTATTTCTTAATCCTTCCACGTTATTACACAATATTTTCAAAGTATGACTTCCCCCCCATCTAGTTAGTTATTAGTCTTTCTAATTGGTGAAAAATTTAATTGATATTGTTGCCTCTCCCTTAATTGATAGTTATGATCTGTATTTAACATAGAATTTGTTTTTGATTGATCAGTTTTAGCTTTATGAAAGTCCCTATTTGCCAATTTACCTCTTAAGAATGCCCCATTGTTTGCACTCTCTTCAGCTGCTGACCTACTTCTAGCTCTCCCCATTGTAGATGCCACCAGTACTCTTGAGCTCTTCATACCGCCAACCATGCTGATCTCATTCGTTCGATCCTCTACTCTAGCTCCTTCGTGTTCGTTGTGACTGTCAACAGCTTCCACGTGATGTCTTCTCTCTTCATTATTATTTCTTCCATCCTGACCAGTATTTTCCTCAATGTGTGTTTTACTGAAGAAGGCTCTAATATCCCCACCTTTGGATGGTCCAGATAACCTTCTACCGTTGTCTTCCGATTGCTTATTCATGTGTGTTGCACCTCCTGCTTGCTCGCACCTTTCCAAACTTTTGATTTTCTACCACTTGATAAACTTCTACTCCTCCATGCCCGTTGTGGTGATGCTGATCTGTTTCTATTTGCCATATTTTTCCTTCGATCATATTCATTGTTGTCATTCACTATATCTTCTATGCTGTGCCAAGTAAAGAATTCCAAATCGAATATATTACCATTTATCTTCAATTTATCTTTTATCATTACTGCTCTTAGACCTTTTTTCCGTGCTTCTTTTAGTATCGGTACTAATTTCTTTCTAATATCCCTAATTTCTTTTGTGTAGTCATTGTCAATGTTTATCCTTGATCCCCTTAGTAACTGAGCATTAGTAATAATGTGTTCTTTGATAAAGTAGCTGTTGAATTATACTACAATCGGGCGATTCCTTCCTCGACCGACTCTGTATGCATTATTAATAACACTTTCTTCTAAATTTAGCCCAAAATATTTTGTAAGGAACTCCAGCACCAAATAACATGTATCGATAGCTCTTTCATTATAATGTTCCTCCATTCCGTAAATTACAATGTTATTTATTTTATTTTCACTTTCCAATCTACTCACTGCAGCCTTTAATATGAATTGCTCTTTGATGACATTTTTCAATATGTTTTCAACCTCCGTGTGTTTGTTAATCAATGTGTCTACAACAGTAGCTACTTTACTTAGAAGAACACTTACATTTTGGTGGTCCTCTCTCATTTCCTTCATATAGTCCTCCAATTCCTTCTTGAATCCCTCATCGTCGCTGTCTCTTGAGTCCATGTTGCTTGGTCCCGGATTTAGTTCAAGATTTCCAATGATTAGTAGAAATGCTAACACCGCCACCGCTATAATTTTGCTGTAACCTACTGCACTCACCGCATTTACACCGCTTATAAACCTCCTTAGTCGCCTAGCATTGAAGGAACCAATGCGTAATCTGTAGGCATTCAGGTCATCTCCCATACTTGCTTATATTGCAACCTACTTGTGTGCGCTTTCACCAATACATCTGTCCTCTACACTTGCTCTCTGTGAACTCATTTTTACTTATGCACCAACTGTATAAAATATTAACATTCCAGAATGCAAAACTGCACTAACTCTGAATTATCATAATTATAATTAAGTAGGTTAAGATTTCTGAAATTCATGTAATAAATATTAAACATCCTCAAAACCTCTAATTAAATATATATTAAATTCCGAATTGCACTTTGAATATTTGTTTGAGGCAATACAAAGTATTTTCTCTCGATTACTTGAAACCATGATTTTTAAGACAGTGCAGTATAATACTGGGGCTATATATATATATACAGTAATGTAGTCTGCACTATGTGAAAGAAAATTTACATAATTATTATAATGTTAGATCAGATATCCATGCTTATCAAAACAGGAATAATCACAATATAAACATTCTCTATGTGAAATTAAGTAAAAAATGTAAATAACTGAAGTATTAATGTACTATCCTCTTCTGCTACAGATGTATCTGATAACAGATTCAACAAAGTAATTTTAAAATGGTTTAAATGCATGGTATTTACTCTTGTGATGATGACAGATGATAAATGTTATATTTATAATAAACCTCATGTAACAATTAATGAAAATATTAGTGTTTTACTACATCTCTTGCTTTTGAAAAGTTCTGTACATATATGCACCTATGAAATTACACTTTATTTACCTTTGAGATATTTGACTCCTATTCTTCTAAATATGTTGGTGTATGCATTATTAACTGCCTCATAAGTCTCTGTAGCTGCTTCTACAGATACGTCGAATGTGTAGAGATCCTTCATAACAAACTCCTTCCCACGAAGAAGTCCAAATCGAGGTCGTTTCTCATCACGGAATTTACTAGTCACTTGATATAATCTCAAGGGAAGTTGTCGATAAGACAACTCTGGTATTGATGCCATTAATTCTGTCACTGCTTCTTCATGTGTCTAGAAAATATATCCAATGGTTAATCTTAATATTTTGCTACAAACTGTGACAGATTAGTGTTTATATTTCTATATAAATGCTGTAAAAGACATTAAAAATATATTGGTACTGGTATCTATATCCCTAAAACACTCAGATTAAAAATGATTAAATAATATACTGATTTATTTTAATTAATCTTGAATTTCGTATACTGAATTCACTGAAATAGAAAGTATCAAATTTGCATTATAAAATTATCTAAGATGTACCTAAGATGTATCTAAGATGTCAGTAAGAGAAGAATGATACATTGGTAAAGTCACAATTGAACACATCAGAATATATACACCTGCCGCAATATTAAAGATTTTGGTACCTACGGGACTAAGTACAAACTCCTTGTGATGACGGTCTGTAAGAATGAAAAGTTCCTCTCCAGCATCCATCCAACGACCTGCAATGACATTTTAGAAACCTTTCAACTCAGTTCTTTCTTTCACGAAGTATAAAGAGAAAGAACTGAGATGCTGCAAAAAATGAGATTTCAAAATGTTCATTAAAATACAAGTTTTCAGCATCCCTTAAACCAAAAAATGAGATTTCTAAATGTTCATTAAGATACAAGTTTTCAGCATTCCTTAAACAAAAACGTGAAATTTCAAAATGTTCATTAAGATACAAATTTCCTGCATTCTGTAAACCAAAAAGTGGTTTTGGACATGCTACCTGGTTGTGTACACCAATTTCCTCTAAATTACTTGACGGATTTTGTTCATAACCATCATTTACGATTCAATTTATCCAGTAATGATTATTATATAATATATAACATTTTACAGCAAAAAATTAATGAGTCATTTGATTTAGCAAAAATTATACTCCATGTTGAATCTTTCATACACTACTTTTAACACCAATTATTTAAAAATTATACAATTTATTCCATGTTAAATATAACGATTTTTTTCGTACGTACAATAAGATAACAAAATATGGAAATGAGAGATTTATTATCAAACAAAAAAATCTCCTAACAATGGAAATGTGCAAACTGCAAGAGCTCGATTATTGATGGTAATTGCATAATAGGCTAATTATATGGGCTGCCGATTGACATGCTGAAAATAGCTCATTTCATTATTATTATTATTATTATTATTATTATTATTATTATTATTATTATTATTATTACAGTAGAACTTTTTATAAAAACTAAAGAGGACAGAGTTGTTTCGGATAACATGTATTTTTTTGATAATTCATAGCTACAGTTGAGGTCAAACCTCCTGACGTTTGCAGGTGTGTTCGCTTATCGGCGATAGCCAATAGTGGCAGCACTGTGTTGCAATATATGGACATGCAGACTCGCCGCATACTCACCACTTAGAAAGTCTCAAGATCAAATAACAAGTGAGCTCGGAAAATTGGTATGTTGTAGGGGCCCTGCATGTATATATGAAGAGCTCAGAAAAAAAGGTGGTACAAGTGACAAAATCTGAAAAATTTATTTTATATGATATAAGTACTCTATGTTATGTGAAAAGCTCAAGAAAAAAGTAGTACAGTTGAATCTTCAATTGATGCTGCGATCTGTTTACCTAAAGTCTGGACTCTTTGGAAAAACAGTAGACTGCTCAGAAAAAAATATGGTATAAGTGCACTGCCTTCTGCAGATGTTTATTTGTCTTGTGTAAGATGGCTAAAAAACAAGAAGAAAGTGATTCATGAGAAGCTTTTGTCATCTAGTCTGCTGTCAAAAAATCTGAAAGTTAGAATTTATAAAACAGTTATATTACCGGTTGTTCTGTATGGCTGTGAAACTTGGGCTCTCACTTTGAGAGAGGAACAAAGATTGAGGGTTTTTGAGAATAAGGTTCTTAGGAAAATATTTGGGGCTAAAAGGGATGAAGTTACAGGAGAATGGAGAAAGTTAACACAACGCAGAGCTGCACGCATTATATCCTTCACCTGACATAATTAGGAACATTAAATCCAGACGTCTGAGATGGGCAGAGCATGTAGCACGTATGGGCGAATCCAGAAATGCATATAGAGTGTTAGTTGGGAGGCCAGAGGGGAAAATACCTTTGGGGAGGCCGAGACGTAGATGGGAAGATAATATTAAAATGGATTTGAGGAAGGTGGGATATGATGATAGAGACTGGATTAATCTTGCTCAGGATAGGGACCAATGGCGGGCTTATGTGAGGGCGGCAATGAACCTCCTGGTTCCTTAAAAGCCAGTAAGTAAGTAATAATGTCATGTTTATCTTATAATAAATGGCCACTGCTAACATGCCTTTGTGATGAATGGAAACATAACTTCATTTCGAGATTCAAACCCTTCTTTTCACTCATCTAAATAAATGACATACAATAATACGGTAAATATTATAATAATTACTATTATTAATAGAAATAATAGAATATTTCAACACAGATATATTATTGTAGAATATGGTACTGATAAAAAAAGTTAAACAGGTGACCAGCGTGACATGGAAATTGTGAACTTCGGTGATTTAAGCGATACTCATGAGATACCCCAGACACAATGCTACTTCTGACGAATCAGGTTCTGAACCTAAAGAAGAATCTATATTATTACAAGGGAGATGAAAAAAAATTGAGAGAGATCTTAGTCCTTGGAAACATAATGTAGCCAAACATTTACAGAACAGTGGTCAGGGATATATTGGTCATGGAAGTACAATGAAAGAGAGAAAATTAAAGCAGTTTAATCATCACTGCAATAATATAGGTGAAAAAAACGGAGAGATCCATGCGTTTTGGGCTTTGAGTTCTTGGGAACTACGAAATTCATTCATAATGTCTTGTGTAACACTGAAACCACTATCACATAATAGCAGACAGCTAGCTATTTCTTATAAGAAGACTACAAAATTAATCCATATAATGGGGCAGAGGGTATGTAACGACTTCTTCCTAAAAACACTGTTGTTGTTGTTGTTATTATCTAATGCCGGGCTTTGGCGGCAACGAAGCCATTAGCGTTCTTGCTCTCCAATATTTCTCTGTGGTGGATCCATCAGGTAGAACTTCACAGGATTGTAGATGATCTTCAGTCATTTCTTCTTCTTTGTTGCATAGGGGGCAATTTGGATTTGAGTAAATTCCTATTTTATTCAAGTGTTTGGCCAAATAATCGTGTTCTGTAAGCAGTCTGAATTTTGCTACTGCAGATTTACGTGGGATTTCTGGAATAATTTCAGTTTTTTTTTTTTTTTTTTTATTAAAATGCTCCATTTTTTATCTTTGGCTTTGGTACATACTGTAGTGCTTGGTTTTGCTTGACTTTATATTTATTTTTAATTAGTCTTTTGATGGATGTAAAAGGTAGGCTTGTACTTGTATTCTGAATTAAATTGGATCCTTTTTTGGCAAGAAAGTTAGCAGTTTCATTTCCAGCAATTCCACAATGTGCAGGTATCCATTGCAATTGAATTCTTTTCTGTAGTTTTTGAAGTTGTTGGATCATTTTGAGACATTCTTTAATTTGGATTGACATCATTTTATATGAATTTATTGCATATAATGCTGCTTTAGGATCAGAGAGAATGACAGCATTTTGAAATTTATCTATTCTGTACAGTAGGTGTTGGAGTGAGATATGAATAGCCATTATTTCTGCATCAAAATTTGTTGTATGATATCCTGCTGGTTGGTAAAATGAGAATAACGCACACATAGTTCCTGATCCTGAGTTGTTATCGATAGTAGATCCATCTGTGTAGATATGTAACCATTCTTCTGGTGGGTATCTATTGTTCAATGGTTGCTATTGTTCAAAATGCTAGCACTTTTAGTACAGGTTTGGAAGTTTCAGATTTTGTAACTGGTTCTTCTAAATCTAGTTGAATGTTAATTGGTTCGAAGGTTAGAGGGTTTTCTCTGTTTAAAATGTTTTCTTTAGATTTAGGGAGATTCAATTCTGTTTTTATTTCCATGACTTTGGACAGGAAACTTGTTTATGTTTTCAACTTGGTTGGTTGTAACAGTCTTTTTTTCCCATTTTGTTGTTGTTAACTATAGCATTTTTTCATGATGTATTAGTGCCTGCTCCTCTAGAGTGAGATATATTGGAGGGTTCTGGGTTAGGGCTTGCATTGCCGTGATTGGGGTTGATTTTGCTGCACCAGTTATTAGTCGCAGGGCCTGATTTTGGCATACTTCTAATCGATTCAGGTTGAAATTATTTGCTGTAATTAATACTCCACATTGTAAAGAAGTATTGGCTTGATGAATGTTTTGTATGTGATGTTCAAAGTCTGCCGATTACTACCCCACTTTGCTCCAGCTAATCTCTTTAAAATTGGAAGTCTTTTTGTTGATTTGTTTACTACTGCTTCAATATGATTTCTCCAAGATAATTTTGAATCAAAAATTGTCTCTAAATATTTCGTTTCATATGTTTGTCTCAGGTTTGTTTTCTTGAACTGTAGATTTAGTTTTGGGATTTTTTTCTTCAAGCTAAATATTTGAAATGTTGTTTTATCAGTATTTATGGCCATCAAATTGTTGTCAGTTCACTTTTCTAATAGGATCAGAGCCTTTTCCATTGAAGTTTTGGATGTGACTATTTGTGGGGAAGATGTCCACATAACCATGTCGTCTGCAAAAAGAGGTCTTTATTTATGCGCTTGAAACAGCCGGGGGGAGATCGTTGATGTAGAAGTTAAACAAGGTCGTACTCAGTACTGCACCTTGTGGGAGGCCCATTTTTATTTATCGGAATTTGGAAGTATTGTCATTGTATTTTGTAGCACAGAAACGCTGGGAAAGGAAGTGAGTGATCCAGTTTAACATGTTGAACCTAATGGCAAATCCTAAAAACACCTGATATTTCAAATGGAAGGTTTACGATGGCAACTGATAGCGAAACTGGCTTCAGAGTAATAAACATGAAACAGAATGATTTCATTTCAAGTGATGCAATGAATTCCATTGTTGATATGTATGTCCTTCTACATGCAGGGATGCATCAGGGCATCAGCTCAAGTGGTCTTCAATTCATTGGCTGCGCTTCGAGAAACAGAAATCATTAGTTACTTTCAATGCTGATTTCGAATTTCTGCAGATAGACTTCCAAAGAAACTTGATAGGAAGGCCACCAATCATTAAATTCCAGGAACTGTTACCTCTCGTTTCTGCTGTATGTCATAGATTTCATACCTCCCTTAAACATGATGGTGAATCAGTAAAAGTAACAGGTAATGGTAGGGGTAAAGAACAGGGAAATGGATCTAGGAGAAAGAGCGTATGTGACACTGTCAAGGAACACTGAATCTGACTCGTGCAGCAGTGTGTTTGAAACACATAATGACTAATATGTTGTAATGATTAACATAGTACAAAGGTGTGACTCGGACAGCGTACTATGGAATTTTGAAAAGCAACAGAAATATAGGTTACTTCAAAAGTCAGTTCAAACATTAAACCGCTATAAATATTATAATATTTGAGACAGGGAAAAAACAAAAACATCACAGTGTTGGGCAAACAATGGGGTTTACAAGATGTCCGCCGTTCTCTTGTTCAACATACAGCATTCTGTCTGTGACATCATGCACAGCATTTTGCAGATAATGTCTTGGAATATTGGCAATTTCTTGCGAGATGGCATCTTTCAGTTGCAGTAGGATTGTTGGATGTGTCAGGAAAACTCGCTCTTTAAGGTAACCCCACAAACAAAAGTCGGCCGGATTGAAATCTGGAGATCGCGGAGGCCACATTGTTGGAAAGTGCCTACTGATGACACGATTGCCAAACATCTGCGTAATTAATTGTTTTGCAGGGATAAAGATGTGGGGTGGAGCGCCATCTTGCACGAAGATTATGTTTTCCATATCATGATTCCTCAGTCTAGGGATGACGAAGTTCTGTAACATTCTGTAATAGCACTCCCCGTTTATTATTATTCCATTATTGTCCACACCTGTGGAGTAACGGTTAGCGCGTCTGGCCAGGAAACCAGGTGGCCCGGGTTCGATTCCCAGCCAGTCAGGGCAAGTTACCTGGTTGAGGTTTTTCCGGGGTTTTCCCTCAACCCAATATGACCAAACGCTATGTAACTTTCGGTGCTGGACTCCGGCCTCATTTCACTGGCATAATCACCTTCATCTCATTCAGACGCTAAATAGCCTAAGATTTGATAAAGCGTCGTAAAATTACCTACTAAAAAAATAATGGTGGAGTTAACACGCATAATTGAGGTTCGTTTTCCGACCAAAGTCATCAGTAGGCACTTTACAACAACGTGGCCTCCGCGATCTCCAGATTTCAGTTGTGGGCTTACCTTAAAGAACGAATTTTCCTGACATATCCAACATGCTTACTGCAACTGAAATATGCCATCTCGCAAGAAATTGCCAACATTCTAAGACATCTGCAAAATGCTGTGGATGATGTCACAGACAGAATGCTGTACGTTGAACAAGAGAACAAAGGACATCTTCCCAATGTTTTGTAAACTCCGTTGTTCGCCCAACACTGTGATGTTTTTGTTTTTTCCCTATCTCAAATATTATAATATTTGTAGTGGTTTAATGTTTGAACTGACTTTTGAAATACCCTAATTAATTTAGAAATCTTCTCACTATTCGTGAGCTGCCACAAGGGACAAAGAGTACTTAACCATATAAATGTTTACAAGTTCAGTAAACCATTAATTTTGTTTTGACAATGAAACTCCTACAAGTACATAGCTGCAAATACATTTTAGAGAGGCAAGTGTTACAAAAAAGTAAAGAATGCTAATGAACTTGGTTTCATTTCGAATATATGTGATGCTTCAGGAGAGCAATTGATCCTTTCAATGCAGCTGAAGTTACAATTGGAATAATAGATGTAGGTATTCCAAGCCTCTTAAACACATCTTTCATGAAGAGAGTAGCGGTACCTCTTGCTCCAACCAGAAGTCCGATTACTTCAAGCTCTTCTAGCTGGTACTTTTGGAGGTAATATGGAATGGTAGGATTGTAGATAATTTTTTTTTCCTTATCCACTTCTGCTGGCTGTTCCTCATTCGTTTTGAAATGCACAGTGGGATCAATTATGAATCCAGATCTTGTAGATTCCTTGAAAGCTATTATATCTATGCGCCGTGTACTGCCAGTGATGGAGAGACCATGTACTTCTTCAAAGGTGTTGTAATCGGCATCTTTAAGGGCAGTGGCTATAATTGATTGTACTTGATGGTGTCTAGCATTTTGCAGACTTTCGCCATGTGGACAGGATCCCAGGACGTGTGCAAGAGTTTCAACCTCGTTGTGGCAATAACTACAACGGCTGTCCTGAGATCTTCCCAGCACAGCACGTACTGCAGCAACATTTCCAACCATTTTAATGCCATCGCACCATTCACTGTTGGAGTGTACACATGAAACAATATTTTCACAACTAGTGCACATAATATACTATTTTTGTCCTAATTATTCACATTTTAGTTTTATGTATACCTACTATTAATCATATTAATATTGCTCAGACTTAATGTCACATTATTTTCACAACTAGTGTACTTGTACCATTTTTTTTCTAATTACTCACACTTCACTTTTAAGCATATTATTAATCATATTAGTATATTACTCAGACTTAATTTCAATTTTACATGTTAAGATTTTGTACAATCCTTATAAATGTATTTGTGGCAAAAGTAATGCCATTTAGAGTTAGAATATGTGCGTTCTGATTATTTAATTTCATATTATAATACATTCACATTTTCCCAAAAGTTTTAGAAATGTCACTTGCACCACCTTTTTTCTGAGCCCTTCATATGATGAATGTTTAATGTTTTCTGAACAAACAGAAACAAAAATCACATTTCTACCTCCAGTGGTTCCAATTTTGTGGGTTAATGCAGTAAAACCCCAATAAGATGTTGTTCAAGGGACTGTGTGTAAACCACGTATGAACCGGGATCACAAATTAGGAGGGTATACTAATTTTATACTAATTTTGACTTATATACAGTATCTATTAGCATTTTTTTTATTGAAATACATGATTCATGAAAGGTAATACAGTATTATTCCAATATGTAATTACTGTACTGTATGTCAAATACATTTACAATATGCAGTCTGCTGTACTTAATTCTTTTGAAAAAAGTCATTTATAGTTGTTTGCAGTGTGTGTGTGTGTTCTCAAAGTCCTCATGTTTACCACACTTCGCTTTCCTGCATTTACATTCTCCTGACATCGCACTGTAGTGATTGAGTCGCGATTTTTTTATCATCCTTAATGTCGATGATAGGATTTCTAATGAATCAGAGAGTTGTTTCTGATTAAGAGTACTGTTTTCATTGTACTTTCATAAGATTTCCAATTTTTCTCACACAGAAAGCGCTTTTCATATAACACTCATTGTAATCACACTCACAGACATTTCAATACACTAAAAGACAACAAACTGACCAGCAAAAATTTCCATTCAATGGCCAAAATACTTCATTGCTGTTACAGTACATTGCTGAAAATTACATAAAAAATATTCCACAAAAATAGCATATTATGCTGGACTTGAGCACAACAAACAGGGTATTTTATAAAGGTGTTATATATGAAATGTGCAGGGATATAATAATCGCTTTTTTTGCAAGAATATGCTTTGACAGCATGGACATAATGCTATTTAGGGCCATGTCAATTCATTTGTACAGAAAATTACTATTTCAAATTAAGCCTATCATTCAATTTATTTTATCACACTGCATCTTTGTGTTATTCGACAACTTTATTAATCCTAATAAAAGTAAAACTATTACAAAACCTGATATAAACTCAGCGAGTATGATAATTTACGTCTGACTCAACTAATTTTCCTATATTTTGTGACTTTTAATCTCATTCGATGCAATCTGATGATTATATTTACATTTATTATTATTATTATTATTATTATTGTTATTATTATGAAGAAGCCTTCTGCATTCCCCTATCAAACCAATCTCAGGTAAAGGGTCGCGCTTCACAGTTTTAAAACTACTGCCGCTGAAAGACAGAGACAGAAAGTGTACTTGTGACGTCACACTCGCATGTTACTGGCCCTTGCAAAACGTCAGAAGGTTTGAGCACAACTGTAGGTACAATTTTTGGTTGTGAAAGGAAGACACAACAGCATTAATACATATAACAGTGTAAAACAAAAGTATGAACCTTACTGTAAAGCAAACACTCCCTCCACTTAGATGTAGCTGATGAATGCCATAAAAATTTTTAAATCTATCAAACCAGCCAGACCTAGTATTAAAATCTTTTCTACCTTCTTCTAACATCTCTGCTAATAATTTAGTCTTTTCTTGAATATTACAGATTTGGATAATGATATCCCTTTAACATGTTGTTGGGTAAACCAAAGAACTACAGCAGTTTCACCAATTTTTTCTGAGCTTCTTTCATAGTTCTGTAGTTTGATATTTTAGAAGAATGCTCTATAAGTTTTGATGATAATCTTACCCAATCTGAGGCAGCTGGGATACCAACTCCATAATTTGTTCCAACATTGTGTAATATCACGCCCACTGATCTCACAGCTTCAAATTTTTGTCTGATGGTTACAATCACATGCTTACGTTTTGCTGACATCATAAAAACACACGTTTGATAAAATAATTTAACAGAATATGTCTAACAACTGCTTAAGTGAATACATGCAGAATCAGTTGCCACATCTCCTTCAGCCTATAAGTTGACAAATCGAACTGAAACCCTAATGAAAAACCACTCGTTACATGCAATTCTCACAAAGTCACAGCTCTGGAAAATTACATTATTTGATTTACAGTAGAAATAGTGCAATCAGCTTATAGCTGGACACACATATTAAGAAGTAAAAACTGAAAACCTGAGTTACAACATGAATGCTGGCTGGCCTAGGGAGGAGCAAGCGAGGAAGGGAGAGAGTTGGTACTATGAACTCAGTGTTGCCGGATTTAATAGCAATAATGATACAGGAATGGGTATACATAAGATTATTATTATTATTATTATTATTATTATTATTATTATTATTATTATTATTAAAGTCACCAGTATTTCGTTCAGACTGTAACAGTTTTTCAAGGACTAATATTATTATTATTATTATTATTATTATTATTATTATTATTATTATTTATCATTATTATTAATTAATGTTTTTATTAGTTGTGTTTATTATTAATTGTCATTATTGAGTGTAATTAGTTACCACTGCCACCAGGTACATACCCATTTTCAGTGTGAATAAATACACACATACAATACATGGATCATTATTATTATTATTATTATTATTATTATTATTATTATTATTATTATTAAAGTCACCAGTACTTCGTTCAGACTGTAACAGTTTTTCAAGGACTAATACATGGATTATTATTATTATTATTATTGTTGTTGTTGTTGTTGTTGTTGTTGTTATTATTATTATTATTATTATTATTATTATTATTATTATTATAAAAATGTTCTTGTATAGATGCATTTATTAGAAAGTGTGCAGAAAGTGAAAGCAGAAAATATTTTCTGCACTCAATGCAGGAAACCTTACTTTCATTGCCACTTCTACTTTTGGTTTTTGTCGTCAAAATCCCAATACAGATTACTTAAAAAAAAAAAAAAAAAAAAAAAAATTATGGTTTATTTAACGATGCTCGCAACTGCAGAGGTTACATCAGCGTTGCCGGTGTGCTGGAATTTTGTCCCGCAGGAGTTCTTTCACATGCCACTAAATCTAGTGACATGAGCCTGTCGCATTTAAGCACACTTAAATGCCATCGACCTGGGCTGGGATCGAACCCACAACCTCGGGCACAGAAGGCCAGTGCTATACCAACTCTGCCACCCAGGGTGACACAGATTACTATGTTCTTTAGAACAGAATTCTGCAATAATTATTAATAATGCCCGCTATCATTCCATCATTGTAAATAAAATTCAAAATACAAACATGAAGCAGCAGAAAATAGAATGGTTAAGCAAAAAAAAACAATATTCATTAATCATTACAATCCAACAGACACCATTCCTTAGTTACTTGAATTGGTTGTGCCATTTAAAAATCAACAGAAACAATATGAATTGGTCAGGGTAGCTAATGAAATAGACCATAAAGTTATTACAAAATTACAGGAGAAATTGCCGACTGAACAGATTAATGGATGAAGGTGATGAAGAGGAACTCCTGAACCGCTTGCCATTTTGTTGTTTTAAAGTACATCAGTAATTAACACTAACAAGGTAAGATTTTCATTTGTGCATAATTTTCAATGTATTCTGATATACAGAATTCCCACCAGTACATGCCTACTAGGTTTGGCAACACTGTTCAATGCGGTTATTGGCTGTCACTCATATGCCAGTCCACACCTGTGGAGTAATGGTTAGCGCATCTGGCCGCGAAACCAAGGAGCCCGGGTTCGATTCCCGGTCGGGGCAAGTTATTTGGTTGAGGTTTTGTCCGGGGTTTTCCCTCAACCCAATAAGAGCAAATGCTGGATAACTTTCGGTGCTGGACCCAGGACTCATTTCACTGGCATTATCACCTTCATCTCATTCAGACGCTAAATAACCTAAGATGGTGATAAAGCGTCGTAAAATAACCTACTAAAATAAAAATAAAATTCATATGCCATTAAGTACTGCACTCAGAATAGTTATAAATAGACCAATGATTTGAATAAAAATGCACGTTTTTATTGATACATCATATTTAAGTACTCATATATCTTTACATTTCAAATGAAGAATAATCGAATAAGACCAATTTTATTTTTCATATTATGCATATTTCAACAGTTTTGGTGAGAAAAGCATATTTTGATTTAATATTGTATATAATTCCCTATTTTGCCATTTTCATACATTTTTCCTATGAAACTTTAATAAGTTCCTTGAAAACAGAGGGATGATTGTGTCACAATCATGTTAAAGAAATTCGGGACTCATGGGGTTGCCCAAACATTTCAAAATGCTTCACTGTTTATGTGCTTGGTTAGAGCCACCCCCCAAGAAGAAGAAAAGAAACAGCTTATTGATAGTTCAGAAATGGACGACTATGGATAGCTGACTCTCAAGTTTCAGTGAATACCTAAAGAGGACAGGGTGCTGGTTCACTTGGTCTGCTGGAGACCCTGGAATTCCTAGTCACACACTACTCATTCCTGCCTAGGTCATTGAAAAACTGGAGACCAGGAGTCCACCTCTCTTTTGAGTCTGTGGCGGTAGTTAAAGATGCAGAAAAGAGGCTGAAACGAGCATATAGGAATTCTCTAAAAAATTCATCACAGTGTGCTAGAAAATAGTGCTCTAAGTCATTTGCAGAAAGTGACATCTGTGTTGACCGGGGGCAGATCAACTCAGGAATAAGTATTGGAAATTTTAAAAAGGTTCCTCTTTTTAAGTTTACCCCAGTTACATCCTGTGATGATGAACGTTCATTACAGCATACAGGTTTGTATTAACTTCACAAAAGAAACCTGGAAAAACTCATGTAGTTCATTGCAGTTGCATTATCACAAATGAAATTATTTGATATTTGTTAGCAGAATTTTTTAAAGTAAATGTATAGTTAGAAGTTATCTTGAATCTCTCATTAAGAGTGGCAAAATTTTCCTTTGTTAACTGCACACTAGTAGAAAGGAACAGCTTACCTGCGGCAATCTTTCAGGGTGGTCCTCTCAAAACCATTACATTTAAGGAAACGTTGAGAAGATTAGACTGAAAATGTAATTGTAGGTGCAGTGTAATTATCTAAGTTGTGTCATGTAATTAATTAAGTTGATATGTAATTAATTAAGATAAGTAATTAAGTTGATATGTAATTAATTAGGATGATATGTAATTACTTAAGTTAATAATAGTTGGGTTTAATAGAAGTACTTATAAGTTAGGTTTACTTTTGCTTATTGTAGGCATTATAGCATAGTTTTCATATATAGTCCTTGGTTTATTGCATCTATTTAATTATAGTTACAATTAGGTTTAAGTTTATTTTATTTTTATTTTATTCCTGCAATTATTATTGTAATTTTTATTAATATTTATTGTAATATTATTATTGTATATTATAATTCACTGCCACCGGGTGTATACCCAATTGTAGTGTTTACCACATACATCCATACATACATACAAAGCATCCCGTAGTTTATCTTTAAGTTTTTGATGCATATTTCTAAGGTTTTTAATGCACAGTTGCATGTATATTTTGGCAATGTTTAGTGCATACAAATCCTCGGTCTAGTTATAAAACTGTATGTTGATAGAGAATAAACAATCAACAGAAATATAATTTGCAACATGACACAGGAACTGAATTGTTAGGAAACTGGTACAACATATGAAAAAGTATGCATTATTACAGTCTTGCAATGGTGACTAATAATTTCAAGTGAGAGCTCTTTTATGCCCGCTGCGCATGCGCAGAGCTCTTTTACCTGTAAACATTGCTAAAGGATGTACAGATAGAACACAGTGCATCATGACAGAATGGAAGCGCTTAAAGCTTTCAAGGGAGAGTGGAAGATACAATATTTATGCTTCGAACATGGTGATGAAGTCCAGTGTTTGTTGTGTAAAAAAAATATCATTTGCAAAAAAAAGTAACATACCTAAAACGGCATTATGAGGCTCAACAACATAAAAAAAAAATATAGGCATTATTCAGGAGAAGAGAGAAATAAATTGATTTCGGAATTGACATCGAAGGTAAATTAATTTACATTTGGGTCAGTAGATTGTATCTAGATTCCTTTTATTTCTTTATTTTAAATGTATTGTTGATGTTTTATTTGTTGCTTGTTTCTGGATATTTACTTTTATTAGACTACGTGTTTCTTTAATTTAGAAATAATATTTTATCTTTGATTGCACTTCAACTTATGCTATTACTAAGCTCAAAAAGCTAATTCACTTTTATTCCAATAACTATTTTCAAGATTTTGAGCAAATATGGACTAAACATTTTGAAAACTTTGATGCAAGGAGCTTTTTTTAGTAACATCAATATAAAATATACTTAAAAATATAATTTCAAAACTATTAGACCTAACTGCACCAAATTTTGTACAGATGATATTATTATAGATCTTTTTTTATAGTTTAAATTTCACAAATTTTGGCCGAAAATTGTGGAAGTTTTAAAAGTCATACATATCCCCTTAAATGATTGACCCCAAAAATTATGATGGCTCTCAATATCTTAATTTAATCAATTTGTTTTTTTGTGTTACGTGCATCTCACAAATCACTCTAAGAAAACTAATTACATAATCACGACTGGAGAGTAAGGACTACATTTTACAATCACACAATCAATATACTCTATTTCAGTCAATATTGTTATTATTATTTTTTCAACAAGTACCCAAAAGTACTTAGAGATCACACACGTCGAGCAGGTAGACCCTATTAGTTTCTCCTAGCCAATGAAGTGAAGTATTTACATAATAAATAATTGCTTTTAAAAGAAAGTGGTTTACATACAATTAACTTTTCCTATTTCTCTATTTGTTCCTAAAAAACCCTTCCCTTTGCGATTTGTTTATATATGTACATGTATATTAAATAACAGAGTAATTAGCCCTATTACATAGCCAGAAATTTAGTAACGCAAGTTATTGTAATAATTACTGCCTTTACTCACTGCATGTGCATGTACATCTCTGATGTCTACGTTATGATGCTATGTAGTGGATGCGCTATGCGCTCGTGATCAAGGTCGAGCTCTTCTACCATGATTGGGAGCTCATACCATCTCATTCCTGCATTATTACGTTCAATTGTATATAGAAGATTCATTCTATGTATAACAGCAAGTTTTTCCAAGCAGACCAGAATAAAGTTGAAATACTGGTAACTTACTTTGTATTGCCTACATAAAGAGTATGTTAAAATAACTTATCTATACTAATAATAAATCTGTAAGCAAAATTTTTCTGGTAATTTTCGCTTTTCCAAAAATAATTGGTGTTAACATCTATAATTAATCCTCCTGAAACAGAAAATCGCTTTTTTGAAATTTTTGTTTGTATGTCTGTCTGGCTAGATGTTTGTTACCTTTTCACGCGATAATGGCTGAACGGATTTCGATGAAAATTGGAACATAAATTACGTTCGTTGTAACTTAGATTTCAGGCTATATGGCATTCAAAATACTTTATTCAAAAGGAGGGTTATAAGGGGGCCTGAATTAAATAAACCGAAATATCTCGCTTATTATTGATTTTTGTGAAAAATGTTACATAACAAAAGTTTCTTTAAAAATTATTTCCGATAAGTTTTATTCCAGGCAAAATTTTGATAGGACTGATATTTAAGTCTGTCTGTCTGTCTGTCTGTCTGTCTGGATGTTTGTTATCTTTTCACGCAATAATGGCTGAATGGATTTCGATGAAAATTCGAATATAAATTAAGTTCGTTGTAACTAAATTTTAGGCTATATAGCATTCAAAATACTTTATTTAAAAGGGGAGTTATAAGGGGGGCCTGAATTAAATAAACCGAAATATCTCGCTTATTATTGATTTTTGTGAAAAATGTTACATAACAAAAGTTTCTTTAAAAATGATTTCCGATAAGTTTTATCCCAGGCAAAATTTTGATAGGACTGATATTTAAGGATGTACAAGAGTTTTAAAATAACAATACAATACATTTCCACCACCGCCTCAGATTATAGTGTCGTTCCGTAACTTCTATGTGCAAAATATTAAATTTTTTAGTAGGAAGAAAAACAAATTTATTCATTCTATGACAGTAGTAGGAGATCGTGAATTCTTACATTTTCGAAAGAAAGAAATGTAATTAAGTTATATATAGTAGATTGTATTATTTGCTGCATCACTATTTAAGTTATTTAATAGAGGAAAAATCTGAAAATCGATATGTGACATAGTTATTGCAGGAACGACGACGATGGCTACAATGAAATCAAAACAAATGGCTCCGTCTATTTAAGGTGGCCTTGACGTTTATCAATATTAATAAACAGAGAATATTTTGTGTGTTTGTATGAAGTAATCTCAGAAGCTAATTAACCTTCACTATTTGAAATTTGTAGTTTCTTTAGATGCTACAAATGAGGACTGAGGTAAGATGAAAAGAAGTCTGTACGCACAGAAAACTTGATATTCTGTCGAAATATTGTATAACTTGATTATTGCAACTTCATTTGGTCCACATAAAATACTCTAATTTTATACACTGATTTTACCATAGAGATCACCGGACTTGAGTTATTTTAAAAGGTATCACGAAATGGCGTTCCTGCGCTTATAATTTACCCATATTCGTTTCCTGCGTTTCTTAAAATAATATTTATGTAGGGTATCTCATTTTTTTATTTGCATAAACAATGATATACAACCAAGCGAGTTGGCTCAGGCGGTAGCATTTGAGACACGCATTCGGGGGTCCTGTGTTCAAACCCCGTGGCTGTCCAATCTGACTGAGGTTTTTCATGATTTCCCGTAGTCATAAAGGTAAATCCCGGATTGGAAAGATATACATGCCATTATTCATCACCGCCTCAATTACCATTACCAAAAACATTAATCAAAGTCTATAATCAGTTACATGAACACAAGCCATCTACAACACGGAATAGAAACAGGAACTCAACAAGAGTAAAAACGGCCTGCTGATATACCCACACATTCTAAACATGCGACATGACCACAGATGTTAAGGCGTGAATAAAATAAAGTTAACAAAAAAAAAAAAAAAAAAAACAAAAAAAAAAAAAAAACAACAAAAGATGCACAGTAAGCTTAACTTAATGATCTTCGTACACAATCAACTCTATTAATTTGGAGTGATTTATTAAAGGATGCATTCAAGACTAATTTAGAAAAATGTTAAACGAATTATATTTGCACCAAATGAGTCAAAATGATAGAATTTAATTATTTAAATACAATTTAAATTAAGTAGCATATTAAACGATTTATTCTTCTATCAAACACGAATGTTTCCTGGACCCAATGTTCTATTTTAATTATGTAATCCTACTTTATATTTATTTCTAATAAGTGCAGTGGAGCGCACGGGTACAGCTAGTTTTTAATAAACAGGAGATGTGAATTGAAAGGAACCTAAATCAGGCCACCGAAGTTGATATTGAGAAGAAGTCTATATATGAACCTTGTCTGCCTTATCTTTCTCAAAAGTACAACGTCTCTCTTAAACAATGGCCTGTCATTGGTTTGCTGTTTGGCAGTAGAGGTTCTATTACAAAATTCACATGGAATTATGTTAAGGAACTTCACATTCCTTTTGATTATGTAATGCCTATCCTTATAAATATTATCAAAAATTCTCTTCAAATATTACATCATCATCTCTATTTCAATTAATCCACTTATATTTGCCTTCAACAATTAACTTTCTTTTTTCTTTAATGTATCAAATCACATTGTATTGTACATGTTTATTGTATTCAGGACCCTTGTGGTCATTCAAATTCTTTGAGCTGATGTCTATAATGAATAAATAAAATTACTTTCTTTTTTTAAATCTACGTTAATTTGGTATATGTAAAGAGAAGTTAATTCTCTTTGCTAGCACAGTAATTTTGTGACTAAATAACTGTCTGCAGCCAACATAATTATTTGAAACATAAGTAACAGGATTTATAAAATTAATGAAACACGAATATCCTGGCCCTTTCCTAACACTGACTCCCCTTTTACCTGTAGTCTTCCACAATTCTCCAGGTGTAAGAAGGGGGAGCAGCAATTTCTGGGCACCAATCTTCTCCATCTCAACATCAACAATAGTAATCAACTTCTGCAGGGAACGCTCAGCTAGGGGAAGTAAGTGAAATGTACCAACACTGGCCTGTCGAATCACCCCTAAGTCTAGCATTAACTGCAACAAATTGAATCAAATATAATCATACATGTTAAAAAACAAACAAGTGTTTTTAAGTGAAAGTCAATATTAAATTAACGAAAAATCATATATCTGTGTGTTAGTTTTAAGAATGTAATAGTTGTGTATTCATTGCATGTATTATGAGCAATAACTGAACAAAAAATAATCTAATTTAGATAAAGATTAGGAATAAAGCTATTATGACCATTCCTTAATTATAATTTTTCGAATCAGCTTTAAACACAGCCAAAATATACAATACACTCTTGCTAATCCAGCCATTCCTTGCAAAGAAGGATACCGGATTAACGAGAGTACTTAAAAATGTCATTATATTATAGACTACGCCAACCACTCCACTTGCACTTCTAAATCGAAACTAAAATGTTCTACATATGGTCAGAGTGTGTACACGTATATAAGTAATACAGTATGAGAGTCTAGTGTATGTAACAAGAGGAATAATTACAAATTACAAACCCTTTTGGAATACACTACTTGAAAAGATGGGAAAGAAAGAGATCTGGCTAGATTTAAGGCAGATAAAACAATGTCCAAAGCTGGAGAAAATTATGTGTTCGATTTAAAAAATAAATTAATAGTAACAAAAGAGAATACTTTAAGAACTTTATAGGCTGCAAAAGATGAATAAAGAAAAGATGGCCGGAAAGCATACAATTTATAATTAACATACAAAATAAAAAGATTACCCAAAAAACGTCTTTTGTACACAATACTTATTTTATTTTACTTGGTTATTCAACGATGCTGTATCAACTACTGTGTTATTTAGCATTGATGGAATTGATTATAGCAAAATGGTATCTGACGAGAGGAGGCTGAGAATTCACCATAGATTACCTGACATTTGCCTTACAGTTGAGGAAAACCTCGTAAAAAATCAACCAAATAATCAGCTCAAGTGGGAATCGAACCCATGTCTGAGTGCAACTCCACATCAGCAGGCAAACATGCTACCACCTGAGATATGTCGGTGGCTTGTACACAGCTTTCTAACTCTGATTCAAGAGATGAAATAGAAATTACAATTTCCTCAATTAAAGGAACCTTGGCTAATAAAACACAATTCTTATAATTATTTGATATTGAATATTATTTAACTTTAACAGAAGATGTTAAGAAATCTGATACTTCCCATACATTTTTAAATGATTGTCATTACAAACAATGAATTGAAATGATCTTGTCAGTGAGTGGCTGCATATTTTTACAAATGGATCCCGTTTACTAAATCATGGAGGTACTGGTGCTGGTGGAATATATTTCCTTTCTCACTTTCACAGAGAATCAGAAGATACTACTGATCAATGTCATCAACTTCACTTTACTAAATTTTTCAGTCTTCCTGCTAAATATTGGTGTACAAGAGAACGAATGACATTACTGTCAACTGCTCAACATTGTATACCAATTAACCATTTCTTACTTAAAGATGTAGAATCACATGAAACTTTCGTGATGAGAAAAAATGCACCAGTTAAATGTTGCATCAGTCCACAACTCAGAAATACAGATGCATTGGTGTTCTCAGTCCAAAATAGTCCACCTACATGACAACTTTCATACGCATAGCAAAGGTACACTGGGCAAGGCATGCTAAATTGACGCTGATAATATGTTATGTATTCACCCAGTTTAACCAAGAAACTGTCTGCCATCCTTATATACATTTTTGGCACCTGTTTAACATGTTCTCCATCACTTGTTTAAGTTCCAATTAAGAAACAGAGGCAATTTCCTGGCAGATCATATTATTATGCTTAGATCTTCTAAGGTGCGTGCATTTTTCCAATATACTTAATTTTTCACAGATACAAATCATGGAGAGTCAAGTTGGGAGATTGAAGGAGTTACAGATTAACACTAATAATTACTTTGAGCTGTAACACTTGATTAACTTCTTGTAGGGAAATGTTTGCTGTATGAGCAGTGGTAGCATCTTGCTGAAAGAATGCGTAATTTTATTCCATCTTGATTAACTATTGAAAAGGTGGTGTAAAATAGATTCACATATTTATCAGCACTGTTTCCTTTTTTTAAAGTCTAACGATCTTTTCTTCACTCATAGCACACCATACATCAATACTCTCTGATACAGGGGAAACCTTGAATAATGTTTTGTTTTTCAGTGAACCAGTAGTAGCAATTTCGTGAATTTTCGTAACTACAGAGACGGAATCAAGCCTCATTAGAGAAGATAATAAGATGTAGGTCTATATCTCCAGCTGCACGTCATTTACAACCCATTCACAAAATGTACATCTTTTCCAAGAATCCCCCTGTTGTAGCTAATGACTAGACATTGGATTTACAGGCACTAAAAGCTAAGAATGCCATTGAATATATGAAAGTGGATGTGGTGTTCATTAGGAGGGATTTCTGGCCCTGATTAATAAATCTTCGCATTCTAACTGTGGATATATAAGTCACATGGACTGTTACAATGAATCTTGTAAACTATAGGCTGGGAAAGAAGTTCCTTTACATGTTATTACTATTGTAAATTGCTGAGTAAATTAAATCTTTATTATTAATATTAGGCCTAATATTGTCAATTAATGTTACTATTGTTGAGCAGATTCACTTTTTATTTATTATTAATATTATTGTTATTATTGTTGTGTTACACATTATTGAGACACGCATTTCCCGGCATACGCTGAGACCTGCGCATGTCACTTCACTTCGGTAGTTTTTTTTTATTGGGTTATTTTACGACACTGTATCAACATCTAGGTTATTTAGCGTCTAAATGAAATGAAGGTGATAATGCTGGTGAAATGAATCCGGGATCCAGCACCGAAAGTTACCCAGCATTTGCCCATATTGGGTTGAGGGAAAACCCCAGAAAAAACCTCAACCAGGTAACTTGCCCTGACCGGGATTCGAACCTGGGCCACCTGGTTTTACGGCCACACGCGCTGACCGTTACTCCACAGGTGTGGACACTTCGGTAGTGGGGGAAGGAAAAACATGATCCACTCCATTTAGTCAAGAGAGTTAAACTATGGCGGATATGAATGTTTTCAGTGTTGAGGAGCGTTTGGTGGGTTCAAGAACGTCAGAACACAAAAAAGACATAGCATCCATGAAGCCCGGACCTCACAACACCGGACAATGCAATTTGGGGCATAATAAGAGGTTCATAAACAATGATATGTGAACAATGATCAACTGAAAGACAGAGTTCTCTTAGCATTCCAAACGACCATCCTTGTTATGCTGCAATGGATGTACACAAGAATGTAGTGATGCATCACTTTTGCATTGAACATGGAGGGAAGCACACAGACATTGTTGATTAATGAACTTTTGCACAATGTTATTAATAAAATTAAATATACACATGTTTTTTGTATTTTAACAATGTTCATCTACATGCCTAACTGTACTATGCTAATAACATGTGAAGGGACTTCTCGCCCACCTTGAATGCACTGACATGTACATAACTAGGGTTACCAAATGTCCGTATTTAGCAGGACATGTCCATATTTGAAAGTTTGTCCTGCCATCCGTATTTATTTTTGAAGATTTGTTAAATGTCCGTATTTTTATGAAAAAGTTCCAATCATCTCATTTTTTATAATTACATTTCAAAACATAATTCTGAACTGCGAATAAAACTATAGTTTTTCGTCCATACATTTTATTCAGAGTCTGAACTCATTGCAACAGTAGAATAATGTTCCAAGTATTAGCATCACTGGTCAATAAACTTTCGTTACAATAGTACTGCAAGTATGTGCGTCAATGGTCAGTATTCTCTTTCGAATACAAGTCATGAATAAACCATGACAGATCACGCTTTGTCCATAAAAATTGGTTGATCGACGTGCATAAACAGTGGCATGATATGCAGTACCATCAGTAACACGAGGTTCAGCCAATTTAATATTTTTTCACTTGAAAATCAGCATCAGTAAAACTGTAAACATACAAAATTATTCTTCCGAATGGAGTGAAGCCATTGTTTCAGTGATCTGTCAGCAAATATATGGTGAGTGAAGTAGTTTTTGTAATTATGGCTACATGTAAAATTTGGTTAAAAAAATAGGTCGGTATTTCTCATGTAGGCCTATGTTTCTGTATATAGTGCTGGAATTAAAATGCACTGTACTGTGATTGTATTTTTTTTTGCTTTAATTGTATTTTAATTATTTCATTTTATTGTACAGATAATTATTTAATATATGCCGATGCAACTTAACAAGCAATAATGAATTAAATTCGACTTTTGAATCTGAAAAGTCCTGAAGAATAAGACATCTACAAATGATTTTGTGTCCGGAATTTGTCCTGTTTTTCAGTAATGAGTATCTGGTAACCCTATACATAACTTACAATTAATACCATTAACGATATCAAAAGAAGATACAGACAATACTTTGTTAACTAGAACCAGGACTTATATGCACAAACAATGTCTAAAATATGCATAATAAAACAAAAAATATGCAAAAAAACATACAAAATCCAATTGTTGTAGGGTTTACTACGAGTATGAGGGTGATCCCAGAAGTAATGCATAAACTTATTTTGCATGTTTTTGCATATATTTTTGTTTTATTATGCATATTTTAGACATTGTGCATATAAGTCCTGGCTGTAGTTAACAAAGTATTGTCTGTATCTTCTTTTGATACCGTTAATGGTTTTAATTGTAAGTTACATGTAAGTGCATACAGGCAGATATTTTATTTTTTCTATCCACTTACATCAAGGTCCCCTTGTAGTGTTAGGACTGCTTCCCAACATTGTGGTAGCTTTTGGATGCCGCTTAATTCTCCTTTGAAGCTGAGGTCTCGGATGCTTTTCACAGCTGTATTCAGGTCATTTAACATTGCAAAAAGTTCATCCCGAAGTGGATTTTTCATTTTCGGGAAAACATCATAGTCAGATGGATTCATGACCAGACTGTAGGCTGGCTGAGGGAGTGTTTTCCATTTGTTATCAGTCATACGGCATTCATTGATCAGTGATTTGCGGTCTTGCAGTATCGTAGGGAAGCAGCACACCAGACTCCAATACCTGTAGCCAGTTCTGGCCAATTTTTGGGCGCAGTTTGGTATGTGCTATGTCTGCACATGTTATCCGTCTGTCTTCTTCCAAAACATTGGCAACAATTACCTCCGTAGTGAAGTTCAGTGATAATTTCAATCTTCCAATGTGTTGGTTTTTCTTCTGTAGCAATATGGCCTTCACAGACATGTCAAGGTCATCAGAAAATGGTACTATGGCCTTCTCACCACACACTTCTCTCGAAGCAATTCATAAATTTGCGATGGCATATGTCAACGTAAAATTTCTATTTCAATTAATGATATTTGATCTCAGACTGTGACGTGACCTGACTGATTTTTGTCGTCCATTTCAATCGCTTATACACAAAAAAGTTTTTAAGCAATTTAATTGAACTTGCACAGAATCATTCGCAATAACTCTATTAACTCAATAAATAACAGTTATTCATATCCGTGGATAAGGGAGTGCATGCACTGTGTGCATTACTTCTGGGATCACCCTCATATCTTTTCAAAACAAAATGTGAATGATATGCCATGTTTTTTTTTATTTGACATTAGGATTCAATATGTAAACTTTATTTCTTTGTTTTAATTTTTCTGGCTGCAAAACACAACTATCAACTTTTCAAGGTTCTCTGTGTCATACTTTGTATTTTATCTACAAGGATATTTTTTAATGCTAAAAATTATTGCATGAGATTACTGGACAAAATTTTAGAGCACAAATTGTGAGTTTGTAAGATTCAGGTTCAAGCAAGCCACATTTTCTTGACACAAGACCTTCTTCGCTTTGAGCACAGTGTTGTAAACATGGATTTTTGATAGCACCATGTTTAGTTTTATTATACTAAGTAAAAGCAGAATTAAATAAGCATATGAATTTTACTCACCCTCTGACTCTTTGACAAAGAATCTTCATTCTTCACTTTACTGTTTTTAGGAACTACATTACGTGGCTGGAACATTCTGGACACATAGTTCACATTTCGACACGTTCTATTATAAATCTGCTTCATAAGTAAAATACTGCACTTCTTATGTTTTGCCAACATAACAGCTATGATTCAACAGATTAATTTGTAATATTCATGTGTGTGTCTGAAACAAAAACACTGAAGTGCAAAAAAAAAAAAAAAAAAAAAAGTTCACTTCAAAATATGAATGAAAATAACATTTCAAGCTAAATTACAGTATTACAATAATAAGAGCATTGTCGTAGTTTAAGAAGAACAACTTTAAGAATATTTCGGCACATAACAAAGAAAAAAGTACAGTGATATAGAGAAAATGTATGAGTTTTAAAAGTTGTAAGCACAGTTTCCAGAATTAAGATTCATTTGTAAGTTTGTTTATCCTCATTTTCTCCTCTTCTTCTCACAAAAAACGAACCTTCAATCTCTGGTTTGACCTCCTCTAGCTCTAATCAAAGCCTCCATTCTTTTGGGCACAATTCTTATTATGCTGACGAAATCTTCTTGTCCAAAATTATTCCATTCCTCTAGAAGTGCTGCTTGAAGATCGTGTAAGGTCTCTGGAGCTGGCACTCAACTTCAGATATGTTGACCCAACTTATCCCATGTGTATTCGATGGGGTTTAAATCAGGGCTCTGCACTGGCCACTTTAATTTGGCAATTCTCACTTCCTCGAGGTAAACAGTTACCCTTGCGCAGTGTGCAGACGAACACTGTTGTGCATCAGTTGAAATTCATCTCCAATGAAAGGTGCGTAAAGCACAACATGCTCGGAAAGGATCTCTTCAATATAGCAATCAGCATTTAGGTTTCCATTCTTCACAAAAGCCAACTCTGTTCGACCTTCCATGGAGATACCGGCCCATACCATTATAGAGCCTCTATTGAATGTTGTTCTATTGGAGAAAGCGCATGCTACATAACGCTCTCCAACTCACCTCTACACTCTTTCCCTGCTGTCTGGTGATCTCAGGAAGAATCTGAACTTGTCAGAGAACAGTACTCTCCCTCATTCCACCATTTTTCATTCTGCATGTTCTCAGGCAAATTGAAGCCGAGCTACTTGATGATCTGGGGTCAATGCTGAAGGTCGACATGACTTAGAGTTACTTCCTGAAGATGTCTGCAAACAGTCCACACACTTACGTTGACCCCATTGTGTTCTGGACCTGATTTCGGACTTGCACCACCGTTGTATGATGATTTCTCAAAATCTGCAGCACTATAAATCGATTGTCACAGGCAGTAGTTTTGTGTTTTCAGCCAGATCCAGGCTTCCTAGAGTAACTTCGTGTTTCTCTGAACCTTTTTACATCATCCCTAACCTTTGGAGTATGGCGCACCTATGGTGGCAGCGGCAGCAGCAGCATATCGCAAACTGTGACCATCGTCAATTAGTGCAATAGCTGTTGCAACATCTTCTGGTCTCAGCATTATTCTGGCAAATGAATTCAATGTCGAATTTACAAAATAAATATTCGTCAACAATGTTCCTCACAGAAAAACATAAGAGAAGCGATAAAACAATGGAAACGTAACGATATATGGTATCGAAAAGTTACTTTTTTACAATATTTTCAAGTGAGCAGTTTTTTTTTTTTGCACCTCAGTGTATATTAATAGTATTTCATTTATTTCCCTCTGATGTGAACAACAGAGTGGAGGTAGTGCTACCAGTCATGGTAGTGATGAATAGGCTCAGTTTAATTTCAAACTCACAATATTGCCGCATTCCAAATCATTTTTTTCCCTTTATATAAAGGGCAGGGGCCTGAAGACTAGCACTACAGCCTCAACTGAGCTAATTTTACTTCAGATATCCTTTTTAATTATAAATGTTGTTTAAATCTAAATGGCAGCTTTCTCTGTAGATATTGTGACTCAGCTACAGTATATGGCGCCATCTGTCGATTCAGCCATGTAGGCTTTAGGATCCAAATGAGTCTCACTAGAGTGCCCTTTCACACCACTGAAAGTTTACTACCTATCTCAGACTGATGCCATCTGTCCATCAGTCACAATACTACATCACACAGCATCATTTTGGATTAATGCTATAATAATAATAATAATAATAATAATAATAATAATAATAATAATAATAATAATAATAATAATAATAATAATGAGTAAATAAATGGAGGATAACAGTGGAATGATGGAGAGAAACAGGATAATCCCGAGAAAAACCCTCAGGAACTTTAGTTCTGTTCACAACACCCCAAATATGAATCTGTCACCACAGAGATTTGACCCGGATCTGCAGTCATTGTTAAGCCAGTGCTCTACCAACTGAGCTACCAAGACAGTATTCCAAGCTACAGTCCAGAACAGTAGCAGAATTTAGAAATATGAAACAACTACATAAAATTAATCATTCCATTTAGAAAGGGTTTCAGTCCATAATTTATCAAAATAAATTAGTGATGGGCATGGTTCTCAACTGATAGTTCTAACAATCTGAATAGAAAGGACTTCAATTATGTGCTTGGAAAGCACTGAAAGAGAGGAAATATAATTTATTGTTCCATACAGAAAGGACTTAAATTCTGGACCGAAGTCTTTTTGCTCTGAATCTAGATACAGCAGTTCCGATATTCTGTTTCCATTTATTGGACAATTAAATTTACTGAAGAATAGCTGCTAAATGGTTATATTTAACAGGATAATGCTACGGCTCATACAGACCAAGTGTCAATGAATTTGTTAGGAAACATTTTCGGAGAAAGAATAATTTTGCAAGGACTATGATCTCTGAGATCTCCTAATCTTATATCTGATTATAGTAGAACCTCTATTATCCGCGATAATGAAGGGGGTGGAGTGAACGGTTAATCGAAAAAAATCGGATAATATGTACTATAAAAGGTGTTCATAAACAAAGTGTACAATACAGTTTCGTCATTTTCCCCCTGTGGGCTTTTCTTTTAACACGCTAGGTAGTGGATCATAAGTTAACTAATTTAAGTTTAGCTTTCAACAACGGGTTTTTAATGGCCAAGGAAATTCCTTATGGCAGCTGTCTGTGCAAAGACAGGAATAGTAGAGGTCTCATATTGTAGATTTACAAATTTGATGCACTTTATATTTTGTTTTTCATTAAATCGCGCACAGCTGTAATTCCTACCTCGTATTATGATGAGACAGTTTCTCATTTCCCAAATCACTGAATTACTTGTTTTTGTGTTTGTTTTTCTTTTTTTCGTAGCAAACACGTTTTCTTTTGACACCTGTGGAAGATATTTTGCATAGAAGTTAGATGTACGACCACTCGAAGAGTAGATCATACTGCGTAAGGGTAGGCCTAAAGGTTTGTAAAAAACACTCTGTAGCAATACATTTCGTACTAATACAAAGTATATATATATAAATTTCGTACTCTTGACAATTAATAACATTCGAGATTTGTATAAGGGTATAAAGGAATTTAAAAACGGATATCAGGCAAGGGTAAACGTGCTAAAGGATGAGAATGGTGACTTGCTTGCAGACTCTCATTCAATCCTGAACAGATGGAAAAACTATTTTGGGCAACTACTAAATATACATAGGCCAAATAGAAATGATCGGGACGAAATTCAAATACAAACTGCTGAGCCATTTATACCGGAACCCACACTTTCTGAAGTCGAAATTGCGATAGAAAATCTGAAAAAGTACAAGTCTCCAGGTATTGATCAAATTCCAGCAGAATTAATACAAGAGGGTGGAATGGCAGTATCTAGCGAAATTTATAAACTTGTACTTGCAATTTGGGAAAAGGAAATTATACCAGGCCAATGGAAGGAGTCCATAATCATACCTATTTTTAAGAAGGGGGACAAGACTAACTGTAGTAACTTTCGAAGAATATCACTTTTGTTGACGTCGTACAAAATTTTGTCGAAAGGATATTTTGAGAAGATTAACTCCATATGTAGATGAAATTATTGGGGATCATCAGTGTGGTTTTAGGCGTAATAGATCGACTATTGATCAAATTTTTTGCATTCAACAGATATTGGAGAAAAAATGGGAGTATAAGGGTACAGTACATCAGTTATTCATAGATTTCAAAAAGGCATATGACTCGGTTAAGAGAGAAGTTTTATATAATATTCTTATTGAATTTGGTATTCCCAAGAAACTAGTTCGATTAATTAAAATGTGTCTCAGTGAAACTTACAGCAGAGTCCATGTAGGCCATTTTCTATCTGATGCTTTTCCAATTCACTGCGGGCTAAAGCAGGGACATGCACTATCACCTTTACTTTTTAATTTCGCTCTAGAATATGCCATTAGGAAAGTCCAGGATAACACAGAGGGTTTGGAATTGAACGGGTTACATCAGCTTCTTGTCTATGCGGATGACGTGAATATGTTAGGAGAAAATCCACAAACGATTAGGGAAAACGCGGAAATTCTAGTTGAAACAAGTAAATCGAATGGGTTGGAAGTAAATCCCGAAATGACTAAGTATATGATTATGCCTCATGACCAGAATATTGTACGAAATGGAACTATAAAAATTGGAGATTTGTCCTTCGAAGAGGTGGAAAAATTCAAATATCTTGGAGCAACAGAATCAAATATAAATGACACTCGGGAGGAAATTAAACGCAGAATAAATATGGGAAATGCCTGTTATTATTTGGTTGAGAAGCTTTTGTCATCTAGTCTTCTGTCAAAAAATCTGAAAGTTAGAATTTATAAAACAGTTATATTACTGGTTGTTCTGTACGGTTGTGAAACTTGGACTCTCACTTTGAGAGAGGAACAGAGATTAAGGGTGTTTGAGAATAAGGTTCTTAGGAAAATATTTGGGGCTAAGAGGGATGAAGTTACAGGAGAATGGAGAAAGTTACACAACGCAGAGCTGCAAGCATTGTATACTTCACCTGACATAATTAGGAACATAAAATCCAGACGTTTGAGATGGGCAGGACATGTAGCACGTATGGGCGAATCCAGAAATGCATATAGAGTGTTAGTTGGGAGGCCGGAGGGAAAAAGACCTTTGGGGAGGCCGAAACGTAGATGGGAAGATAATATTAAAATGGATTTGAGGGAGGTAGGATATGATGGTAGAGACTGGATTAATCTTGCTCACGATAGGGACCAATGGCGGGCTTATGTGAGGGCGGCAATGAACCTATGGGTTCCTTAAAAGCCAGTAAGTAAGTAAGTACTAATATAAAGTACAGTACTCATATTTTTTCTGCAAAACGAAAAGGGCGAGAGAGAAAGACAGTTGTATAATCCACCAATCGGTTAATACTGTGACGGATAATTAATCGGGGTTTTACTGTATTTCTTTTGGAATTCTGCTATGTCGGCAGAAGGCCTATGTCAAGTCAACCTTAAAGAATTGATGACCTAAAATTCGCAATAAGAAATTATACAAATTCATGGACAAAATAAACTGCGAATAGATGGCAGGACTGTGACCCATTTTCAAGTTGCACACCACTTCAGTGGGCCACGTTATGCATGATATGTATCTGTGAAGAGTTATGTCGTGTACTAGAGTGAGTGTATGTGTAAGTGTAGTGTAGGGAATAGGTAAGAATGATGATGATGATGATGATTAAGATGAGGAAGGGAGAAGGGGAAACCTGGTGCCGGAACATAGCCTACTCCTGTCAAATAGCACCAAGGCGGCCGCCAGGCTTAACTTTCCCATCTGATGACCGAATCACTATCATTATTATTATTATTATTTGTTATTCTCTCTCACTTCAACCTGTGTGCCACTGTCCCAACACCAAAAGAGATTCATAATCATTCGTGAATGATTGTTCACGCTAATGCTAACACAGAGTCAGAGTTACCACTACACTCCTCATATCTAGCAGATTCTCGCTTATTCCACTACTGTGGAGCGACTTAAATATCAGACTGTATTATAGTACTGATCATAAAGACAACAATGATGAAAATTTGTGGTAAAAAAAGTTAAAATCTGTAGATATTTTAAACTTCAAGTCTTGGTGGAATATTTTTATTTAAAAAATAGGTAAAACAAGAAGACTAAATGTATGGTGCACTAAATTTTATTAAAATATCGAATTTCTGAAGAAACTGTCCAAAAACATGTAAATAAAACGAGAAAACAAAATTAATTTTGGTATAAATATGTTGAAACACTGGGGCCAGGTACCTCAGTTGGTACAACAGGAAGCGTATGTGTTCAATCTCAGGTGGTAGTGGAACTCATCTCGCTGTCAAAATCCCCAGAACAGCCCCAGAATCTAATCAGCCTTGAATACCTTGTCTTTCCTGGGAAGAAGGCAATCAGAGCTCACACCACCTGATTCTAGTCCCAAGGTCATAAAAATATGGTACTCTACCTTCATGCCTCCCATACACCTAAACAGCATCTATGTACAGAGAATACCTTCGCCTTTATGTTGAAGCACTTGAATTACAACACACAGTTACCTGATTGTATAATAGCTAGTGAATTTATTAGTGACATAGTGAAACATACTTCAGATTTTCATGCGGTGGAAATATGAAATCTGTATTCCCAGCTCTTATTGGTTATGCCATGGAAAGCATACCCATGAAGTCAGCAAGATTTTTGTATCTTACATACCTCACGAATTTGTAGAATTCTACCAGGAGAGTATCAACTGATCAATTTCTAAATAAACATTGCAGTTGATACAGCATCATAAAACAAACTGATTTTTAAAAAGTATCTCTGACATTCCTTCTGCCTATTGTGCAGCACATTATATTCTACTATAACAGGTGGAGGACAAAACTTGAACAGATACATTGTAGCTACATTTCTGACAGCAGTTTTGCACTTTCCTAATTTAGAAACCAAAGATTTGAAGTTTTTAGTGATTAGCCATGGTGAAATGATATGTGATACGTAGAGAATTTAAGAGAGTAGAGAAGCTTTGTGGCCTGAAGACTAGAATTTTATTGCCAGAAGTTCCAGGAGTAAAAGAGATAAATCATCATACATTGTGCATGACTTACTGAAGACATTAAAAAAGGAAACAGTTTGAGGACGACAACTTGAACATTAGGAAGAAAGATGACGATTGAAACCCATATAGATGGCAGAAAGTGTGTTGGTTAAACTTCACAAAGGGGCCATTTCATGCATGCGGGTGTGACATTTGAACAATGTTTTCAATGCAATAACAATGTTTATACATGCTAAAATATAACAATTTTTATTCAAGTACATATGTATAAACACTACTGACCATGGACTACCGGTAGCTTGTTATACTTTTATTCTGACAAAAAATATAAATATACTATATTTTACAGAACTTTGAAAATATGTTACGGGTGTGACAAATTTTGTAGATACCAATACACAATTAGGTGTTTATGATGAAATCTCAGCAAAGTTTTAAAGAAATTCTGCAAAATAAGATGGTGGATGGTGAATGGAAGGAATGCTTATCTCTTTGCTGGGTATATATTTTCATGAAAATGTTGCTTTCTTTCACAATAAATTGTTGTGTGTCATTAAGGATGTGACAGAATATGTTATGGGTATGACTGCATACAAACTCAAGGCATAGGAAAGGGATGCAAAACTGTGCTACAACTGAAGCACACATCACAATCCGAAACACATAACTCATCCCTTTCCTTCAACCTTCACGTCATTGTACAGTAGGGGAAGAAGAGAAGAGAGAACAGTGTTTACCAAAAGTCACGGAAACATAATTGAAGTCTCCGGCCTTGTGAATGGGGGAACAAACTCTTTCCCCATGCTTCCACCCCTCTCTTCCTCAGTTCTGCAACCCTGGCTTAGGAGCATCTTTCTAAAACATATTTATTTACATTGAACTCATAGGTTATGTTAACTTATTATAAGAAACAAAAGCAGTAATAATTAAAACAGTAACTTTACAATAATGAATCTAAACACTTCTTCATTTACTTTAGTGCTATCTGGTAAACAATTTGCAGGATAACTTTAAATTCACGAAGCCTATGAAAACATATTGAGTAACTACATTATCTCACAATTGTACAAACCTCAAGAAAACAATTTCGCAAACATTTAATTTGGATTCAACAAAATTATGTTATGGCTCAAATACTTCAACATCCTTCTGAAATTCATATTACACTCTGTTACCAACTACCTTCATTAAAGGGTTTGGTTTAATTTGTAAGTTTTCTTTTAAATTCGGGATAATGATTTTCTGTTTTAATTCTTGAACCATGGGTATGAAACTTTTTTGAGTTTTCAGTCTACAGAGAGGACTGTATGAATGCCAAATGTTTCCTGATAATCTGATAAGTTTTTCATATTGAATCAGTGCTTTTTCTTCTATTGTCATTTTGATGCTGTTAATATTAGTGAGGAATCTCACAGAATCTATTGGAGTTGTTTTGATTCCACCAGTAATGAGCCTGAGAGCTTGGTTTTGAACATATTCTATTCCGTTTATGAAAGGTGAAGTAATTAAAATTTCTTTGCAGTATGTCAGCACTGGCTGTATAAACATTTTGTACGTAGTGTTCAAAGTATTCCTAGAGCATCCCCATTTCTTTCCTGCTAGTCTTTTTAGAAGGGAGAATCTTTTACGAGCTATTTCAGAAATGTATTTCAAATGGTTGCTCCATGTTAACTTACTATCGAAAATAACTCCAAGATATTTGGATTCATAAGTCCTAGGAAGTTGTTGGCCATTGCATTGGATATTGAATTCTTTCTTTTTTACCAAGTGAAAATATTTGGTAGTTTCTTTTGCTTAAATTGAGTGTCATCAAATTTGATGTATTCCATTCATGTAGTTGATTTAGAGCTTTAAGAGCAGAATTTTGAATTTTGTCTCTATGTCTGTAAGATCCGGAAGTCCACAAAACTATATCATCTGCAAATAGTGCTGTTTTCATGTTTGATTCCTCTAATAGGGAGGGTAAGTCATTTATATAAATATTGAATAAAGTTGTGCTGAGGACAGCGCCCTGAGGTAGACCTCGATATGTTTGTCTGTAACTAGAAAGTGAGTTATTGAATTTAGTGGCAATGAATCATTGACTAAGGAATTCTGATATCCATCTGAACATATTGCTGGAGATACCTAATTTCTGGAGTTTTAGTAATAATTTATTTCTCCAGACAGAGTCATATGCTAACTGAAAGTCAATAAATATTGCCAAGGTATCTTCTTTCTTGTTAAAGCTGTCTTTTATTTCTTGGCCGAGGCGTATGACTTGTTCATTGGTAGAGTGTAGTTGTCGAAAGCTGGCTTGTCTTGGCGATAAAAGAATTTTGGATTCTAAATACCAAGTTAATCTGTTGGAGATCATGGACTCCATGGTTTTTGCTATCATGCTTAATAGTGCTATTGGTCGATAACTATTAACATCATGAGCAGATTTCCCTTTTTTTGTGAATTGGTACAATGATTGCTTTTTTCCAAGCTGCAGGAATTGAGGTGTTCCATGATAAATTGAAAATGGATAAAAGTACAGACTTGGCTTTTTCCCCCAGATGTTTAAAAAATTCGGAATGAATGTTGTTGGGGCCAGGAGAATGCTTGGTTTTCAAATTTTGTACAGCTATAGTTAATTCTTTGGAAGTAAAATTTTGATGAAATATTTCAGGTTTTGTGATATTACTAGTAATATTGCTTTTATTATTTTTATGTAATTCTCTTTTGATAATTTGTCAGTTTTTTTGATATTGGAATGTAATCTGTGAGAGTTTGAGTGGTGTTTATTAAATGCGTTTGCTATATCTCTACTATCTGTTAGGGTTTTGTTACATATTTGTCAATATATGTACGATTTTCGCAACAACGTGTTGAAATGTAAAAACTTGTGATTAGCATACCTACCGAAAGATTCAACAAAAATTAATAAAATGTCAGTTTACAAAATGATAAATAATTTTTAATTACAATACCTACTCGTATTGTCCCTTATAATACACAATTTATGTAGCCTATCTATTATTTAATTAGAAGTTAAACGTTATCCTTTAGAGTGGCCTTTGAGAGTTTTAACATATCAAATTTTTAACGAAATATTTTAAATAACTTAAGTTAGTAAAGAATTACAATAGTTGTAACTTATTTTGAAAGTTCGACAATAAAATTTGAGGTGAGTGTAAATGTCAATGGTATAACTACACCAAATTCAATTTATATATAACTCCATTAGCGATGCATAAAAACAAATAAACTTTGGAAAGGAAAGAATCTCTTTGTTAACTTAAAATTGCATTTATTTAATCCTCAGTCTATACATGAGTAAGATTACATTATAGATTTAAAAGGAGTGCGCAAACCTCCCCTCCCACCCCTCTGGCGCCACCCCTGGCTGAGGTAGTTGCGGTGATTTTGGAAGTGAACATGATTGAATTTGTAAGGGATGTGGAAACTGGAAACATCAGTAGTGTGTGGATATTTGATAATCATACCTTACGAAAGAATTTCTTTCTTCGTTATGGTCCAGGGCAAATATACCTGCCTAGCTGCAACACAGGCCTGTACAAAAGCATGAACAAACCAAACCTAACCTGTAACTGATCGCTCACGAAAATGGGTGAATCTAATGCTGAGGTAGTTCCGGTGATTTTGGAAGTGAACATTTTGAATTTATAAGGAATGTTGTTAAGATGCAATTGATCGTATATGAAAGACATAGCAAAAGCCTAAACTAACCACATCTAACCTGTTACAGATTCATATGTAAGGTCTATAAACGAAATATGAAGGAAACTGCCCCATAGCGCTAGTTTAGCCGCGCCTGTAAAGTATGAGATTACCGAATTAAGCTTCTATTTTCTTAGCGAAAATATTACCTGTACAGCAATTAAAATTATGCCACAAAATTTGTATTCTTTCCGCTTATTATGTACGCTTTGCACCAACTTATGATGCAGAAATACCTCTGTTCCAATACCAGAGTCCCCGTCAAAACTGACGGAATTTCAACGTAGCGCACGGGAAAAGAATGGCTTTGACGGGTGACGGATTTTCTGGAAGAATTTACGATTTACATAGTCTTTTGATTTTTTTAGCTGCTGACATTTTAATTGTTTAATTTTTGGGGGATTTTACTTCTTCTTTGAACAGCCCTGCCTGTGCCGTACCATGTTGAAGAATCCCCTGTTTCTTATTACTTCGCAATCAAGTCAAAGATTGACGAATTATTATTTTAATCAAAATTGGTATGTAAGTTGTGTTGAAATTTGCTTTTTATTTTTATATAGACATATTGAGTGATTTTTTTTTTTACGAATTTCCAAGTGTTATATTGACGGGAATACGATTTATGTGTTGGCAATACTGCTTCATTCACGTAATCGCGTGATTTATTTATATTAGAGTTGAGCTTAAACGATATTTTCAAGTATCTGTGACAACTGTGACTGTGACAATTAAATATCTGTGACTTTTATCTGTGATTTTGTCACACCGATATTTTATATCGCTAAGTAAGCACAATATGCATGAATTGTACCGATATTTTGTCACACCGATAAAAATTAACAGGAAATATTGAAGAGCAGTGCAATGTGAATACGATTTCTCTATACACGTCACACTTCAGTGGTTTATATGGGAAAATCCAACAAATAAATTATGTACATGTACCATTAACAAATAAATACTAATCTAACTGAACAGTAACATGTAAAAAGTTAACCTCATATACCAAGAGGTTATATCGTAGTTGATTGTAGATATGGAATCAGTTGATAATTTTTAAAGTAGTTGGGTACGGAGAAATTGAGGTTATGTGATAATCCTAATCGTTTTAAAAATTGATCCTTTTTATTGTATATAATATAATCGATAAATTATTTTAAGTCGTGCATTAACATTATAATATTTAGTCAGAATAAAAATTAACGGAACATAAGTATTCGGAAAAACAATAGAAAATAATTACAGAACAAGACAGTTTTTCAGACAGGATTTTACACAAGATAAAGTATTGGTAACCAATGGTATTATTATTATTATGTAAATCGTGTAATCACTATATCATTTATAATAAGATGGTGAAACTAGCGCTGAAGTAGTTTCCGCAATTTCGGATGTGAAAATCATTGCATTTATAAGGAATTCTTTTTGTGGAGAGACAGTTGCTCAGGTTAAACTAGCGCTGAGATAGTTTCGGTGATTTCGGAAGTGAAAATCGTTGAATTTGATTGTTTGTGGAGATGCAGTTGATCGTATATCCAAGGCATAACAAAGTCTAAACTAACCAAACCTAACCTGTCACAGATTCGTATATGCAAGGTGTATAAGGGGAATACGAAGGAAACTACCTCAAGGTTAGTTTAGCCAAATAAGTTTTATCTCGTTCGGTTTTAATTCTATGGGTGCTGTTGTCGGCTTGTGAGAAATGCTTCGAAAGTTCGGAAGAGCATAACGTTCAGTGACACGGAGTGAACTAACATGATTTACGTTTGATACCCCTTATTTTCAAATGTAATTAATTATCCCATTTATGTGTAAGTGTAGGTCTATTTTAAAAGTGTGCAAGGGCAATGAGAACGATTTGTTGGAGCAATTTCTGCTAGATGTCAGATCTTTTTGGAATTTATAAAATCGACAATTTTTGCTAACTACCCCATATTATTATATTTAAAAGTTGAAAATTACTTGCAAGTTGATGATTTTAACAATATCTAGATAAATATCACTAAATATCAAGTTTAGAACATTGATTAGGCCTATTAATTGGGTGAAATAACACCCCACACGAGTACCAATGTTAGAAAGCACTGTGCGATTTCCTAAGCGTTAATAACCATAAACAACATACCGGTAATGAACTTATTACAAATAATTTTATTTTAAGTTTAATTATTTTAATTAATACTACCCTGCACTGTTCGTGTTAGAGCTATACATTAAAACTGGATCATACATAAATGAGAGAAGTACATGTAAAGTTGTTAAAATAATGTAGGCTCCTGTAACTATTCTGTTTGTAATTAATAGCATAACTAAAAAAAAAATATATATATATTGTTACTGCGTAAAAATTGAGTGGAAAATACTTATACATTAATATATATTCACAGTAATATGAAAATGTGAAGATCTCGGGGAATATATAAAATATTTATAAAACATATATTCAGACTTAATATGAAAACAAAATGTCAGATTCATGATTATATTATTATAATGCCGCTAATAACTTTGCAACACATCATCACTTTGAAAAAAATAATATTGAACAAAATATCACGAAAAAATAATCAAATACCACCGCCCGATTGCTGTTATTGTATCATGCGCATGCGCAAACCCACGACGTAGAGGAGAAAATATCAGTCGCAGACGTTGCAACAGTCACAGAGTACTGAATACGGAGCAGATTTCGATAGCGATATTTTGTCACAGATATTTCGCGTCATCAGTCACAGGTTTATCTGTGACAAAAAAATACCTGTGACAAAATATCGGTTTGTGAAATATCGGCCATCTCTAATTTATATGGTTTTTGACGTGAAGACGTGTTTATGGAAACTGATGCAATATTTGTGCATTATTTCATAACGAAAAACCATTTAAAATAATAGGAATGTCTAACTTAATACGTAAGACTGATGAAAAGATACATACGTTCATTAATGACGTTAAGCAAGGGTAAGATGTTTTTAATTTTAATAGGGCCTATAGGTTATGTGTTGCTGACACTAAATTTTGTGTGATTGTTAACATTTACGACTATTTTATGTTTTATTTATTGGATGGACAATGCCAAAAATACCTTCCACAAGATAAAAATATTTTTATTTCAGAAAAACATGGGGTTCATATGACATTGCATTCAATACTGTCAACATTCTGAAAGAGGTGGTTGCTGAAGGAGACTGGCGAACAGCACAGTACGTAAAGACAATAATAATATAACTAGCGCTGAGGTAGTTCCGGTGAGTTCGGAAGTGCAAATCGTTGAATTTATAAGGGATTTTTTTTTTTTTTGGTGGAGGTGCAGTTGATCGTATATGCAAGGCGTAATAGAAGCCTAATCCAACCAAACCTAACCTGTTGCTGATTCGTATATTTGAATTGTATAAGCGGAGTACGAAGGGAACTACCTCGGTGCTAGTTTAGCCTATATTTTATATTAAAATTACCTTAAATATGTAAATATTTCTTCGGCTGGTTCTGAAGCCGTGGTAGAGAAGGTATCTACACTCGCGCCGCATCTCCTGACATGGAGACTGTGTGCTGTCTCTTACTATCCCTCGCCCAGTCGCACAATAGTCCTTTTACACTATCTGGCCACTCAAAATTCAACCCTATATTAAAATGATGTAGAAACATTAAAATAACAATTTTTACTTATGTTAACCATTTTCCTTGTCCATATCGACATAATTCGAATTCATTTGAGGCTTAATAGCCTATTAACTCAATCACAGGTCAAAGTATTCCATAGGCTACAACATTATAGGACTTAAGGTCTTCATCACTGCATGTATGAAATACATAAGTAAAATATATGGACGAAATCAGTTATATTATAATTTGTATTTTAATTGCACTCTTAACTTCACACATGACAATAATATTTCAATGAAAACACTACCGTATATGGTTTCCTTTATGTTAATCAGAATATAAATTCACTGCAATCAGTAGGTACATTTTCTTTCCATACAAAAAGTAGTGGGTGCCTCAAATTTTACTAAGTTTATCATAATAAAATACATGATATATTAATATTAGACACATGTGTTTGCATTCCCATACATTCTCTATAAGCTTATTTATATCTTCACAGTAATGGTTTTAGCTCCACAGTCGCAGTGAGGTGTGTGCCATTCCTGCAACTATGTGCTACTTATTGCAGCTTGCATAAACATTGGAGAGATAAATGTGATCCTTCCAAGGAGGGAGGTATTGTAATCAGACATTTATTTTAAGGAGTGTACCACGCATTTTACACTTCAGTTTTTCTATTATGACATTTTTTTTATTATACTTACAATTTGAGAAAAATTTTACAAGTGTAAAGTAATGACGACATTACTTACACTAATGATGAACATTTATCATTACTTATTTTTTCTTTAGTAATGCAGTGTTAAAAGTATTTTCAATTAATTTTAGTTCTCATTGCTGCTGTTGGCTTCAGATTAGGCCTAAATTCCTGACATGGATGCGGGTTCTTGATAAGCAAAGAACTTCATTGGGTATAGGCCTAGGTTCACTTCCCTTTCGCGTTTTCTTTGCTTATTAAACCATCTGAGGACACCAAAAGCATATTCAGCTTATCCTCCATTGTCTCCCTCGAACATTTTCGAGTATTCCACAGATGGAAAAATTTGCTGGATTTATTAAGCGCCTCTTCTGACAATTCAACTATGGAGACTAATGAAGATTTTATCTGACGACCATGCAATAATACTTTATGAATGCTCTGAGGCATGTAATACCAGCTGTACTCTTACAAATAATTTTACTGCGTCCAGGCTGTAGCTTTCTGAAACTTTCTACACTTTCTAGGACAATTTTGGTTGGGAATATTAAAGAATTCTCTTCAGTTATTAATGAACTGTGGCTACAACAACGACAAACTTTTCTAAACTCTCTTCATTCTAGCGAGAATATTTGGGTTTGTGGTGATGGACAGTTTGAGTCACCAGGTTTCAGCACTACATATGTTACGTTTATGATAATAGATTTGAGAACAGCAACTATTATAGACTTTAAAGTTCTTCAATAAGGTATAGTGAATGGAGAACTGGAAAAACAAGCTTGCCAAATGCTGCTACACAATTTAGTAAAGAATGAAGATTTGCCCATAAAATTACTTCTTACTGATAGACATGAGGGCATTTGAAGTCTTATGAGAAAAGAGTATCCAAATATAGACCATGATTTCGATGTTGGTATTTGTCCAAAATTCTTGCTAAACAACTTCAAGAATTCCAGTTTAATTATTATCCACCAACATTTGAATGAAAACAGAGTATTATTAATCATTTATGGTGGTCAGCAGAGGCGTGTCATGAAAACATTGATGTTTTAATACAGAAATTTACTTCAGTTTTGTACCATGTAAAAAAGTCCATAAATGGAGCTATGGTGACGATACAATGAATTGTGTGCATGAAAAGCATTCTGAAGATGAAATAAGAACAAAGAAATGGTTAATAGCACATTCTGATTCCTATAAAGCACTGACAAAAATAATAAATAATCCTAGATTTTAAAAAAATCTTGAGCATGCAGAACATTATGTACATATTGGGAAACTTGAGTCTTATCACAGTCTGCACTTGAAATATACGCCTGAAAGAATCCATTTCCCATATAAAGCCATGGTTCTATGTTCAATATTAGCAGTTATGGACCATAATGCTAATACTAGGAAAAACAAAACTGGTGAGGTTTGGCAGTTTTCAAAACCATCGGGGTATTGGGTGCGAAAAAAATTATATTGCCTCTACCATAACATGGAAGCTGAATGTGATGGACAAAGTAATGTTTAAATTATCTACAAGAGCAAGTCAATCGGTCTGTAATAACAATGCTCCCATCCATGGTTCCTCTTTTTTTTGGAGCCTGTAGACCTCTCTATTCCACGAAACATTGCTCCAGTACTGAAGTCACCTGCAAGGGAAATGAGTTGCAGAAAGTTCACTCAATTTCCAACTCAACACTAATAAGAGGTAGGCTTGTTTATATATTTTGTAATAATTTAATGTCAGACGCAGTCCAGTAATTCGTTACAGAATTTTATTAGTATTGGTTTAGATTAGAGAAAAATTAACCATCATTACGAAAATACACTTCACATTACTGTATTATAACAAAATAACATTTGTAGTAAAGTTTACACCACTGATTTTATTACTGAAATTAATTTATTGTCATTGTTGTGAATAGTAAGTTGTTAACAATGGTTATAAACAGGGAAACACGTGAAGCCATTTAACTGGCGTGTTAAATAACATAACTCAAGCAGACTGCAAGGTCAGCGCCTGCCTGGCTTACTGACGTCACACGGGAAATCTTAAATTGGGAATAATTCGACTTCTAATTGTCGTCGTGAGATTAACGTTGCACCATTCGGTTTAAAATAAGCTAATCTCAATTATTCAACACTCAACTAACATTCGATATATGTAGGTCTACAGGGTGGACCGCTCGAATGTACCTAATTTCAATTGTATGTGACTGGTGAACGGTTGGGGAATTGCGACACCACAGATGAAAGCACAAACTGTGTTGTGGTATGTGGAGTTTAAATCAATCGTTAGAGTTCAAAGGGAGTATCGGCGAGTCTTTAACCATGATGCTCCAACTGCTAAAAGTATTAAGAAGTGGCACGATACATTTTTAGATACAGGATCAGTGTTGAAGGAACATGGTGGTGGTCGTAGAACATCCAACAAAATGGTTGCAAATGTTCATGCCGTTTATGAGTGAAGCCCGCAGAAGTCATTAAGAAGAGCTTCGCGGGAACTTCAAGTACCAAAATCAACATTGCAATGAATTGTCCACAAACGTCTCAAACTGTACGCATACAAAGTGCAGTTAATGCAACATCTGGAGCTGGATGACAAACCCAAATGAGTAGAATTCGCCAATATGATTTCTTTCTCTGGGACTATGTCAAAGATAAAGTGTATGCCACCCCAGTCAGAGACCTTCGTGATCTTTGGGAGCGCATCATAGAGGCTATTGAGAGCATTCCAGAAGACATGCTCCAACGTGCTTGGCAAGAAATCGTTCATCGCCTCGATATCGTCACAGTGACAGCTGGAGCTCACGTAGAGATATGGTGATGTGCATATCGAAACTTGTTGAGTTTTCCTTTCATATAAACGTTACTATAGATATCTATGTTCAACCGTTTACCAGTCACATACAATTGAAATTAGGTACATTCGAGTTGTCCACCCTGTATTGTGTTTCCCTTTAAAGTCCCTCCCAGAGGACTTGCACTTCGAATTTTTGCCTCCTGAGAAATCCATCAGTCCAGCCGGGTTTGAACCCGCAACCCTTGTGCCTAGAATGTTTTTGTGCAGTTTTTGTTACGTCTTTATGAATGAAATTACGAAGTATGAGTTGAAACAGAATGTTAACATTTTTTGTAAAGCAGCATTGTGTCTGATTTTTTAAGTATAAAATTATTCAGATTTTTACCCTGAGATTCTGGAATACAGGTGTAGATTAAAACTTCCTGCAACATTGTGAGAAAATGGCCAACTGTATAAAAAGACTCCATGGCTCCTCTTGATCCTCTCATTCACTCTTTTGCACTTCAATACAATACATTGTTAGATGAAATGATATAGAAATAGAGATTTCCGTAAGAAAGCTATTGCAGTCAATTGTGGCCAACAATGCGTTTTTAGTGCAAGAAAGACCACTTTATTATTAATTTTTTTAGCTTTTGCTAAATTATATTAAGGGGCAAGGAAAGAAATGTAATGTTATTAAAACAAATTAACAATCAAATTACGTGCCATGTCTTTTTCCCCTCTACAGATCCACTTCGTCATGGAACAGAACAATTTTGCTTACTGTATTCTAGTGTCTAGCCATGAGATCAGCCTAATAATGTTAACATATTTCTAATTCAATTTAAAATTATTCTATTGCATAGACAGAACTAGTTTTCACGAAACTTCAGAATACAGATAAGTAAACTGTTAGAGTATTAGTGACTATGCCATGTCAAGCCTCCAACCAAAGGAGAGGAGAAACAAGTGAAGATCAGTAAAGATAACTATATAATATATTTCGAATAATTATCCCTTGACCAAAAACTGGCTACCTTAGTAGGTGTTCCAAAATTTCAAGTTAAAATGAGTGTTGCATTTGATCAGCAAATAAAGATAATTATTTTCCCTGGACCAAAAAAAATTGTACTTTCCCTTGCATAAAAAAAGAAAGAAACGAGAGAAAAAAATCAGCGAATGAAAGGTAAGTATTTCTTCTGGAGTGATTACTTCACAAACTTTTCTGTACAGTAATAGGCCTTGATTTCTTGCAAAGTTTTTTCTTAGCTATTTGCCTGTATTCTAAAGTCTCCTTAGTTTTATTATTTCACAACATAATCATGGGAGGATATGGAGCTGAAGGACGAGTAGTTTGTTTTATTTTCTAATATTACCTCTGTTAAAGCATTAATGACGCTGAATAATAGTAATTTATAGTACTGGTATAAGAGAGTAAAATTAGATTTTATGCACAAGTGGAAAGTTTAGCACCTGAGTTGAAGCTGAGGGTGATAATTTCCACAAGCACATAAAATGTGTTTACTCTTGTGTGCTGTACGTTGTTTTATCTGATATCTAAATTCAATTTTTAATTGTATGCCTTTTCTTTGTAATGTGTTGTTTGTGAAGAAGTTATAAATGAATGAATGTATAGATTTTATTGGTTGCTAATGTATTTGTTGTTATAGAGAGAGTGATTAAAAAAAAATAATTCGGTGCTGTTTAGGTTGCTAAGTACAGTGAAAGAAAGACCATTTAGATACCAGTAATGGTTAAACATAATTTTTTATTGAGCTAAATTACTGAATTAAGTACGAGTCTGGAAAGACCAGAATTTTCACATAACTAATTTAATTGCTGCCACTGTCCTCATCATCCTTCCTGGTAGCTGACATAAAATTTCCCTGATAGCTAAATTAATATTATTTCATGTTGTAGAAATCTAATGGATCTGGTCCGTACAGAAGGGAAGAAGCTAACAAAGTCACTTCCACTGCAAGCATCAGTAGGGAACATGGTGAGGCGGATACTCAAGATAATTCGAGAGGAATACATAGCTACTCAACAGGTATGCTTCATATAGCAAGTGCTAGGTTTTAAGATCTGGTAATAGACTTCTTTTTATTGATTGGAAGTCTGGTTACTGATCTTAAACCTTTCTAAAGCTCGGAGCTATTTAGTTCATTGGTAACAGGGAGTATGGATACTCCATATCTATGGGGGTATGTGAAAACTTCTTGGGGGTACGCAAAATTTACAGTAAGCATAATTCATATTTCATGAATGATTAGAGCTGTAGAAAAACATTTCTTTTCCGAGCGAAACCGTAGTATTCTATTTGTAACATCCCCTACTCTGTTCATCATGAAATCTTGTATCTGTGCTCATTAGGCTAATAATATCGTTGTTTTATAATCACAAGTGGCATTTACACTGCCTGTAGTTTCAAATGCTGACAATAATAGCAATGTTTGTGAGTGTAAGTTATGTCTTTTCTTTTATTAAAAGCTCACTTTTCATCCCATACACTTGTGAATTAAATGCAGACTCGAAGGAATTTGTATTAATCATCATTCAGCTTCTCATTAGTGCTGCAGTAAATATTTTCATTTCACGTATTGCAACATGGATAAATTTATTATAAAAGGGAAACGTAAAATTGCTGAAAAAAAAAATGATATTGACGAAAGTATTAAACCATGAACAGTGAATAGTGCGATAGTTTCTGTTCCATCATGGGATGATAGTTAGAATGATGTTGAACCATGTGCGAGTAAGACGAAAATTCCCAAAAAATGTGGAATAATATAGGTATTATTATAAATTGTACATGAATTCATATCAAATTATTGTGATTCACCTCTTCCTCTCTATTTGCAACCAACTTGATAAACAATCGTGACGAGTATACAGACCACTAAGCTGAATTTTTCAAATGCCAAGCAGAATAAACTTCAAATGTAATATTCAATTTTACACAATCATCAAAGGCGACATTGGAGACTTATAAATTCGCATTGCTGGTTGCAAAAATAAGTTCCCTTATGCTGCAGTAGAATCTCTTATTGTTCGTAGTGTTTTGATTATAGCATATAAAATGTTAGACAAAAAAATCTGCTCAAGTAATAAAAACCATTCCAAGTTGTGGCATAAGTTTAAGACATAGAATTCCTTGTAGGAACCATTAAAAAGGACAAAAATATTTGCAATTCAAATTGATGAATTGGTGATGTTTCTTATGAAACTGAGCTACTTTATACATTTAGTATTTTGATGTTAAGAAATGTGCTGTTGTTGATGAAATTTTCGGATGTAAATAAATTAAAATAATTATCAGAATATACAAAAGGAAAGGATATTTTTAAAATCATTGATAATTTCATAAGATTAGAATTTAGGTCTGCTGTGGGAATGGTGTTGAAGGAAAAACTGAATGAGGTAGGAACAAATAGTAAGAATAAAAACATTCGAGATTTATATAAGGGTATAAAGGAATTTAAGAACGGATATCAGCCAAGGGTAAACGTGATCAAGGATGAGAATGGTGACTTGCTTGCAGACTCTCCATCAATCCTAAACAGATGGAAAAACTATTTTGCGCAACTACTAAATGTACATAGGCCAAATAGAAATGATCGGGACGAAATTGAAATACAAACTGCTGAGCCATTTATACCCGAACCCACGCTTTCAGAAGTCGAAATTGCGATAGAAAATCTGAAAAAGTACAAGTCTCCAGGTATCGATCAAATTCCAGCAGAATTAATACAAGACGGTGGGAGTGCATTATATAGCGAAATTTATAAACTTGTACTTGCTATTTGGGAAAAGGAAATTGTACCAGAACAATGGAAGGAGTCCATAATTGTACCTATTTTTAAAAAGGGGGACAAAACCAACTGTGGTAACTTTCGAGGAATATCACTTTTGTTGACGTCGTACAAAATTTTGTCCAATATTCTTTTGAGAAGATTAACTCCGTACGTAGATGAAATTATTGGGGATCATCAGTGCGGTTTTCGGCGTAATAGATCGACTATTGATCAGATTTTTTGTATTCGACAGATAATGGAGAAAAAATGGGAGTATAAGGGTACAGTACATCAGTTATTCATAGATTTCAAAAAGGCTTATGACTCGGTTAAGAGGGAAGTATTATATGATATTCTTATTGAATTTGGTATTCCCAAGAAACTGGTTCGATTAATTAAAATGTGTCTCAGTGAAACATACAGCAGAGTCCGTATAGGTCAGTTTCTATCTGATGCTTTTCCGATTCACTGCAGGCTAAAGCAGGGAGATGCACTATCACCTTTACTTTTTAACTTTGCTCTAGAATATGCCATTAGGAAAGTTCAGGATAACAGGCAGGGTTTGGAATTGAACGGGTTACATCAGCTTCTTGTCTATGCGGATGACGTGAATATGTTAGGAGAAAATACACAAACGATTAGGGAAAACACGGAAATTTTACTTGAAGCAAGTAGAGCGATCGGTTTGGAAGTAAATCCCGAAAAGACAAAGTATATGATTATGTCTCGTGACCAGAATATTGTACGAAATGGAAATATAAAAATTGGAGATTTATCCTTCGAAGAGGTGGAAAAATTCAAATATCTTGGAGCAACAGTAACAAATATAAATGACACTCGGGAGGAAATTAAACGCAGAATAAATATGGGAAATGCGTGTTATTATTCGGTTGAGAAGCTCTTATCATCCAGTCTGCTGTCCAAAAATCTGAAAGTTAGAATTTATAAAACAGTTATATTACCGGTTGTTCTGTATGGTTGTGAAACTTGGACTCTCACTCTGAGAGAGGAACATAGGTTCAGGGTGTTTGAGAATAAGGTGCTAAGGAAAATATTTGGGGCTAAGCGGGATGAAGTTACAGGAGAATGGAGAAAGTTACACAACACAGAAATGCACGCATTGTATTCTTCACCTGACATAATTAGGAACATTAAATCCAGACGTTTGAGATGGGCAGGGCATGTAGCACGTATGGGCGAATCCAGAAATGCATATAGAGTGTTAGTTGGGAGACCGGAGGGAAAAAGACCTTTAGGGAGGCCGAGACGTAGATGGGAGGATAATATTAAAATGGATTTGAGGGAGGTGGGGTATGATGATAGAGACTGGATTAATCTTGCACAGGATAGGGACCGCTGGCGGGCTTATGTGAGGGCGGCAATGAACCTTCGGGTTCCTTAAAAGCCATTTGTAAGTAAGTAAGTAAGTGGGAATGGTGTGTGTGTATCCACTAATGTGGGGGTGCTTCAATAACAAGCCAAAAAGCAGTTTTGTAGCTCTTAGTCGCGAAGTTAATCCTAAAATAACCTAGAAACATTACATTATACACAGAGAAAGCTTGGGCACAAAAAAATAACTCCCAGTTTACACGAAATGCTGCATGTTAATGTAAAAGCTGTGAGTGGTAAATTTAATCATGTCATGCACATTGAACTCTCATCTTTCAAAAACATAAAATTGTTTAGTCGACATGTTAAAAGTGTTAAAATTTATTAAAAAAAGGTTACTGGTATGTACCTTAGACAGACAGCCCGTTTCGATGCCGATGCTACGTCATTGAAGATGACGCAGCACCGGTGTCGAAACAGGCCGTCTGTCTAAGGTACATAACCCTTTTTAATAAATTTTAACACTTTTAACGTGTCGACTAAACAATTTTAAGTTTTTAAACAAAGTGTTAACATGAACTAGAATCAATGAATTTCAAAAACATTTGTGAGGAGATGAGATCCACAATCAGTCAACTGTTTTTGTACACCGAGGTGCATTGGTTATCACGAGGATGTGTATTGACTCGCTTTTTTAAATTGAAAAATTAAATAAAGTGTTTTCTTTCAAAATTTAAATCTGATTTTGTTACATTTTTTGAAGATAAAGGCTGGATTTGTCAACTAGTTTATCTGATAGATACCAGTATTTTCAACAAATTTAATGCTCTCAATCTTCAACCACAACATTTCGACAAGAATATTTTCAGTGTGTTAGAAGGTGACAGTTTTTTATAAGTTTTTTTTTTTTTTTTTTTTTTTTTGGATTGACTGTGTTAATAAAAGAAATATTTCAGTTTTTCCAACTGGCTGGGGCGATATCTGAGAGTAGTAGAGGTTTCTGATGCTGATGTAGGTTCTAAGGGTTTGGAGCTCTGAATCTGGGTTCAAGCTCGTCAGTAGATGATAGGACCTTACCTGCAGGGCTCTGGAAAAATGACCTGCTAGTCAGTATCATATTGAATGTTACTCTGACCATCTGTTGGACTTACACAATCATTGCATATAGGGCATGGGCGTAAACTGCCTGAATGCAAGGTTCCATCCTGGATCCAGCCCTCTTGAAATCATTCAATCCCCTCATCAGGTTGTGTTTTAGAGACTGTTTTATTATATGCTTAGGGATACCAACACAAGGCCTAGACTGAATGGTAGTTCAGTGCTTGGCCAATAAATCAGCTTGTTCATTACATATCTTCCACTATGCCCTGGACCCAAATGAGCAATTCTTTATTTTTTCTGGATAAGGTTTCGAGGGTAATTTTACATTCTTCAACCAGCCTGAGTCTATTCTGTGCACACTTACTGCACCAAAGAAGCTTGCCTATTAGAGCAAATGTAAATATTCATACCTTGGCATGATCTTTGATGTTTTTCCTGAGTGTAAGCTAATATAGTGAACACTTATCTTGAAAAACCATAGTATACTGACTGAGGGGGATAGAAATTCTAGCCCTTGGTCTTAGGATACATACACAAAGAAAGCCTGTAAACGCAGGTAACCTGCTCGCTGGCTGCCAGCACCGATTGCCTGCGTCTGTCGGTGTTGAGTGGTGGACATAGAGAACACATGTTAAAGCGGTAAAACCTGGCATTTGCTTTCACATTGACTAGCTCCTCTGATGATGACTTTCTTCTATAGTTTGGTAGTTTTATATAGATGCATTAAAAGAGACAAGAAAAAAATTCACATTCATCCAATAAATCATTGTAGAAAAAGGTGTGGTGAATAACATCACTTGTTTAATGAGCTGAATGCAGACGAAGATGATTTCTTCAGTATACCAGAATGACTTTTATTACATTTTATTACATTTAAATGCAGTAGAACATATTTTAACCTAAAACTGGTGTAATTGACATCTATGGTGGTAGATTTTTTAAAAAGTGTAGATGTTCGTCTCCTCACTTTCTTGACCACGTTGTCTACTTTTTTTCTTTTGTCAATATGTAGCAGAGAATCAATGAATACATTTGTTGGCCTACATCTTCTTTTTTTTTGTAACGTACACAAGAGAATTCCAAAAACGTTGTAGTGATATGAGGGGCTCTGACACAGTAGGCCGTGGGTCATCATTCTCTGGGAAAAATTAGGACATAATATCACTATTATCCTCTCTATTTGGTGAGGGTGAGGATGGTGTCACAGTAGGAGGGTTGTCGAATTCAGTCGCTGTCGAGAATTGTGACTCATCAGGCATACCAGGAGTTACAGATACTTTGCTCAAATTCCCAGGTTCTCACTGCATTTTTATGAGCTCATAGCTTCAAAATGTGACCATTTTACTGTGTGATCACTGCAGTTACCAGGATCTGGACATTGGAAGATGGAATTTTCCAAAGTCCGATGGCAAATTGTTTATTGTTTAGTCAACTGTCCGAAGACAGGTATGAACCTTATTAAATGACACCCATAACGTATCACTCATGAGACAACTAAGCCAGGAGGTAAAGGAGTATGTTGGATAGTTCCTTTTCCCATCCTTTGCATACATCACTGACGAGAAACATGTTACACTAATTGACGGCAAACTAATCTCTTATAGTATACTTCCACCTCATCCTCAGCTTTGCTTCTAAAAAGAGTATCAGTGAGAATTAATTAGCTCTAATGTAGCATTTTCGTAAGCAATCAAATTAACAATTGAAATGTTGGAAAATAAAACTTAACAAATCGAATGATAAGATTTTTTCAGAAAACATTTTAAAAACGTAATTTCATCTTACCCATAGAAAAAATTGTGTTTGTAAAATATTTTTAAGAACTTCCCCATTTAAAAGTTTCTAATAGTCTGCTTAGTCTGATTTCCCCATTAGAATCATATAAACCTTTTAAAAATAAATTTTTGTGACTTGTGATGTGTAATCTGGAAACCCCTCAATTATTGTGAAACATTTTCTATTCTTATCTTTAGATATTTTACTTACCGTCCTATCACAGTCTATTATATACAGAGTACATACAGTCACGAAGCTTGAGTTGTGAGGGTGTTAGGAACAATAGACTTTGCCGGTACTATTTCGCATTATCTGTAATAAGGCGATATTAGCGATCCTAGTGGTTAGCAACTATCTCTGGATGCATATTTACTACGTAATGAGCTTCGTGACTGTATATACTAGACTGTGGTCCAACTTCATTTCTGCACTTATTCCTTTCCAACAGTTTTATTCTCTACCACATTCCTTTTGCTATGATACTTGTCTTTCTTATCCCATACTGCAGGTTTGTTATTTTTTTTAATAATTTATTGATCGATCAGTGCATTTAGCGCTATACAGATCTTTTCTAAATAAAATATAAATACAATACATGACATTGAATTGAGGGCAGCCTAGATTGGACTCCTCAATGAATAGAAATAATTGTTAATAAATAAGTATTTACATAGGTTGGTGTGATGATAAATTTTGATTATAATATGAGGTCCATTGGAAGTCGGCTCTTGATTCTGGTAGAAAATGTGGACTTCCTTCCGAGAGAGTAGTGGATGGCGCCTGGAACATTTTCTAGGTTGTTATAGAACTTCTTAGCTTGTGAATGAATAAACTGTTTGATTGTGTCAATACCAGTTTTTCTGTGTAGCTGGCTGTTACGGACAAACCAAGGAGAATTGAGTGAAATTCGTAGGACTTTATTTTGAAATGACTGGATGTGTTTAATTTCACTTATTGCAGCTCCTCCCCAGACAGGACAGGCATAAAGCAGTAGAGGTCGTAATAGAGATGTGTAAATTAGCATGCAATTTTGTAGCTTTAGAGATGATTTCTTGTTGAAGAGTGGATATAATTTAGTGAGTCTTGAGTAGGCCAATTTAAGTTTGTTGTTGATGTGACGTTTCCATGATAGACAGCAATCTAAGTGCACTCCAAGATATTTTACAGCTTCATCCTTTGGTTTCCACGGTATCACGTTGGTTGAAAGATTTATGCATGGAGGATTAGCAGGACGACACAAAGTAGAGGTTTGTTATAAACAGCAGCACTATCCATTTTATTTTCTCCAGTGTACCGACAATATAGATTACAGGCATCAACAACCAATGAGCAGGGATTAACAATTCCTTCTGGTAAACTTGTGGGCGCTTGTTGCATGTGTTTACAAGTACGAACCTGTATCCTTTTTGTTTGGATCTCATTAGTTAGCAAGCATAACTTCTTGTCGCGGTTAAGTGTGTGTCGGCATCGGCAACCTGAAAGTGGGAAACCTGCTTCCTTTATGTGCGTACCTTACACCATAGATTTCTGTTCCAGTACTATTGTTAGTTCTGGAGCCATTTGTGAACAATACCAGATTAATTGAAAATTGAGTGGAAATTGATTAAGATAATCTCCCTCCGATTCTTCCCTTATCAGGAATAATACAAACTGGAGGATTAACATATTGAGCAGGAATTATACTGTTCTGTCTCATGAACAATGGAACTGATATCTGTTGCCATTTTCCAAATACGTGTATGACAAGTGCTCCCTCCCTTTCTGTCCATTGGCCTTGGTCTTGATGTCGAGAAGCAGCTAACCATGGCTGTGTTTTTAATCGTCAGATCCAGAGGAGGAAAACACTGCAGG